>NC_081191.1:56225321-56562821 GCF_902713425.1 Acipenser ruthenus | reverse complement strand
AGAGGCCAATGACAACTCTGAAAGACCAACAGCGTTCCATGGCTGAGATAGAAGAAACTGGCCTAAATGCAAAGTGTTATGTCTGGCGCAAACTCAATACAGCACATCACCCAGGTAACACCATCCCTACTGTGAAGCATGGTGGTGGCAGCATCATGCTATGGGGATTCTTTTCATTGGCAGGGACTGGGAAGCTTGTCAGGGTAGAGGGCAAAATGGATGGAGCTAAATGCAGGCAAATCCTTGAGGAAAACCTGCTTCAGTCTGCAAAAGACCTAAGACTGGGATGGAGATTCACCTTTCAGCAGGACAATGACCCCAAGCACAGAGCCAAAGCGACACTGGAGTGGCTTACAAATAAGAAAGTGAATGTCCCAGAGTGGCCCAGTCAAACCCGGACTTGAATTCGATTGAGAATCTGTGGCAAGACTTGAAGATTGCTGTCCACCAGAGCTTGAACAATTTTGCCAAGAAGAATGGGTGAATATTGCATGATCCAGATGTGCAAACCTGGTAGAGACTTACCCCAAAAGACTCTGTAATTGTTGCCAAAGGTAGTTCTACCAAGTATTGACTCAGGGGGGTGAATACTTATCTAACCACATTTTAGTTTTTTTATTTTTCATTAACTGTTGTTTCACGATAAAAATTCTCTTGCCTCTTCAAAGTGTTGAGTAGGTTGTGTAAATCAAAGGAAAAGAAAATCCAATTTAAATGCATCCAAATTTCAGGTTGTAACACAACAAACTGTGAAAACATCCAAGGGAGATGAATACTTACTATAGGCACTGTATATATATATATATATATATATATATATATATATATATATATATATATATATATATATATAAAAATTAGTTCAGTAATTATAAAAATAATTGTGTTTCTTATTTGCTCCACGTCTGCCAACTTGTTTTTATCATCAGAGTAGCGCATTAAACAATGTGACGTCACTGGAATGGCAAGGAAGGGCGCTAGGACCAGAAATACTGCGAGCAAAAAATAAAACCACCTCTAGCGAGCGAGCTTGTCATGCGAGTAAATTCTTCTTAAAAGTCAACTTAAATCATTTTTCCATAGCGTTTGTCGCATATATTTTCTTATTCGCATAAATTTTTACAGATCTTAAAAGTTAGATGGAAAAAGGCCTTATCATTCATGGGGTTTCCATGCGAGTTTTTTTTTTTTTTTAACTCAAGACATTTCCATGAGAACAATGTCTTGTGTAAAATGCATTTTTGGGTTTCCATTCGCTCAATTTATTTTACTCGAGTAAACCGGGCTTTTCACCCGACGTCATGCAAATGAATGGGAAAGGTGGGGGTTGATATGTAAATTAGCTATGCGTAAAGTACTCATGCTGTTTTTGAAGATTACTAGTGACATTTTGTGAAAAATGCATTTTCCATGTGCAGAGAACTGGTACACGAGTGAATCTAAGCTGCTGTAATAAAGCAAAATACCCTGTGCCTGCTTAGTTAATAATGTGTTTTACTGCTCTTGACCAAATTGTTTTTCAATTTGAGGAGGCTCATGCTGTCAGAGATGCTCTCCTTTCTTTTAAGTTGTGTTGGATTTACTTCTGTGTTAAATATTAATGATGCAAACAAATAAAACACAATCAATACATTCATTTGCAATTTTATTTGGTCAGTTCTGAGAGGGCATCAATAACTTGGATGTTGTTGCGCTGTTTTGGGCGATCGAGCTGGCTCATGACATCCAGTTCACAAACTATATTTATTAACATGGAGGGCAGACGCGCGTTGTCTTTGGACATAGCTGGGATCAAAAAAAAGGACGGGAATTAATTCAGTTAAGCAGCTCACTTGCTTTTCGAGTTTAAGTTTAGTGTAGTTTTTACAGCAAGGGTATTCTCAAACAGCTGCTTTAATATTATAACAAATGCATAACACAGTTCATGGTAAGTGGTTTTATACAAAACTGTAAACCCACAAGATATATACAACATGTCAGACCAGACACAGCAAAAAACAATAATAAAAAAAGGCTGCCTGCATTAGCATTAAGGTAAACTACTGCACTGCTAACCATAAAATCGCCCATCAGCCACTACTTTCTGCCGTCTTTGAATCCACAGTACTGACCTGATCCCTTGCAATATTTATTGTTCAGGATAAACACGCTCATTAACATTTATACGTGAAATGCTGGTTTCTATGCGAAACTGGGCGTGGTTTTCCCGTGTGTTTCATCATTTACACGAGTAAATGAGATTTACCCCATCCCTCTCTTTGGCCGTTTTTTTCGGCCACAAACCTGATTACCGGGATATGATTAAATGCAAAATACTACAGATTGAATAACACTAGTGGCAGATTACAGGACAGTACTCATGTAAATCTGTAAAAAACAGGATTAAATGCAGTAAAATAGGGAGCAGATAAGTGCAAGTAAAGCACATTAAGGAAGAGTGATAAAGTGTCCAGAGGGAAAAGAGGAGTTCTACAGGTGCTGTCTGAAGAGGTGAGTCTTGAGGAGGCGCGGAAGGTGGTCAGGGACTGGGCGGTCCTGACTTCTGTAGGAAGTTCATTCCACCACTGCGGGGCAATGGTGGAGAAGGAGCGGGCTCTGGAGGTAGGGGAGCTTAAAGGAGGTACAGCCAGTCTTCTAGTGCAGGAGGAGTGGAGAGGTCGAGTGGGGGTGTAGGGAGAGATGATGGTCTGGAGGTAGCTGGGTGCAGTCTTGTCAAGGGATCTGTAGGCGAGTACAATAGTCTTGAACTGGAGGCAGAGAGAACACCAGGCGAGCAGCGGAGTTCTGGATGAGCTGGAGCGGACGGGTGGAGGATGCAGGGAGGCCAGCCAGGAGAGAGTTGCAGTAGTCTAGGTGGGAGAGTACCAGGGCCTGGACAAGGAGCTGGGTGGCGAAGTTGGTGAGGAAAGGGCGGATTCTTTGTATGTTGCTCAGGAAGAATCGGCAAGTGCGTGCCAGAGTGGAGATGTGCTGGGAATAAGAGAGGCAGGGGTCCAGGGTGACTCCGAGGTTCTTAGCTGAGGAGGAGGGAGAGAGTGTGGTAGATTCCAGAGGAATGGAGATAAAGAGATCAGAAGAGGGGGAGGAGGAGGAGGGAAAGAAAAGGAGGTCAGATTTAGAGAGGTTGAGTTTGAGGTGATGCGAGTGCATCCAGTAGGAGATAGCAGACAGACAGGTAGAGATACAGGAGGGGATGGTGGAGTCAGAGGGGGGGAAGGAGAGGAAAATCTGAGCATCATCAGCATAGAAATGGTATGAGAAACCATAGGATGCGATGAGGGGGCCCAGGGAGCAGGTGTAGAGAGAGAACAGGAGAGGACAGTCATCTGTGTCAATTTCAGGCAGAGCTTTATTTTTTCGGTAAAGTAACATAGCTGAGAGAATGTTTCCTCTGTCATCCCGTCTGGTGCTGTCAGTGTCAGTTTCTCAGCACACAGTACAGTAGTCGCTCAGTAACGAGGTGCAAACAGGTGACTGATTGATATGTAGGAGCGTTTACTAAGGTGTCTTTGTTAGAAAAAAAAAAAAAAAAAACACAATTTTGTTAGTTACTAACCCTGTATACATATGGTGACAATTTTAAGGGTATTTTGAAAATTGATAAAAATAAGACTATGTAATTAATAACAAATGTAATTAATAAAAACCAAAAAACAGAAGCCCTACCTATAACCCACAAGATGAGTTACAGCTGTATTTTATTTATTTGTTTTGAAGAATTTTGCAGTACCGGGAATCCACCAGGATTGCATCAACAAACTAATTTTAGGGGTAATGTCTGTAAGGATAAGTGGTTCTCTAACACTGCCTAAACTACGTGCAACCAGCAGGTAAGTTAGATGGAAAATGGCAGCCCTGTTTCAGGTTGTGTAAATATGCTTGTAAAATCACATACAGTTGACAATATACTTTGGGTGTTGTGGTATGCACTTTCGCAAGAAAGACATCTGCATGCAATACCTGTGGTGTTGCTGAATTGACATACTGTACTGCCAAAACATGTCTTTATTCATACATTCAATTCTTTGTTTCTAAATAATTAGAAGGTATGTTTCCGAATAGATAAAGTAAAAGGGAATTTCATGTGCAGTCACCTGGAACATGAAAACAAACAGATGTATCACACTGAAATATAAACTGTTAAACCAAACTCATTAGAGTGCTTGGCACTTTGCCATCTATATTATAAACAGCCTCTATACTTAAAATCGGACTTACTCAGCAATAGACAAAACAGACATGAAACAGTGTGTGGGCTGCATTGGACATTAAAGGCAAGGTATTATCATAACATTTTAAAAAAGATAACAGCAGAACCTACAGATACAACATCTAGCTTGTAACTAAAGACTCCAAGCCAAATTGGGGTTTTATGATTAATAATATTATTTCTTTAGGATGAACATAGTCAAGTGTTTGATTCTGCAATGGCCTGGCTGTTGACTTTTTTTATATTGAGAATTATATATATATATATATATATATATATATATATATATATATATATATATATATATATATATATATATATATATATTCAGTAGGTATATGGAGAAAAAAAACTAAACATACAATGTTATTTTCTATAAAATGTACCTTTTGCAAAAATCTCCAACAAGTATCGGACTGAATTGGGAATACTTGGAGATAAGTGCATATGCATGTGCATTAAACCTATTTGCTACCTATATGCTATATTTATAGACAAGCAACTAACCTTAATGAATTGATGAACAGATGCAGTGCTAATCAGATTAAGTACAGTAGGAGATGCCAAAATGGGATCAGATGAGGTTTACCATACACAGAATCCTAGTTTGGCTTGGTAGTGTATAAGTTGACCACAATACCATTACATTTAAATAGTTTTAATGTGTTGGACCTGCAAATAAACTAACTTGTGTTTTTTCCAGTTGGAGCAACACAACTTTTGGGGCACCAAATGATAGAAATCAAGTTGACGTGGCTGATGCCTATGCATTAACTGATAACCATGGGGAACATTTGGAGGTAGGGTTGCCACCTGGCTCCATAATTCCGGAACACTTTGGGACGGAACAGGGTTTTTAAGTTGCCCTTAAACTGAAAGAAGTAAACATGTGAATTGAGCACTAAACACTTGTGGTCTAGATCAGCACATATTGTTCACCTGGTAGAGTTAACAGTGCCATGGGAGGATGCTGTAGATGAGGCGTATGAGAGGAAGAAACTGCGGTATGCTCAACTAGCCACTGAAGCGGAACAGCGAGGATGGAGAGTCCGGGTTTACCCAGTGGAAGTGGGTTGTCGAGGATTTGTGGCACACTGTATAACCCGGTTTCTCAGAGACGTCGGATTCAGTGGCCAACAGTTGCGTCGCACAGTGAAGAACTTATCTGAAGCAGCAGAGAGGAGCAGCAACTGGCTGTGGTTGAGACGGAAAGATTCTGGCTGGGGATCTCAAGCACAATAGAAAGAAAGAAACACTGATGTACAGGTAAGTAAGCTGGTCTGAGTTGAGTGGGGGACGGAGGGGGGTGATGCTGGGACGCCAGAATCACCGTCGAGCCCTCTTGAGGTGTCGTGGGCTAGTCGACGAAACACTGAGGATGGAAGCTGCCCACTTGAAAACCCCAGAGATGTACCCTACTTAGCTCAGTCCAGACGGTTGTCATGCTGATGCGCTGGGGAGGCCGCACTTTGGTTGATCCCCGGAGCCAGCATCGCAGCCGTTGTGTGTGCTGATGCGCCAGGGAGGCAAAATAAGCTGATTCCTGGAGCCAGCATTACACTTCAGCCATTAACACCAGACAGAAGGATATCTACATCATCATATGGAAGGAAACGTAAATGGATGGAGACACATATGGATCACATTAATTTACTGTAAAGCTACGTCTTAGTTGGTGCTTATCTTGACGAGAGCCGAGTTCAAATCAGCATGAAGTTTTAACATCTACTCTCGTGTAATGGAAATCTTGCTTAATTTATGCTGCTTCTTAATTATCCGAATCATTGTGATAATACAAATCTTACAAAATAAAAAAAAACATCTTGAATAAACATGTGTGTACGTTTATTCAAGGTACATAATATTTTGTAAAATTAGTATTTCAGTTATCAATATTTAAAAGTTATTTATATCCTGTTAGTAATATATAGCCCTGATTTACACTGACTCTCCCAATTAAATAATAACACTGATCAGGGGTTCACACTGTCTGGTATCAGGAATAGTGAACAGCTGGTCAGTATTTTTTAAACTATTAATGAAATAAATAAATATTGATGATGGTACTTATTTATTTATTTAATTTGTTAAAAGCTATTATTGTATTGTCATGCTGCCTCGAGATAATTAATCAACAGAATCAATTTAGCAAAGGTTTAGCGCTCAATTCACGTGTTGATTTCCTTCAGTTTAAAGGCAACTTCAAAATCCTGTGCTGTCTCACAGTGCTCCTTAATTATTGGGCCAGGTGGCAAGCCTATTTGGAGGTAAACAAACATGATACAAGTAAAAAGAGAAGAATATAGAATTTTTCTCAGGGACACAACACTTCTTAACAGATACAATTGTTTTAATTAGTATGTAAGAAATATAATTAATTAATTAGAATGTAAGAAATATGTAAGAAAATAACCCACGCCAGGTGTGTTGTGAGGTACAATGCCAGCCACTGCACTGGCACTTGGGGCCGACATCGAGGGAGAGGTGTGTCAGGCCGTGGATGGAGGAGACATCTTTTTGTAGGAAAGGATCCTACTCCAGGTTTTTTGGTTTTCAAAAGAAGCTTGTTTTCAAGAAAAACAATTATTACCACACAGTCATGTGATCTTGTTCAGCCAATCACAGCACTTAATTTATCCAGGCCATTTTATGACTTTATAATCACCATACCTACCTATTGAAATACCACTCATGCGAGTTTGTGGTACATCATAGAGAAGGTAGATTTGTTGCCTGTCTCACAAGAATAGTGATAAAGCAATTTGTTATCCAGTGGCAAACAACTAGGGCTGGGACACTTACCCCATTCAATCCCCTGAAGAGATAATTGTCCCCACTTCAAAATTACATTTGTTTTCATTTACTGCCAATGCAGAATGACTGGATTGTTTACTTTTTACCCCTAAATATGCAATGCAATATCAACTGCTATGACATACAATATTCAACGTGATACCTATCTTATCAGTACCAATGCAGAAAACCATTTTTGAGTTTTTTTTAAATTGTCTAATCAGGGATACCAAGATATTTAGCAAGGGGTGTGAGTAAAATGATCTACAAATATCCTACCCCCAACTACCACTGACTGCAACCTTTCCATGACACTTTACAGCTATGACCAAAGGTTTTATTCTAAATTTGCTTCATAAAGTCGAATGAAACTTGCTGAATAATGTTACGTTAACATATTGTATTACCGCTTTGTAGTTTTCCATATCCTTAACGAAAAACTGACAAAAATTATAAAAATATGCATTAGCATTCTGTGAACTCTCCTCCAAACAAACAAGCAAAGGATTTCTCCTCTGTTTTATACCATGTGGCTGAGACCTGGTGATTAATTAATCAATCAAGACCCAGCCACATTCCTCACATGGATCTGGGATCTGGCTTCCTGCCAAACTTAAATACAAACTCATACATATTTACATATAATATCTACTAACACACACACACACACACACACACTATTTACATGTGCAGGGCTTCCATCCTGTCACAGGAATTCTTAAAAGTTATCAGCTAAAATAATATATACAAAAACATATTTATTGAAACACATACCATTATTTTAGTTACTAACAACAGCATATCCATGCGTATGCAGTAGGCTCTGCAAATGTCTCCTTTGAAATTTCTATTATATATTTTTTTTACCTACACTGCATTATTAATAATAATAATAATAATAATAATAATAATAATAATAATAATCTTTATTTTTATATAGTGCCTTTCATAGTGGACCACCATCACAAACTGCTTCACAAGATATGAGACTAGGGTGTGTGAACTATGCATCAGTTGCAGAGTCACTTACAACAGTCTTACCCGAAAGACAGAGCACAAGGAGGTTAAGTGACTTGCTCAGGGTCACACAATGAATCAGGAGCTGAGCTGGGATTTGAACCGGGGACCTCCTGGTTACAAGTCTGTTTCTTTTACCACTGGACCACACAGCCTCCTTCAAGCCTTATAATTCAACTTTCTCAAATGTACTGTAATAATTACTGATGGGCACCAATCGATATTTTAATATGATATTGATATCTTTTGATACCGATAATAATTTCCATATCGCAATACCGTGGGATTAAAATAAATAAATAATCACATGCACTCGCAAAGACATACTTCTTATTGCTAATACTCCAAAAAATACAAAGGTAGTATAATAGAGTTTTGTTTATATTAAGATACAACAAACCCTGTTCATACCAATCATTGTCAATCTCATAGGCAAACACCACACACTAAAGTATTATTTAACCATTGTCTTCCATTGATTGGTGTTTAGGTACCAAGCACTATTTGCATGATACATTATTTTGAGATATGTGCGTGCTTCAGCGGTTCATTGCATTTTGTCTGTGTAATTACTTACGCTGTTATTAATGTATTTTTAAAATGTGAACTTTCGGTATTATAAATGAGATACTTTTAAAACATCAAAACACTTCTCAAAATAATGCAAAATTCTGCATGAAACTGTACATAATACTTTTGAGGTGTCGTGAGTCACTTATACGCAGAGCAGCTGAATATTCAATTACTTCCGGATTGGCTAGAAAATAAGAACCCTGAAGTCTCTGCGCAGTGAAGTGTAGAAATATTTCAATTTTGAGGTGGCTGGTGATGGAATAGTAAAGCAGTATAACAAGACCTTGTTTTTCTCCATGGATATTGTGAAGCAAAGCACCACTAAGTTAAAGTTATTGCTTTTTATATGTAAATATCTGTTAACATCTATATATGTATATATGTTTGATTGTGTTATTATATTTTTCTGTGTTTTGGAAGCCTTCGATAGTATCAATATCGAAATACGTGCACGATATCGATATACAATTTTCATATCGTTGCCCACCACTGGTAATAATCCTTTCTACAGACAACAAGATGTAACTATTTATATAGTTACACATGACAAGGCATTTTCCTGAATATGTACCAAGTGCCCTTCATTAAAGTTTGTGTATATTATTAAACCCGACAAATGATTAATAATAGTAAGTTAAAGAAAAAAAAAAAGAAAACGCTACAAACTACAAAAATAAATGTGTCGAACATGCATTGCCTAGCTTTATGGTATTCAAGTTGTTTTCTTGTAAAAGCTTCCTCCAGGCGACGTTCGTGCAGACAGAGTAAAACATTTCTGACTATGACGGAATCCCCCCAGGTGAAATTCATCTAGATAATATCACAGTTACTACATAACCTGTTTGGGTTATTTTCAAACACTTCACAGCAGCACCAACAAAGACTATGCGTGATAACCAGTAGCAACTCCCTGCAAATTAACCTCTGGAAACGCTGCCTTTGCACGAAACACCCACACACCACATTTCTCTGTTTTTTTTTTTTTTTTTCAGGCATGAAGCAGGCACTTTTTTAATAATCTTTTCAATACTGACTGCTGAACAAAGCAAGGATCAGGGCATTTTTCCAGCAATACAGAGGTGAAAAGAAAAAAAAAAAAAACCTTTAATTAAAGCCTCAATGAGAATCAGTTGCCATCATCAACCAACAACTTGTATTCTTTATGTCAGTAGTTTATATAGTACTGCTAAAAGAACTATATAGCATTTCTTAGGCCTGTGGCTCACTAAACATTTCTTTAAAACAAAACAAAAATGTAATTTCAATCCAATCAGTCCTACACATGTGGTCAGGACTGCCCAGTCCCTGACCACATTCCGGCGCCTCCTTAAGACTCACCTCTTCAAACAGCACCTGTAGAACTCCTCTGTTGTATCCTGGGACACTATCACCCTTCATTTAAATATGCTTTATTTTGCTCTTATCTGCCCCCTATTTTACTGCATTTAATCCTGTACCTCAGAATATTGTAATCTGCCAAGTGTTTAATCTGTAGTATTTTGTACTTAATCATATCCTGATGTAACTTTCACTATTATCTGCTGTATTATTGAATTGTGGTTTGTCACACTTGAGAATTATTGTATTTCTTGTTCTTATTGTATGACTTATATTGTAACACTTGAATGTATTTGTATTTGCTTGCGATTGTAAGTCGCCCTGGATAAGGGCGTCTGCTAAGAAATAAATAATAATAATAATAATAATAATAATTGGCTTCTGTAAACAGAGTTCCCAGGTGGTCCATATGCTTCAATGCATTGTATAATGTAAACAAGCAAGATTTATATATATATATATATATATATATATATATATTTACTGAAATGAAACAGCAGAGAATGTACACAGCTTTTGATGTGTGTCACTTCTGAAATCAAGACAAGTTATTATTATTATTATTTATTTATAGCAGACACCCTTATCCAGGGCGACTTACAGTCGTAAACAAATACATTTCAAGAATCACAGTAGAAGTAATAATGCAATTAAGAGCAAGATAAATACAATGACTTTGGAGGTGACTGCTGCATTCAATGTAATTTACCCCAAACCTATACATTTTCGCTCTTTTTCAAGGCTTCAACCAAACTTATCTGCTAACGTTTGCTGTAATATCCTTTGATAAAATGATCATGCATGTAATCGGCACCCTTTCATTTATATTGTGCTACAGTATATACCTTAATACAAACCAGGGAAATCACCACAGCATAGTTAGAATTGGTTAATGTATTAAGAGCATTACAATATAAAAGTGAATGATTAGTTTGGTGTTTCCTAAATTCAGGCTACTGCAAGTCAGTTGTCATAACTGTTTTGATGGTAATAGATTTTACTCATGCTGCCATTTCAGAAACCGAAAACAATACTATGCTGGCAATGTGCACGTGGTGTGTAATCATGAGTACTATGTTTTATGTAAACAATCTATTTCAATCTGAGTGCCTGCTATTTGAGCCAACTCCTTCTGCATGTGTCTTTATTACACTTTGATGACCAATTTGCTAAGGAAGTTCATACAGTATGTGCATCACATTGTATAATTTACATTTTTACAGCCTGTTAATCCTAAAAGTATTGAAATCAAGCTAACAGTGTAAGTGTGTATATAAGTCATACTGTAAAGATGACTACAGCTATGATGCAGCATTGTACAGGTACATTGAAAGAATCCATCTTGAAACTGTCATTTCATAGCATGTTGTGTAGTATATTAGAACTATGTAGCTTTGTCTCTTATTGAACTTGCCTGCTGCAGGCCCAATTTTCCAGGTTTTGTCAATACCATCTTGCAAAGTACTATTTCTTAAGTTACTCCCAGATCCAAAACCTTATCTGCAGCGCTGTGTGTCTATCTATCTATCTATCTATCTATCTATCTATCTATATATATATATATATATATATATATATATATATATATATATATATATATATATATATATATATATGGGAGGCTGTGTGGTCCAGTGGTTAAAAAAGGAGGTTCCTGGTTCAAATCCCACCTCAGCCACTGACTCATTGTGTGACCCTGAGCAAGTCACTTATCCTCCTTGTGCTCCGTCTTTCGGGTGAGATGTAATTGTCAGTGACTCTGCAGCTGATGCATAGTTCACACACCCTAGTCTCTGTAAGTCGCCTTGGATAAAGGCGTCTGCTAAATAAACAAATAATATATATATATATATATATATATATATATATATATATATATATATATATATATAGTGTCTATAGAAAGTCTACACCCCCTTGAACTTATTTCTGCCTCAGTTTCATGCATTTAAATACACCACACTCCACACTGTTAAGGGGAAAAAGGTTTTATTGAGAAAAAAAATTATATATTAAAAATACAAAACTGAAAGATCAGAATTGGGTAAGTGTCCACCCCCCTGAGTTAATACTTGGTGGAAGTAGCAGCAATTACAGCTGTGGGTCTGTTGGGATAGGTTTCTACCAACTTTGCACACCTAGATGTGGCAATATTTGACCATTCTTCTTTACAAAACTGTTCAATCTCTGTCAAGTTCCTTGGGGAGCATTGATGGACAGCAATCTTTGTCATGCCACACATTTCCGATTGGATTTAGGTCGGGGCTCTGACTGGGCCACTCAAGGACATTTACCTTTTTGTTCCTTAGCTACTCTAGTGTAGCTTTGGCTGTGTGCTTTGGGTCATTGTCATGCTGAAAGGTGATCTTCCATCCCAGTTTCAGCTTTCTTCCAGAGGGCAGCAGGTTTTCCTCAAGGACTTCTCTGTACTTTGTTCCATTCATTTTCCCTTCTAACCTGACAAGTGCCCCAGTCCCTACCGATGAGAAACATCCCCATAACATGATGCTGCCACCACCATGCTTCACAGTAGGGATGGTGTTCTTTGGGTGATGCGCTGTGTTGGGTTTGCGCCAAACATAATGCTTTGCATTTAGGCCAAAAGTTCCATTTTAGTTTCGTCAGACCACAAAACTTGTTGCCAAATGGCTACAGAATCTCCTGAGTGTTTTTTTGCATACTTCAAACGGGATTCAAGGTGGGCTTTCTTGAGTAATGGCTTCCTTCTTGCCACCCTACCATACAGGCCAGATTTGTGGAGTGCTTGGGATATTGTTGTCACATACACACTTTGATCAGTCTTGGCCATAAAAGCCTGTAGCTCTTACAAAGTTGTCATTGGCCTCTTGGTAGCCTCTCTGATCAGTCTCCTTCTTGCTCAGTCATCCAGTTCTTTATACTTCTTAATAATCGTCTTGACCGTGCTTCAAGGGATATTCAAGGCCTTTGATATTTTTTTATACCCATCCCCTGATCTGTGCCTTTCAACAACTTTGTCCTGGAGTTCTTTTGAAAGCGCCTTGGTGCTCATGGTTGAGTCTTTGCTTTGAAATGCACTACCCAGCAGAGGGAACCTACAGGAACTGCTGCATTTATCCTGAAATCATGTGAATCACTACAATTTAACATAGGTGGAGGCCACTTGGTGTGTGATTTTGAAGGCGATTGGTTATACCTGAGTTAATTTAGGATTGCTATTACAAGGGGGGTGGACACTTATCCAACCAAGCTATTTCAGTTTTAATTTTTAATTTAATTTTCTACAAATTTCTAGAATATTGTTTTCACTTGGAAGTTGTGGGGTAAGATGTGTAGATAAATGAAAAAAAAAAAACAATTTTAATGCAATTTAATTCCAGGCTATAAGGCAACAAAAGGTGAACATTTTGAAAGGGGGTGTAGACTTTCTATAGGCACTGTGTATATATATATATATATATATATATATATATATATATATATATATATATATATATATATATATATATACAGCACTGTGCAAAAGTTTTAGGCAGGTGTGAAAAAATGCTGTAAAGTAAGAATGCTTTCAAAAATAGACATGTTAATAGATTATATTTATCAATTAACTAAATGCAAAGTGAGTGAACAGAAGAAAAATCTAAATCAAATCCATATTTGGTGTGACCACCCTTTGCCTTCAAAACAGCATCAATTCTTCTAGGTACACTTGCACAAAGTCAGGGATTTTGTAGGCATATAGTCAGGTGTATGATTAAACAATTATACCAAACAGGTGCTAATGATCATCAGTTCAATATGTAGGTTGAAACACAATCATTAACTGAAACAGAAACAGCTGTGTAGGAGGAATAAAACTGGGTGAGGAACAGTCAAACTCAGCTAACAAGGTGAGGTTGCTGAAGACAGTTTACTGTCAAAAGTCATACACCATGGCAAGACTGAGCACAGCAACAAGACACAAGGTAGTTATACTGCATCAGCAAGGTCTCTCCCAGGCAGAAATTTCAAGGCAGACAGGGGTTTCCAGATGTGCCGTCCAAGTTCTTTTGAAGAAGCACAAAGAAACGGGCAACGTTGAGGACCATAGACGCAGTGGTCGGCCAAGGAAACTTACTGCAGGAGATGAAAGACACATCATGCTTACTTCCCTTTGCAATCGGAAGATGTCCAGCAGTGCCATCAGCTCAGAATTGGCAGAAAACAGTGGGACCCTGGTACACCCATCTACTGTCCGGAGAAGTCTGGTCAGAAGTGGCCTTCATGGAAGACTTGCGGCCAAAAAGCCATACCTCCGATGTGGAAACAAGGCCAAGCGACTCAACTATGCACGAAAACACAGGAACTGGGGTGCAGAAAAATGGCAGCGGGTGCTCTGGACTGATGAGTCAAAATTTGAAATGGCTGTAGCAGAAGGCAGTTTGTTCGCCGAAGGGCTGGAGAGCGGTACACGAATGAGTGTCTGCAGGCAACAGTGAAGCATGGTGGAGGTTCCTTGCAAGTTTGGGGCTGCATTTCTGCAAATGGAGTTGGGGATCTGGTCAGAATTAATGGTCTCCTCAATGCTGAGAAGTACAGGCAGATACTTATCCGTCATGCAATACCATCAGGGAGGCATCTGATTGACCCCAAATTAATTCTGCAGCATGACAACGACCCCAAACATACAGCGAAAGTCATTAAGAACTATCTTCAGCGTAAAGAAGAACAAGGAGTCCTGGAAGTGATGGTATGGCCCCCACAGAGCCCTGATCTCAACATCATCGAGTCTGTCTGGGATTACATGAAGAGAGAGAAGCAACTGAGGCTGCCTAAATCCACTTGTTATTGTTTACATTCAAATCCATGATTTATTCTTACATGATGTAATGGTGTTCTATATATTGTGACATCATTTTTACTTATATCTTTGAATCTGTATTAATTCTAATTAATACTACTTTATATAAACTTATATTTTTATTATATCATGCAATGCTGACTCTGAGGAGCAGTCTAGATTTGGCCTCCCCAGCGCATCAGCATGCACAACTTCTGAATGAATTTTGTTTATTTATTTAAATGTTATATATTTATTGAAGTTAATTAATATATACAGTATATTATATTAATTAATATAATATAATATAATATATATGTTAAGTTATTATATATATATATATATATATATATATATATATATATATATATATATATATATATATATACATATATATATATAATATGAAAAAAGAAAAAAAAGAAAAGGATATTTCAGGTACTTAAAAAGGTAGAATAATTGATTACAAATCAATTATCAGGACGTTTCGGACTACAAGTCCTTCATCGGCTGAATACAAAAAAACAGTGCTTTAAGAAGTTGATAAAAAAACAAACAAGTAGTCTTTTAAACAAAATTCCAGAATGTTGATGATGATGATGATGATGATGATGATGATGACCTCAGAATAGAATGTTCATTCCAAATGGCTCCAAAGTGCCTAGTTTGAAAATAAGTTCACATTCCTTTTGTTTCCTGACAGCATTAGTTCCATAGCATTGAACCATCCCACGAATTGTGTTGTCTTCTATAGTGTGGTCATTTCTGTTAAAATGTCTGGCGACAGGAAAGGTAGAGGTGTTATTTCATTTACATCTCAGATGTTCCACGAAGCGATCAGCCAAGCGTCGTTTTGTTTCACTAATATATAGCTTGTTACATTTGATGCAGCCAATGCAATATACTATTCCTTTACTAATGCAAGTAAAAGTTTCATGGATAGTAAATGAGGATTTTGCTCCCTTAACTACTGTGTTGCTGTGAATGTATTTACAAGTTGCACAACGTGACCTATTGCATGGAAACGTACCCTTAAGACTGTCCAGATTGGGTTGAATGTTACTGTGGACCAGATGCTCTCTTAGATTTTTGTCTTTTCTGTATGACATTAGAGGAGGGTTATTGAAAATAGGAGCTGTAGAAGGATCATCTTGAAGAATGCTAAAATTTCTTTGTATGATGTGTTGTACTTTTTTGGTCATAGGATGATATGTAAGAACAAGGGGAATACGATTGTTGGTATTCTGTGTTTTGGTTTTGTACAAGGCATCCTTTCTGTTTATTGTCGATACTCTTAACTGAGTTTCTCTCAGTATAGTGTGTGGAAAACCACAGTTTCTAGGATGTCATAGGATGATTGCTGTCATTACCAATAAGTCAATATGAGAAAAAGTAAAGCGCTATCATACAAGAAGATTTCCAAGCATTTGGCTATACCAATTTCAACTATTGTTTCTATTATCAAGCAGTACAAGACTCATGGTACTATCACAACGCTCCCTCTGCCTGGTAGAAAGAAGGTTCTTTCTCCAAGAACAAGTAGAAGACTTGTGAGGAAGCTTAATAACAATCCGAGATTGACTGCCAAAGATATTCAAAGTGAATTGGCTGCAAGTGGGACTGGGGTTTCCATTTCAACCATAGGTTGAGTATTGCAGGGTGAAGGTCTCAATGGTCGCAGGCCAAGGAAAAAGCCACTCTTAGGAAAACATCACAAGGACAATCGCTTAAAGTTTGCAAAATGGCATTTGAATGATGGATGTGAGTTCTGGTTAAAGGTTTTGTGGAGTGATGAAACAAAAATCGAGCTATTTAGTCACGCTTATAGTCTGGTGAGGCGTACAAAAAAAAGAACACCATACCTACTCTGAAGCATGGAGGTGTTAATATCCTATGGGGCTGTTTTTCCTCTAATGGCACAGGAAATGTAGTTCCAATACATGGTTAAATGGATTCCATAGCATACCAAAAGATATTGGCCAATCATCTGAAACCCTCTGCTACAAAACTTGGTGTAAAGCGTAATTGGACGTTCCAACACAACAACGATCCAAAGCACACATCAAAATCTACATCAGAATGGTTAAAGAAGATTAAAATCAAGGTTCTGGAATGGCCTAGTAAAAGTCCCACTCTAAATCTGATTGAGAATCTTTGGTATGAGTTGGAGAAGGCTGTGCACAAGAGAAGTCCTGGGAATCTGAATGAACTGGAACAAATCTGCGTTGAAGAATGGTAAAAAAATCACTGAAGAATCATGCTAAAAAGCTCATTGACAAATATTGTGATCGTTTAAAATAGGTTATTATTGCTAAAGGTGCCTCAACTAGCTATTAATTTAATTTTTCTTGTCAGAGTGTGAATACTTTTGAATTAGCATTTTTTGAGTTTTGCAATAAAATTGCTGAAATAAATAATTGTAGATATATATTTCTTGTAATCTATTTTCCTCATCCACAAAAGCAAAACAAACTTTTTCTACAAAAGACTTTTTCTACAAAAGATAATTAGCAGCAGAGGACGCTGGGATTGGGAAATCTTGTGGGGAAAACTGCTTGTTATTGTTGTTGTGTTTCGTTGTTAGTTGTTGTAAAGTGCATTTATTGTTGTGATGTATTACCTGTCATTGCTGAAACCTTTCCTGTGTTTTGTTGTTGTATGAATGTCACCTTGAGAGGCGGGGTGGTGCTCTGGGGTGGGGAAGGGCTCAGAGCATGTCTGAGTGACTGTGTGGATGGTGCTAACTTCTTATTAGTTGCCTAATAAACCACATTGTACCTGAAAGCCTTGGTGTGTGTCTCCAGTGATCCCTGTGCTCGCTACTCTATATATAGTATAGTGCTTTCGTACATTGAACTGTATATTGGTTTGGTATAGAGGTGTTTGTTTTTTGCTTCTAAGGAATATGACAGCTTGTCCTGCAGTGGTTCATAGGGAACACTACCTTTACAATCACAATTTATTATTAAGCTAGATTACAAAGGCATTATGTAATGATTTACATACTGGAAAATACCCACATACCAACCCAAAATATGGGAGGCAGGTTTTTTTTCCCCCTTGAATTAATAGGCTTGGCATGTTCAAGCAACAGGCTCTGCACAAAGACATTAAGTAAAACTAAATGTGTTTACAACCTAAACTATTACTGTACTTCACTTTTATTGTACTTTAAGAAGCATTGAGTTATATATGGCATTTTGATCTCAGGGTGTGCCAGGATGACAGCATGGCCAAAGTAAGACTCTTTCCATGCTTTAACTTGTTTCTACTCCTTCCCACAATGAGATTCCTTACAAGTAATGTTATGTGTAGATGAATGCATTCCTTGTCTACAGTAATTCTTGGTAGACCGTCAAATAACATTTTATTTTGTAAGCCGACAAATATAACATTTTTTCTATGTCTATACATGTAACAACACCTTTGGATATATTATTAATTATTAATAATTACAAATCTCTGTGTTGTCATTAACTGAAATCCAACACAAAATAAACAAGACACTTAGTTTACTGTTTATTCACAACAAAACACTGTACTGGTTTGTAAGTAATTTGCCCAATAATTACCTATAAGTGGTTTCAATTTAAAGGGAGTGCTCTGGGGCATGATGCAGTGCCAGATATGTTTGATGAAGCTGGTTTATAATCTAGGTGAGTTACACAAACCCACCTAAATACCTCTCCTAAATACATTGGTATCAGTGGGTTGAAGTTTCAATATGGATGCATTAGTGCAACTTTAATACTATATGTTGAAACAGCATTGGTCTACTTAACTCATTTAGCTCTGTCTCACATTAAACTGAACGTCTTCCTTTGTATTTTCTTGTGGTTAGAGAATGTGGTCCTTGTAAATCTTAAAAACAGATTACAATTGCTCTGAAGGAACGAGTAGCCCAGACAGGAAAATCAAAATAAAAGTATTTGACTGGTAAAGAGGTTGTGAGTAAAGGCAGCTACACACCGAACACAGTGACATTTCTTGTAGTGCAACATGACACTATGCTGCTGCAACATTACAGCGATATGTAATTTTTTTTATTTCTTCTTTATTAAAAAATGAGTGTATTCTTGTAGCATGTTGTTTGTGTTTGGTTGCATGGAAAAGCAGCTGGTGATTAATAAATGGGAAACACTGACACCACCAGGCTGCTGGTAGCTGAGGTCTGATTGCCTGATTTAAGGGACAACAATATTCACACATGGAATATACAACAGGATATCAACATTGTCAGTACCAGTGTATTGTACATTACAAATATATAATAATTTTCACATACAGACAAAAACAAAAAGAAAAAAAAATACATCTACATACCGTAAAAATCGTTTTATAGGTTGCACTGGCGTAAAAGTCTCTCAACCCCCTCCCCTTTTTGAGACTTCAATTTTAGGAAAACACCTTTTTTGTGTTGAAAATACTTTTTTTTACTTTATTATTTTTTTTTCCTACATGCTCAACACCGATAAATATCGAAATAACCCTTGTTTGCAACATTTTATTTTATTAATAATTTTGTTGCAAACATTTTAGTTAAACTGCTAGAAACTATTCTTTTTTCAAAATTTAAAAAGTAATAATTAACAGAGCATAAAATCAAGTTATACATCGCTGTGAAGGGGTGCCCCAACCCTATAATTTGTGTTATTATTGTCATTTTTACTGTTTTCATTATGATTTTCATTATAATTGTTGTTGTTTTCATTGTAAATAGGAATTGTATGATTGCTTTCATTATTATTGTTGATTTGTAATCGTTTGGTGTGTCTGTGTTTTGATTAATTAAATGTATTATTGTGTTGTTTATATGGACGGATGAAAGCTGTCCGTCATTATTGTTTGGCAGGGATGGGGTTAAATCCCTATCATCCGAAAACTCGTGTAGAATGTGGCCAGGAGTTAATTGGCCATCAACTGGTAAATTAACTCTAGCCCAGCTCAGCTGTGTTGGGGAGAGAGAGAGAGTTAGGAGAGTGTTTAGACAAAGAGATACGATTGCTACTGTCTGTAATATTCAGAAAGGTACTCGTTTTGTTGTGATTTATCTGGATTTGCTTGTGTTTTGTGTAAACCTTTTATTTGACCCTCGTGCCGTTGTGTTTTGGAAGGTGTTTTGTTTTGTTTCATTTAATAAAAATACTGTGCAGCAAAGCAGTTTCACCCTGCACTACCTGTGTTTTGTGTGCTGTTTCCTGATTCCTGATGTCACCATCGGCCAATCTGTGACAATAGCACATCACATCTGTATTAAACTACTGGTATTTTATTTTAGCTTATCAAGTACCCAGACAAGTTTAAGAACATATCTTCTTTGCTTTACTGAACATTTCTTTCCTAAACCATACTTAGACAATAGTTACCGCTGCATTTTACAAATTCGTTGTATTAATTCAAATTTAAAAGAAAAGTAGGCCATCCTCCAATGTTTGAACATCACGGGAGAAACTCATTGCGTGCGCTTAAGGGAGTACCAGAGACCGCAAGATACCTGCCCCAGGGTGGCCGACCAGCAATTGTGCAACCACATGACCCACTGGCTCAACCCCCTCCAGAAAACAGGAGTACAGCTGGGGGAAGCCATTGTGATGGAACAGTTCTATCATGTGGTTGGCTCTGAGACCCAGGCGTGGATACGGCGCCACAATCCGGACACCCTGGAAGCCTCCATCAAGCTGGCAGAGGACTACGAGGACTCCCTGACCTCATCCAGAGCCAGACTACTCGCCTCTCCAGTACCACAGAGCAACCAGGGACTGGATTCACACCCCACATCACCACAACTACATCACCCACACCTGGACTCGGACCAAGACCTCCCAGATCACCGACCCCAATGGGCAGCCCAACCTTATCAGCAGCAGGACAGATATGTAAACCCAGTGCCTTCTGCTCCCCCTATCTATTCCAGGTGCCACCGCACAGGACATACCGCCCGGCTGTGCTCCCCAGCAATAAAGTGCAACGTGGCGGCATGTTATTTGGCATCAGAAGCGGGTAAGAGACGGGGAAATGGTCAGGAGGAGCCTTGTATTATTGATGTGGTTGTCGAGAAAAGTGATTACCCATGCATTAGTGGACTCAGGGTGTGGGCAGATCTTAATTCGGACAGCTCTCTTAGGCGGAGTGTTGTGGCACAAGGAAAGGTGGCGATCTCCTGTATCCATGGAGACATGGTGACATACCCCACACTAAAAACATAAATATCAGTAGGACCGAAACAGCACCACCTCATAGTGGGGGTGTTGGAAAGGCTGCTGCACTCCGTAATTCTGGGCCGGGACTGGCCAAACTTCAAACAATTAATTAAAACAGCAGTCCCGACCACACACGTAAACGTGGCAGACACAGTAGGGGAAACAATTGGTGAGATTTTCCCCCTGTAAGCTGACTTGTTTTCTTCCTAGAAAAACAAAGAAAGAGACGGATTGAAAAATGGGAAGGTGCATCACTGAAACGAGGCTGGGGGCTGGTTGGAGAGAGCTTGGATGGCATCAAACGCCACTCAAAGGGAGTTGGTATGCAGTGTGACAGAGAGGGCGAGGTTACTGGGCCATCCAGGGCAGATGTTACTCCGGCCCCTCTCAATATACCGGACATGTGGGACTCAACCGCGAGTCATTATGTGGGGCCAACATAATGACCCATCACTAGTGCACACTTGGGGGCAGGTCCGGTCTATTGAAGGTAAGGATGTTGATGGCACTGGGGTGCTAGTATATCCACACTTCAGTATCAAGGGGCAATTACTGTATAGGGTAAACCTAGCCGCAGGCACAGGACAGCCTGTAACACAATTATTGGTTCCCCCATCTTGTCGGACCGAGGTCATGAGGCTGGCGTATGATATCCCTTTTGTGGGGCACCTCGGAGCTGACAAGACAAGGGAGCGGATATTGGCTCGATTCTATTGGGTAGGTCTTCATACCGATGTGTTGAAATATGTAGCCACATGCCCAGACTGCCAGCGTGTAGCACCGGGTCGAGTGCGCCCCGCCCCTTTTGTCTCACTGCCGATCATTTCCACTCCCTTTGCGCGCATTGCAATGGACATAGAGGGCCCTTTGCTACCTTCTGATTCCAGGTATACGCATATATTAGTGGTGGTAGATTATGCAACGCAATACCCTGAGGCAGTTTCATTGAGGTCCACTAGTTCAGCTGAAATAGCCAAAGAATATCCCCAAGGAGATGCTGACTGATTGTGGAACTAACTTTCTGTCTCAAACGTTACAGGAGGTATATAAAATCTGAAAAATACATCCCATCCGGACATCTGTTTATCATCCACAGACGGACATTTTAGTGGAACATTAAAGCAGATGCTGAGACAATTTGTGAACCAACAGCAGAAACATTGGGCAATGCTCCTTCCCTACCTCCTTTTTGCAATGAGAGTGGTGCCGCAGAGTTCGACAGGGTTCTTCCCCTTTGAGCTCTTGTACAGCTGACAGCCTCGCGGCATCTTCAATCTTTTGAGAGAGGGGTGGGAAGATCACAAAGGCCCATTCAAAAATGTAGTGCAGCATGTGCTCCTACTCCGTGATCGGTCGTTTGGCCCAGGACAATCTCAAATCGGATCAGTACCGGCAACAGCGGCATTACAACCAAAATGCACGTATTCGGACCTTTCGATCAGGAGACAAGGTAATGCTGCTTCTTCCCACATCAGAATCCAAACTGTATGCTAAATGGCAGGGGCCATATGAGGTGATTCGGTCTATAGGGAAAGTGAATTATGAAATTCGGCAGCCCAATCGCAGCAATGAAAGAGAAATTTACCATGTCAATTTATTGAAGCCCAGGCAGGCAAGGGAGGCCTTATTTATAGCCCCAGGCGAAGCAGAGGATGATTTTGGACCCTATATACAGAGCATTCAGATGGGGGAACAGTTACTTCCAGATCAGCAGACAGATCTGCGTAAGTTAATTGAGGAGTTCAATGATGTTTTTTCTGACATGCCCAGCAGAACTAATCTTGTTGAATATGACATTATCACTCCCCCAGGTACCACGGTTTTAGAGAGACCTTATCAGATCCCAGAAAGTTGCCAAAGTGGCGTTAGCAAAGAGGTGCGGGCGATGCTCAAACTTGGGGTGATTGAGCCTTCCAGGAGCGTGGAGCATTCCAATTGTGATAGTCGCCAAAAAGGACGGCACCAACTGCTACTGCGTTGATTTCCGTAAGGTAAACGCTATTGCCAAGTTCGATGCCTACCCCATGCCTCGGGTCGACGAGCTTCTCGACAGAGTGGGAATGGCAAAGTTCATCTCGACTTTGGACTTGACGAAGGGATACTGGCAGATCCCCTTAACCCGCAGATCATGTGAGAAAACTGCATTTTCTACCCCTTATGGTCTGTTTCATTTCGCAACCATGCCGTTTGGGCTACATGGTGAACCCGCTGCCTTTCAGAGACTAATGGACCAGGTCTTATGCCCACATCATGAACATGCAGCAGCGTATATTGATGATGTGGTTATTTACAGCTCCGCCTGGCGAGAGCATTTGGCTAGGGTCACAGCCGTCCTGCAGTCTCTGAGGGTAGCCCGGCTGACAGCCAACTTGGGTAAATGTGCATTTGCCAAAGTAGAAACACTGCATTAAGGTGCTGACTTCTGGTATCGTGGCCCAGCCCCCTTCCTGGATGGATGGCTTCCGACTCACCCTGGAATGAACTGCCAAACCATCCCTTATGGGACACTCTGCTCCGGTTATACAATGCCCTCACAGGTCGGGAGGGAGATTGCTGATTAGGATTCATTCGCTCTCTGTCACACATCCCACCGCTCAGAGTGGAGCCAAAGGAACACTCGACTAAATCTACTTTCCACATTACACCCCTCTACTGGTGTGATAAGGGTGGGGGCTTGGCAGAGCCTTTGCTTAATGGTATCAAACGCCCCCTGACATTCTCCTGTCCATTTAATTGAATTTGGTGCACTCTTTTTAGTGAGGTTCACTAGAGGGTTGACCACTGTGGCATACTCTGATTAATTTTAGGTAATAAGAACATAAGAACATAAGAAAGTTTACAAACGAGAGGAGGCCATTCAGCCCATCTTGCTCGTTTGGTTGTTAGTAGCTTATTGATCCCAAAATCTCATCAAGCAGCTTCTTGAAGGATCCCAGGGTGTCAGCTTCAACAGCATTACTGGGGAGTTGGTTCCAGACCCTCACAATTCTCTGTGTAAAAAAGTGCCTCCTATTTTCTGTTGTGAATGCCCCTTTATCTAATCTCCATTTGTGACCCCTGGTCCTTGTTTCTTTTTTCAGGTCAAAAAAGTCCCCTGGGTCGATATTAGGATTTTGAATGTTTGAATCAGATCGCCGCGTAGTCTTCTTTTTCCAAGACTGAATAGATTCAACCTGGTATAGTTTATAACTGCACATGGTTACACTTTCTCTTAGATATCTCACTTCTGGAGAGGTCCACAGCAAGATTGCACCAGGCCAGTGCTAATACCTTAACTACATGGTCTACTGCTATCATTCTTATTAAAGACCTTCATTTAAGTTTGGGACCAACAACTCACTAGAATATATACAGTATATATATAATGGTTTATTATGATTTTAAATGTATTTTTATTTTACGCTTTATTTATGTTTTTATATATGGTATGTTTTTTTTACATATTTATGTATTCAACTTTTTCTTCCCCCTCCCATTGTAAAGATTACAATAAAAATAAAAAATTGTTAAAAAAAATAAAAAATAAAGCTACAGATTTTTTTTTTCAAAATAAGCAGTGTTAATCATGGGTATGTCAAACTGTATAACAGAGCAAGTGTAGTAATAAAATATGTCTTTAAAAACATAGTCTGCTGAGGCTGTCGTTAGTTCAGTCTTGACTGTAGAAAGAGTTCAATAACTCCTAGTTATCGACAGCATTTTGCTGTCGATGAATAGCAGGTTGACGCTCAGGGCCGATGAAAATGTTATGCTAATGAGGTAATCGTTAACCTTTCTCTCAATTCATTAAAAACATGCCTTCATAGACGAAAATCATTGGGGCTTAACAACGCATCTGAATTCTCTTATGAATAGCAACTGCCGTTAAATAGGCAGCTATGGACAAAATCCGAACATGTACTCCTGTTTTCTCATTTCGACAGATGTTAAGCCTTTGTTAAGACTATTTTTTAGAACAAAATATAACTTTAACTCACCAGCTTTTTGACCTACGTTAGTGTGATGGTTGCGGTTGCAAGTATAAGGTTGGAAAAGAACTGTTCACAACAGTACGTGGTACCAAATAGCAAAGCAATTTTCATTGCATGTCTCCTAGAAATTCATTGGCACCCTGTGAACAGGATGGCTTGAGCGGTGAAGTCAGACCAGGGACTGTTTAGTGAAAGTGAATGCGCTGCTTGTGCCGGTTTATTATAAATAAAAAGATTTAACAAAACAAAACACACTGAACAAACAAAACAAAAACGAACACACAATCAAACAGTGGACAAAACAAACAAGTATCGTATTGGTCCTCCAGCATGAGTAGCAATTGTTATTAATTCTCTCCTCTCTCTCCCGTACCTCCTCATTGTACACCCAACCCTGTGTGTGTGAAACATTCATTCTTTTATACAGCTGTACCGAGACTCGATTGCTCATTCAATTGAATCTCGGCACAGTCTGAACATGGACTAATTGTGCACTTCCCGTGTCCTCATACAAATAGCCATTTTAATCTGCACGTGAAGTGGTTGTGCATTTCCCCATGCCTAAATACAAATATACATTTTACATTATCTGTGCTACATAGCCACACTCTTTGCACCACTACAATAATACATATAACAGACAACATAAAACACAAAACACAAAATATGCACAGAGACGGGGCACCCTGCCGCATATCTCCCCTCCTGTGCGCAGCACACATGGCCTCAAAGGCCACCTCTCCCCTTAAAGTCCCACCTCCCCCCTTAAAGTCACTCAATTCTAGACGCGTATTTTCATGTCCCTATTTGTCCTGCGCACAGGAAATATCTCTGCATCACCTTTCAGGGAAGTGTCTTTGAGTTTTCCGGGCTGCCATTTGGCCTCTCCTTAGCCCCCCCCATGTTACTGAAGTGTGTAGATGCCATCCTGGCCCCCTTGCGGCTGGACGACTGGTTGATCTGTTCCCAGTCACAGGAAGGAGCAGTGGCCCACACAGCAATCATGACGGAGCATATGTCGAGGCTGATGCCAAGAGCCAATTAATCCCGGTGAAAAGTACGGTTTACTTGGGACTCCGGCTGGACTCCCTTACAATGCGAGCCTACCTGTCAGCCGCCATTCAGAAGTGTCTATCCCTTTTCCAACAGGGATCAATAGTGCCTCTGGTGTTGTGTCAGAAATTGCTGGGTCTGATGGCCACGGCTTCATTAACCCTAAAGCTGGGGTTACTCCATATGTGCCCTCTTCAGTCATGGCTCAGTGCCTTCCGGCTACATCCCAAACGCGACAGACACCATCGGAAGCCCTGCTATGGTGGAGGGAAGCTTCCCACTTGTGCAAAGGTGTAAGGATGAGGATGATCCACAGCCGTCAGGTGGTGACAACAGACTCAGGTTGGGGTGTAGTCTTGGCAGACAGAGGAGTCAGCGGGTCCTGGACGGGCCGCTGGATATCCCTGCATATAACTGTGATGGAGCTGTGAGCAGTTCACCTTGCTTCACCTTGCTATCCAGCATTTTCTTCCGGTGCTCCAAGAGAGACATGTCCTTAGTTAGAGTTAAAGTATCTCTTTCTGAAAACAGCCTTCTTGTTAGCCATCACCTCCGCTAAGCGGGTCAGTGAGCTACAGGCTCTGTCGGTGCACAGCTCCTGTATGCGTGTTTGGGATGATGGAAACAGGGTGTCGTTATGTACGAACCCCACTTTCCTCCCTAAGGTGGTTATGGCTTTCCACTTAAATCAGTCAGTGGAACTAGAGGCTTTCCATCCCCCTCTGTTTTCTTCAGAGGAGGATCAGCGACTAAACTCCCTCTGCCCGGTTCAGGCATTGAGAGGTTATGTTAGCAGAATGAGAGCTCTGCGTCAGTCTGACCAGCTCTTCGTCTGTCATGGTATAAGGACACTGAGTCGAAGCAGCAGTTGTCTCACAGGATTGTGGACACAGTTTCGACTGCATACACTAATGCCGGCCTACCCCCACCTGGGTGGATGGCTGCGCACTCTACCCGAGGAGTGGCTATGTCATGGGCCATCTTTAGAGGAGCCTCATTGGCTGATATATGTACTGTGGCTAGATGGGCTACTCAACATACTTTCACCAGGTTCTACCGACTTAATGTGGTAGATCCCTCTATGCCTTCATTAGGCACAAAGGTCCTTGAGGTTGCACCCGCGCACCACAAACACTAGTTTTTTTGGTAGCGTGACGTCCCTCGTCTGCTGTCTCTGCTCACACTCCCTTGTGACAGATTTGGTATACTTTTCCCAAAAGCACTGGTTGGTGGTCATCTTCGAATTGAAAGAGACTGTTAGATTATGGATGTAACCCTGGTTCCCTGAAAGAGAAGACGACCACCAAACCTTGCAAGGTCACATCGGTTGCTTTCGCAGGTTCGATGCAAAAGAGGAAGTAAGCTCCATGGAGTGACTGTTTGTTCCCTCGGGAGGCGGGACCGAGGACATCACTCCCCGGAGCGGCCTATCGGCAGCTCTGACATACAATGCTCAGTAAATACCAGACCTGTGACAAGCATATTCCAAAAGTATTGGTTGGTGGTTGTCTTCTCTTTCAGGGAACCAGGGTCACATCCGTAACATAACGTTTTTTTACAGTACTTGAAACTACCAACGATACAACTGTAACTTACAACATGGCTGCTTAGGCATATGAAATGTGGTACACATGACCTGTGAAAGGAAATAACACTGCCTAGCAACCCCACAATGGGTGTGTTGTTCCAAAATTAGAAACCTTGTTGCCAAATATTTAACTTACCACCCAACCGCTCACAGCCCTGAATGAGTAACGCTGAGTACGGACTGCATGTGATATCTAAAGCCACATTTACACACAAATGCTGCTACTGAGCCATCTCAGAGACGTTTAAAAATTCTTTAAAATACCCATTCACACAGCACGAAATTGCACAATCTATGCTGGTATAATACCATCATAACCCTTTCACACAGCCAAAGGGATCATGTGAGTACAACTTTCAAACCTGTCAGTCAACAGATCATTATCATGGCAATGGGGATTCACCCATAAATTACAGCGTCACGCACCATCCCTTTTATTTGTGAATTCACCTCCTCATCAGCCCATAAAGTTAACAATTCCTTAACTTATTCCAGACTCCAATTATTACCTCGTTCTTGATCAGCCATTGTATTTGAAAAAATGAAAGCATGTAACACCAACGACAAAAATACCCAACTCGTCCGGTATACATGCAGTCATGTGGGACGTTGACTTTCAATCCACGCCCACTATAGCGCTTCAGTGCCATCTCTGAACCACCTCACGTGTTTTCAGTTCCGGTTTACAGTAGTTGTAGTTTTGCCCGTGACCTACCAATATTAATACCGTCGCATGGCCTTTACACAAGTCATGATTAGTGCAGATATTTACTAGTATTTGTTGCATTGCAGCACATATTGGCACATATGCATAAAAGATGCTGGTAATTACTGGGCAGTATTTAACACGTGATTTACTGCCTACATTACCGGATGGCAGCGGACTTCATCCAAAAATATATAAGCTTAAAAGGCACCAGTCAGATGCAAAGCGCCATCTACAAACTTTGACATGCCTGGAGGTGTCCGCATAAAGGTTTGTTTATATAGTGTAAACGATCCCGTAGACACGTGCTGCTTAACTGTTTCTTTCCCGTTCCACCAACTAGCACAGACTCAATACGTTTGCAGGCAAGTAATTTTTATTTACAATATTTACATAAAATAAACAGTTTTCTGTCACGGTTCTCGCCCTGTACGGGCCACTGACTAACTCACTTCTTCAACCCTCTCTAGCTATATCAGGATAGGGAGACAGCGAAAGAAGACCAAGGATCCTCCGACCGAAGTGGGTTAGCCCGCGGGCAAGAACAGGGCCAGCTCTCCTCCCTAGAGCTGGCCTGAGTCACCGGCAGGTGTAGGTTGAGCTCCCTCTGCTGGAGTATATCTGCCACACAGGTCACTATCCACCAGACTCCCTCTGCTGGAGAAGTCCCGTAACACAGGTAAGAACAAGACAGGCTCCCTCTGCTGGAGTCGTCCTGTAACACAGGTAAGTATTAGATCGGCTCCCTCTGCTGGAGTAGTCCTGTAGCACAGGTAAGAACAAGACAGGCTCCCTCTGCTGGAGTCGTCCTGTAACACAGGTAAGTATTAGATCGGCTCCCTCTGCTGGAGTAGTCCTGTAGCACAGGTAAGAACAAGACAGGCTCCCTCTGCTGGAGTCGTCCTGTAACACAGGTAAGTATTAGATCGGCTCCCTCTGCTGGAGTAGTCCTGTAGCACAGGTAAGAACAAGACAGGCTCCCTCTGCTGGAGTAGACCTGTAACATAAGTAAGAACAAGGCAAGCTCCCTCTGCTGGAGTGGTTCTAGATCACTGGTAATTACAAGACAAGCTCCCTCTGATGGAGTAATCCTGGGACACAGGTAAGTGGAAGAATGAATCCATTTTTTAATGAAGACTTCCAGAAAAACAACAGCGATGACCCCAGACGTCCAGAGAAATGAACAAGGATAAAACAAGTTATATCCAGGCTGTGGAGAAAGAACCCCTGCAGCCAACTCCCGGTCATCCACAAAAGCAAATGGTGTCTCTTCTAAAAGCCAGTGTCCATTTTTTTTGTATTCATTATATGCAACGTGTCTTGTGTCTGTGTTATGAATAAACAATGTCTTGCCCTTCCAGTCTCGCAAGCCCGTTCTTTCTGGTTATTATTTACTGTCTCAGCAACACGTAAACAACCAATATCTCTCTGGGTTATAAGGCATATAACACAACACGCTGTGGTTGTGGCGGCGCACAACCGCATGGCACAGAATACCGCGGGTCTCTTTTAAATTGCTACGGAGTATACTATCTTCAAGTCTCACCCCGACAACAGAAAATAAAAATAAAAATAAATTTTAACAAACAAAAGGCTACCTCAACAAGAGGAAAAACCGCACTTTAAACAAAACTAAACGCCGACTATAATTTAACACAAACGATAGTTTCACCTTGTGCTCTCTTTCTTTTTAGTTGTTTTCCAAACACACTGGAGCTTGCACGCTATTTCCTTTCAGGACAACCGGGCCGTTTTCCCCACACTCCCCTATGGCTCTGCCCTGTTCCTTTTTAAACCCAGAAACCCCACCCCATTAATTGACACTCGGATTTCTGGGTTGTGTAGTTTCTTCCTTAGCGCCGCCATTTCTTAAAGGCGACGCTATCCTTTCCTCACAATAGTTAATATATTTGTTTATATAGTTAATATATAGTTATATACGGTATAGTTAATATATACCGTATAACGGGAAATTTTGGCTTGTATTAAATTTGGCGTATTTGCTACAGATTTTTTCACGTTCACAAAAAAAGAGTCACAGTTTTGCATTTATACTTTTAATTCCAAAAACATTTAAGTAAATGTTTACTTAATTAAAAATGTCTGCTAAAACAGTATCTCATTTACAGGTAACTCGTTATAGCATCTACAATGTAACTGCAGCAACTTGGAGAACAACAAAGAAGGCTTTCTAATCAGTTACAGTATTTATCGTTCTTATATGGCCCTTAATTTTAAGGTACCAGTAAACTTTTACAATAAGCATTTCCTATCTCTCAGTTTTAAAACTATGGTCCACAACATAACACAGTAGAACGATCGCAGTATCATGCAGTAATTGAAGGACAGTATCGCCACGTGTGATATCTTTAACAATAAAGCCGAAACGACAATGCTTTCATTTGCTTCGAAATCATTTCAAACTGGTTAATAGACTAGCAAGCACTGGCAAAATCAGCTCAATTTTAAGCGGTACAAAAGGGTTTAACATTTTGTTTTGTTTATGGACTTTGTGATACCTGCATGATGCATTCACTAATAGTCATAGCTGGCCACACGTGGTTGGCGTAATAATACTAAAAGTTCTCTTAATCCACAAAGCGCCAGTTCAACAGTATAATTCAATGATAAATAATTAGCTTTGCTATCAGTGTCTGACCGGTCCTTCCTTCCATCAGGCTGCCGTGTCTTTATCTTTCTGTATTCCCTTTGAAGTTCCAAACGATCCTTGTTGTTTACCATCCAGGTCTGTCTGTCAAAATGGCCAACTTCCTGTGTCCTCCGTTTGGATCACCTTCCTGAACTTTTGGTTCCCTTTTTATAATGAACTGTCAATGATTGTTAATTGATGCAAATGGGAAACAACTGGTTGCATTTGGAATTTTAGAATGGGACGAATTACTCCTTTTATTCGCCCATGCTGTTGTACAAATAATAACACACACTTATCAAATAAATACACAACACAAAAATACAAAATAAGCTACAAAAACGTGCCTCAATTTGAGTAATGAACAAATACAGTGTGAAACATAACAAGTGCAAATGAAACCAAATTAATATAATAAATACAAAAGCAAAACATAATGTGCACAACCCCAGCTAATTAGTCACTCGTGACATTCACGTTCTAGTTCTCCGCAAGAGTGGATAATTGTGCTCCTCTTAAGTGGATACCTGCTACGAATCACATCATCAGAGTAATCTAGAAAAGGTCAAATCTACAGGGTCTTCTCACTCTTCTGGGTGGATCATCTTCCAAGACATCTCCCTCCTCTTGACATACAACCCACACAACCACACTGAAGTCTGCCATTTTCTCCACTTAGAGCAATAAATAAATGCCTGCGTTACTCATTTTTTCAAATGACCAATATAGTTTCCAGCTTGGTTGCAACATAAAATGATTTTCGCTTCAAAGTCATAGTTATACAGCGCACGCTTTTTATTGACAAAAGAGTTGACTTCACTGCAGAGGTGGCATCCCGTGCGTACAGACCGGGATGTTGACAGTGTGTTTTTATATTATCTTTTTTTGTTTTTTTTATTTGGGGTCCAGGGGCCAGGTTCGTTATAGCTGATGGTTTGTTATAATGAAGGGCGTTATAGCGAGGGTGTACTATACTATACAGGCGTTATAGCAAGGGTGTACTATACTATACAGGCGTTATAGCAAGGGTGTACTATACTATACAGGCGTTATAGCGAGGGTGTACTATATTATACAGTTGAATTCTAATTAGATCATTAATCATGTAAACACAGAAAAGTGATGTTTTAAGACCATCAGTTATCTGAAAATGCTTTGTCATGTAAACGTACTGACTGTTAACCTTTCCATCTGGATTTTGTTGTAAACTAAAGTAAATAATGACAATGTCTGGCAAAATAATTGCTTGCTTATAATAGACCTCTTAGCACTGCAAAAAAGTTATTATTAAGTCTGAGGTAATGGCTGGCACTGAAAGAATGACAATGATGGTTCATATGAAGAATATTTAGCCCCTGAAATTATGTCATTACTTTGTTAAATGTATGACTCACGATAGGTTTTTAATTTAGAAATTGGTTTTATGAAAAATATACTGTTTGATGTGGGCTATGTAAGGTCATAGTTCATGAAAGAAAGAAAGAAAGAAAGAAAGAAAGAAAGAAAGAAAGAAAGAAAGAACACTTTGATCTGCGTGAAAACAAATAACATTGTTTGACAGATACAATAGCATTTCTATCGAAAACTATACATAAACCTTTGTGAAGGGACTCCCTCTTTAAAAAAAAACAAAGAAAAACAAATGGCCTTTAAAAGTTTTCAGGAGTTGTAGTGGTTTGAATTTATTTTGTTTGTAGATGTAAAATGACATACTTTTAACACTTCATGCTATGACACTTTTGTCTGACTATAGAATATAAAAATATAAAAGCTGTTGATATGTTTTACAATTCTTGCTTCTGGTCTGTTTAAGTCATCTGGTGGAATCGTATTTTTTTTGTTTTGTGTGCAATGTTAAGTAAGTGATCAAAGTGGCATTCTGGCACGTAGTTTGATCGTACCGGCCAGTAATGGGTTTAGACATGATTTACCATCACAGATTTTACCTAACCAATTGTCAGAGGTATACAAATGAGCCTGTCCCCTACTTAACATGTCAATGGCATACACTGTCTGTTCACACCGTCACGTTATGGCTATGGAATATGCCTGGAAACAAGCAGGTTGTCCAAAATATCGAGATGTCAGTTTTAAAAATAATAATAATTGGTGCTGGACACGACTGAGAGGTTAGACTAGGTGCAGTACCTATATGCTTTTTTTTATTTTAAAAAAATTATAATTTTTGTATATAGCTTATACAGAATGCACATGCCTTCCTGAAAAAGAACTGTAACCACCAAAAATGTAATGTGTTGTCACAGTTCATGATATTTTGCTTTTGGGAGACCAAAAGGATCCTCTCATGTTCGCACACGCTTCCTTTGCAGCGCACAAGAAAGTATAGAAGGCACAAGAGCATCAGCAAGCTCCGGTTAGTTTTCTTATAAGTTTAAAACTTTCCTTTGAATGATAAATGGCACAGAAAGACAGCACTGCACAGTTACATTAAAATAGAAGTAATTGCTAAATGGCAGAAAAATCGCCTATGCTTTTATTTGTTACTGTATTTCCTCAGTTTGCAAATACCTACACAATTCATTCGAATATAATACATATAATAACATCTGAAATATGTTTCTCATACAGTACATCTTACCATACAACAAGCTTCTTTTAAACTAAAAAAAAATGAATACAGCTCGTCATACAATACTACTCGGTTTCATAGGGAAACTGGATTTGAAAATGCTACATATTTCTTGCAATATATTTGTAGTTGCACCTTTTTGAACTAACTAACAATTCCATTTGACACGAATATGTATTTTTCAATATACAGCTATGGCCAAAAGTTTTGCATCACCTAGAATTTTAACAATCTATATGAACATAATTTACATGTTTTATTTAACATAATGTAATCAAAGAAACTACAAAATTATATTGCAAAAGTCTACCGGTGTAGTGTTAGAAAGTGGTATGTTGTCAGAATGTGGTACACATACCAAAACTTGACCTGTGTAATGTCAGAAAGTGGTACACTATCACATTTTGGTACAGGTGCAATGCTGTTTTCCTATTGTCAAACAGAGGTACATTTACCATAAATTATACATTATTTTTTGCAAACTTAACTGGAAATAAACAATCTATTTCTCTAAAAAGAAAAAACAATTCACCACAAACAAGACAAAATGAGAAGTCCACCACAAAGTTGCACAAGTAAAAAAATGTACAAGATATATATAAATATTCACATCCTATTTTCTTAATGTTGGAAGAATATGATAAATAAAATTTAAAAAGATGCAAAAGACCGAAAGCAGCATAAAGTACCAGATTTGAATAGGCGCTTCTCTGCTTTCTTAGAGGAAGTTGTTTAGGCATACTCCTAGGTGAGTTCAACGTCCATGTCGATTTGCCTTCTTCCCCTCTAGTGACTGACTTTGTCATGCTCCTGGACTGTCTTGGGCTCTCTCAATCTGTCAACGTTCCCACTCACACCCGTGGACACACCCTGGATCTGCTTATCACCAGAGGTCTTGATATCTCCAATCTCTCAGTCTCAGATATCTTTCTCTCTGACCATTTCTTAATCACTGCCAACATTAAACTTCCTGCACCTTCAGCTACTACTGATACTGTTATTTCCTTCCGTCCCAAAAATCTGCTAAATCATATAATACTCTTGGAATGTGTCTCTTCTTCCCCTCTGATTGGTACTCTCCCGTCTTCGTTGATGATGCGGTGACTCAGTTGCCCCACTTACAAACAGAACAGTAAAGAAACATCCTCTCTTACCTCTCTTACCTGCCATGATTTCTCCTCTTTCTTTCTCTCACAGATAACAATCCACTTGAATCTCTGCAGTCTGGCTTCTGGCCGCATCACAGTACTGAAACTGCTCTGCTCTGCTCCGGACTGTAAACTATCTTCTGCTTAGTGCTGATGCTGATGCTCCCTCTGTCCTTGTCCTCCTTGACCTAACTGCTGCTTTTGATACCATAGATCATAGCATTCTTCTTGATCGCCTTCAGAAGTATGCTGGGATCTCTGGAACCTGTCTCTCCTGGCTGTCCTCTTACCTATCTGGATGCATGCGGTGTCCATCAAGGGTCTGTTCTTGGGCCTCTTCTCTTCAACATCGACATGCTTCCCTTGGGTCACCTCATCCACCAACACAGCCTCATGTTTCATTCCTATGCAGATGACACCCAGCTCTACCTAAAACTAGACCCTGGATGTCCCTCTGCCATGGTCAGGCTCTCAACTTGCATCCAAGATATCAAGGCCTGGATATCTGCCAATTTTCTTCAGCTCAACACCAACTAGTAGTATCAAAAACTCAACTCAAGAATCTCAATATTGCTGCCTTGAACCTTGGAAACTGTCTGCTGCTGCCTTCCCCCACTGTACAAAGCCTTGGTGTACTTCTGGATAGTAACCTCTCTTTTGATGCCTAAATCTCCTTTGCAGTCAAATCCTCCTTCTATCACCTCCAAAACATCTCAAAGGTCTGTCCCTACCTTTCCCTCCCAGATGCAGAGATACTTTGTCATGCATTCTTCTCCCCTCGACTCGACTACTGCAACTCTCTTTATGGTGGTCTTCCGTCACATGCCATAAACCGATTGCAGCTGGTTCAAAATGCCACTGCTAGGATCCTTACCTGTCTTGCCGAGCTGCACTGGCTACCTGTAAAGTTCAGGATTACTTTCAAAATTATCTGCTTGCCTACAAGGCCCTTTATCACACAGGTCCAGAGTATCTCTCCAACCTGCTGACCCACAATGTCCCTGCACACAAGCTGAGGTCCTCTGACTCTGGCTTGCTTGCTATACCCAAGCAAAAGTGCACCACACTCGGAGAGCACTTTTTTAGCTTCATGGCCCCAACTCTCTGGAACTCTCTCCCAGCTTTAGTGTGTGTAGCTCCCACAGTCGCTCGCTTCAAATCAACTCTCAAGACCCACTTGTTCTCTCTTGCTTTCAATACTCTTTAAGCCTGATATCTGTTATGAGCTGCTGTCTAAATTGCTATTTCAGGTTTTTCACTCCATCATATTCATATGATTCTGTATGACGCACGCATCCACAATGTTTAGAATGCACATCCTAGCCTTGTATTTAAAGTATTCTGCCTGTATTTAATGTAGTTGCATTTTTTTACTGTTTGTATTTAATGCACTATGTCCTGTATTTCACTTTATTTAATGTATTATGCATTGTTCCTCGCACTATGCCCTGTATTTCACTGTATTTCACTGTATTTAATGTATTATGCATTGTTCTTCACTATTTTGTAAAGCGCTTTGTGATGGTGGTCTACTATGAAAGGTGCTATATAAAATAAAAATTGATTGATTGTTAAGGTTCAATTAACGGCACAATACAGATTTATGAATCAGATGAATAATATGCTAATGAAAAAATTGGTCTCTAAGGGCACGTTATTCTAACGTCGTCATGAGCGATACTTTTGACGCAAATGTTGTTTATGTATGACCCAATTAAATACTGTCATGTTACTGGCACCATAAAGGAGGTACGTTTTATGAATATGAGCCTAATTCTTATCCTTATTATTCAACTACTTGACTTACTTGTAGTAAATAGGCTCTCGTCACCTTGTCTCCTACAGATCTGTGTCAACATTACTTGCATTGTCCTTACAGAAGATCATACTTTATCCTTTCTCCTAATGAGCATCATGTCCTCTTTATTAGATCGCTGCTTTCAGGAATATGTCCTCACGTCTTGGACCAGGTATTTCATTTTACCAGTTTAACCAAAGTCCTCAAATTGCAGTACCATACAATATCGTATTCTAAAAAATACGATATTGCTTATGCTTGTAGGACTTAATAAAAACCAAGCTATTAACAGAACACACCAGTTGCGTTGAAGAAAAAGTTAAAATGAACTATAATTGTGGTTATTGTATTATATAATTATTTCTCTTTAATATTGCCACAAGTAGCATTTTTTATCAGCTCTTGGCACAAGGTTCTATTGTTGTATTGGCACAGACAGACATTGGTTTGGAAATCCTAAAAAAAAAAAAGCACCCACCTGCAAACTGATTTTTTAATTGTCTCTGTAGTCACGCAAAACTTAAAACGTTGCATGAAGATTTATTTTTAGAATGCAGCTCAATATAAAAGAACAAAGTTTATGTTGCTTATGGTGTTTTTCTAGGTCCTGGAGGTAAATATGGCAGATAATTTAATACAAATGTTTTGCAAATATGTCTTAGATAAAAAAAAAGGTCCTGTGACTATTCTTCCTCATTCTGAAAGATAATAAACATGATATAATGTTCATGTTAATCCCATTTGTAAAGGCCATTCACACACCACCTGCGTCTGCGGTTATGTGTCTTTATCACTCAAATGGTAAATATTTTTCACATAACCTTCTACTTTGATAATTAAGTAAACAAACAGGCACAACTGCAAGATACTCAACATACGTACAGTATCATTAGGGTATTATGTATGGTCATGTCAACACTTGCAGTATACCTTGTTAATGGGATAGTCGTAAAAACAATGGGATGTACGGGGAAATTATGTTATTATTATTATTATTATTATTATTATTATTATTATTATTATTATTATTATTATTATTATTAGTTGTTTATTTAGCAGATGCCTTTTATTACAGAGACTAGAGTGTGTGAACTATGCATCAGCTGCACAGTCACTTACAACAACGTCACCCAAGGAGGTTAAGTGACTTGCTCAAAGTCAGTGATTGAGCCGGGATTTGAACGTAGTCACAAGACGGTTTTTTTAACCACCAGACCACACAGCCTCCTATCATCCCATTCAACAGGGGATACCATTCACAGCCTGATCCACTTCTGGTTAAGTAATGAGAGCCTGGCTATTATTTACAAGAAAAATAGGGACATAAACCAGCACAAACATTCATTCATCATCAGTGTCATCTCCGGGAGCAAGCCATCTCTATCTTAATATGAAGCCACAGTCTATACCCTACTTTCAAACACAAACAATGCTAATATCATACGGAACTGGCTAAGACATGGCAGGACTGACAGCTCTAGCATACCCACCTTTCAAATATTGTTTTATCATACTGTTATGGGTTACTCCCTGCCCCTGTGCATGTTATATTTTGTGTTATTTTTGTATCCCTTGTATTATTTAAATGTGTTGTATTGTTTAATTTTGTTTAATTATTAAGTATTGTTTAATTTTGTAAAAACATGCTGTTTTATGCTGTTTTATTATTGTTTACAGCGCCCCATTTAGATAAAATTGTGAGAATGCGTGGTCAACAGTGAGTCCTTATTGATAAAACCCATTGAGGGGTAAATTAGGTAATTGATAGCCAGTTGACCTCTCGGCCACAATATAAAAGCCAGCAGCTTTGGCTGAACGGGGTGGAGTGTTCAGGAGTGGTAAGCGGGAGTAGAGAGAGGAGGTAAAATAATAAATCTAAAGAAACCATTGTTACGAGTACTGGTTCAACACCAGCATGATAGTTGTTTTAGTTATTATTTGTTTGTCTATTTGTTTTGGCCAACATGCTGTTTTGTTTGTGTTTAGTGTTTGTGTTTCCTGTTTGTTCAAACCTTTTATTTTGTGCAAAATCGCTTCATTTACTCACAATACTATGTGTTTCTTCCTTGCCTGACGTCACCACATGAGCCATTGTGTCACACATACCTATCTCAATGGTTTAACCTTTGACATTTAATAAAAATGTGATCAATAGTTTTAGGATTTACACAGTTTTATTGGTTTCTCCACTTCATATTAATTTCTTTCCTATTTACAGACTTGGACAGCACTTCAGTATGTTATGTTGTCTTGATCAGAGATAAGTGGGTATCAACAACTCGGTCTATACTGAAAGGTATTTTTATGCATTCCTGAATTTGGTTGTCTGATGTTGAACAAGGAGTGTGAAAAATAGAAGAATGGAAATAATATAAATGATAGGATTTCACTTTACCTACTGTGGCGTCCCTATATGAGTGTCCCGCCCCTATATATATGTGCGCTGCTTTATTATTATTTATCATCTTATTGTTTGCGGCGCAGATGCAAAGCCACCTCCAATAAGATGATAAATCATAATAAAATAGCAAAGCCTGATCAGCTACTGATTATTTAACTAGCTGACAGTCACGCATCCTTATTAAACTCGTGCAGACTATGGCCGAGGGGTAATAATTAATTAACAGCTAGTTAACAGAATATAAAAGCCTGCAGCTGTCTGCGCTCAGGGTGAGGGTGCTTGACAGTGGAGAATGAGTGAGGAGTTAGGAGGTAAAGAAATTAAAACATAAACAACTGTTAAGCGTGCTGGTTTTTACACCAGCACGATACGTATTTGTTTATTTCTGTTTGTTTGGCCAACGTGCCTTTTTTTTTGTAGTGTTTTGTTTTGTTTTTTTTTTAAATCTTTTGTTTTGGTTTATTATTTAATAAAACGCTGAGTCTGTGTTTCTGGTCTGACGTCACCACTACAAGCGATCCTGTTCACACCTACATACATTATTTGTAAAAGATCTTGACAAATATGATGGATTGCACACTGTATCCTTTTGTTTTATGCTTAAGAATGTAAGCATACCTCATGGAAGGACACTGAACAAAGATTAGAAACAATGTTTTAAGTTATTTTGCCATTGCTGTATGTATTCTGACTTAACTGAATGCAACAGTGTACATTAGTGAAGATTTTTTTTACTTCACGATTTATGTTTTGTTTGGTTGCATTTCTGAAAGGCGAATCTGCCCATTAATCAAATACGTAATCATCAAACCCGATATATACCCACTTTTTTCTACGCCCCCTTGTCGTTTCTTCGTTTTCTCCCCTTACTCCCCTGCCTCCACCTTGCAGCGCGTCGTTGTCTAGGGGGAAGATGGCCACAAATGCCACTTGTCCTGGCCATTGGCATTAGTTATTCATTTAATTAATATACTTTATTCATCATATTTTTGCCAGCATAGGGCTGGCTAATGTGCTTCAGTGGACAAGGCCATGGGCTAAATTCAAATAAAAATGTAATAATTTACAGGCATGTTCATATGTTAATTTAATAAATTGTTCATTTTCATTCTAATGGTGGATGTCTCCTTTCTGAATGATTGATTGTTAAACTTGAATACAATAAAAGAATAAAACAAAATGGAAAACCTTTACAAATCAATTGAAAAATATATTTTTAGCCTTAGTTTCAATTTCTTGTATGTTTATTCATATAAGAGACTACGATTTAGAAGGCTTGCTATCCAGGAAGACATACATGGAACATGTTCAATACTGTATATTGTTTTATTATTTTGTTCCATTTCAATGGAACAACAGTGTGTGTTGTGCAAAACTTTTTTTTTCAGAATGTATTGGATTGATCCTTTAAACATGAAATATTGTCAGCTTAATGCTAGGATTTATGACAGCTAGATTTGCTATGCATCAAAGTTAGCACTCGTGGGGGTTATAAATTAATAAGCAAGCAAATACATAGCCTTTTATACAAAGTATTAATCCTGTGTTTTTCATTTTGATGAGCATCCATTGAACACCTTGGTGTCTATTCAATTGATCAAAATACCACATAACCCCGTTAATCCACCACAGCCAGTACACTGGTGCAGCTGACCTCCAAAAGACGGTCATCTCAACCGGCCTCTATACCGACTGTATGCGCCATCTTGTCGAGGTAACCCACCATCTTCCTTCACCCTGTCACAAATACGTTTTTAGGTAATAAATGTGTTTAAAACCAAAAGTGTATCTGATTAACACTAGAACAACGCATTTATAGGCATACCTAGGACAACCATGACCTGTCAATTTGACTGGAGTTTTAAAACCAACATAAATATTATAATAAAAGGACAAACAATTAAATATAAGTCATAGTTTTATTCAGGAACGTCATATAATGCATCTACACAACCAAAACATTGTAAATAAACGTACATTTGAAGAGAAATGTGTTTTATATACAGACATACTACATAAAGCACAACCTCAAAAACAATAACAAAATTAAATAAACAAATATTTGAAAATAAATTTGTGTATATACAGGTATATCATGTACATATAAAACTGTACAACTGAAATGATATGTATACATTTTTTAAAAATAAATCAGTTTATATTGCCTACATAACAATGTGCATATATGCAACCGAAGCTATGTGTTTATACACAGACATGCTATAATCAAAATTACATGAATAAATAAACATTTGAATAGAATGGGCTTCATTTACAATTGTTTACAAAGTGTATGTGCTGGCACAAATCACACAGATCCTGCGCTTTTCAAAATATGCAGTGCACTTACCCCAGACTGTCTTTGCACATTTTGCACAGCTATCAACAGTAACCCAGGCTTCTGGAACCAATGCTTTAGTGCAATGAAAGCTTTTAATTCCTCCAAGAGAATTGACCAGGGATCATCTTGCAGTTGTTGGTGGGCTTCTGCTTCAGTGCAACGTTGTATGTGGTGAAGTGTATCAATCAATAGGCAAAAAGCACTCAATGCGCTCTCATCAATGTTACGTTTTGCATATGCCGTGGGCCACCCTTCTACCTGCAGCTTCAACATCAGGAATTATAGTGTTCCGAACAGTGCCACCATTATCAGCCTCTTGAGTGCCAGTTGGTGCTTCTCCCATAGGATCTCCTGCACCCTTGGTGTCACTGTTGCTGGAAGATTCATCTTCGCAAACACAGTCTGCTTCAGCCAGATTCATTGTCCGTCTCTGCTGCATCAGAATCATTGTTTGGTAAAATCTGCAGAAATTCCAAACATTGCTTTGCTGTCCTGCATCTTCCGCGATCCATTTTCAATGTGTATTTGGGTAACAATGAATTTCTTAGAAAAAAGAGCAACTTGTATAATAACCAGAGTGCAGACAGACAGACTGGTGCTGTTAGCTGTTAAGGCTGATTGATGGGCTATCAGGAGGTTCATTGAAACAATAGAAATGTCAGAAGACATTTGATATATCAAACTTCAATACATGGCGGCAAGTCCCGACTGATAAATACAAATAATACCGCAACATTTAATTGTTATAATATGTTTTATATGTTTAAATTTCAATTCCAAAAATGGTCAAAATGAGCTCCTTGGTCTTTACTGACACTTGATGTTAGTGCTGGGGCAAATATTTGAATATTCGAACAAACCATTCTTGGCATGTATTTAAAGGCAAAAATCCAAATCCAAATCTGGCATCTGCCAGAAATTCAATAATTGATGTACATGAGAAATATGTATTGTTGGAGAACATGGAAAAACAACGAATTAATGCAATATAAGATGCAAGTATTTACAGTTTGTACTCTGTTAGTTTTGCAGGAAAAAGTGATAAGTGCAAGATTGAATGAAATACTGCTGATGGCAGAAATCGTCTGAACCCACAAATCTGCATAAAACAACAGCAGCAGTTTAGCAGCTGAAGAAACTACAACCATCTAGTGCTGGAAGGGCCGATACGTCCAAAATAGCATAGTTTAGGCATAGTGTGAGAACACAAAAGAACAAAAGAACAAGTACAAAATATAAACACAATCAAGCCAGAACCAGTTTATTTTCTGCAATAGCAACCTTTATATCACTTTAGCACAAGACACGTAATTTTCTTGTTCAGCAAAAAAAAAGCATAAGTGTCGTCTGCAAATTTAACAATTTTGCTTACTATACAGAATCTAAATCATTAATGTAGATTAGGAATAGCAGAGGACCTAATACTGATCCCTGTGGTACACCACTGGTTACCTCATTCCATTTTGAGGTTTCTCCTCTAATCAGTACTTTCTGTCTTCTACATGTTAACCACTCCCTAATCCATGTGCATGCATTTCCTTGAATCCCTACTGCGTTCAGTTTGAGAATTAATCTTTTATGCGGGACTTTGTCAAAAGCTTTCTGGAAATCTAAATAAACCATGTTGTATGCTTTGCATTTATCCATTGTCGATGCTGCATACTCAAAAAAAAATCAAGCAGGTTAGTTAGACACGATCTCCCTTTCCTAAAACCATGCTGACTGTCTCCCATGATATTATTACCATATAGGTAATTTTCCATTTTGGATCTTATTATAGTTTCCATAAGTTTACATATAATAGAAGTCAGGCTTATTGGTCTGTAGTTACCTGGTTCGGTTTTGTCTCCTTTTTTGTGGATCGGTATTACATTTGCAGTTCTCCAGTCTGTCGGTACAACCCCTGTGTCAAGAGACTGTTGCATGATCTTGGTTAGCAGTTTGTAAATAACTTCTTTAATTTCTTTGAGTACTATTGGGAGGATCTCATCTGGCCCAGGGGATTTGTTTATTTTAAGAGCTCCTAGTCCCTTTAACACTTCTGCCTCTGTTATGCTAAAGTTATTTAAAATGTGGGGCATGTTGTCCGTGTCCTCCTTGGTAAAAACCTGTGAAAAGTAATCATTTAATATATTTGCTATTTTTTTTTCTTCATCTATGATTTTGCATGTGGTTATGATGCTGTTTCATAACCACATGCAAAATACCCCAGCAGTGCAAACAAACACATTGTGGGACATGTATCAAGCGTTTGCGACAGCATTAAGACCATAAAACCTTAAAATTGCCCCGTATGTATCATGACACTTTTGGCAAGTTAAGGCTGTGTTAGCACCACCAAAATGCGCTCCGACGCTCATTAGCCATGCATTTTAAGGCGAGTTATAAATTATATATTAGGTGCTTTCACACAGAGGAGTTATGACGGTTCAGAACCGCCACTGAAGCGGTTTATAGGTCTGTGTGAATTGCCTATACCGCCTAGACAGAACCGTCATATTTTATGCAGTCTCTGAACCACCTCGCGAGGTGGTTCAGAGACGGCTCTGAACCATCATAACTGCCTGTGTGAAAGGCTATACCGCCACTGAAGCGCTGTAGTGGGTGTGGTTTCAAAGTCAACATGCCACGTCACTATAGCGTAGGTAGGTAAGGGGCGTGCATGCAGTGCTTAATTTGTGCCGGGGCTGGTACCTATTTAAGTCAGTTGTATTAAGTCTGCAAGTTCTGCGTGCGCGCTGAAGAGAGACAGTCTGCTGCCACGTTGTAGCCTACTTTAAATTACTTTACGATTTCAGCTTGAATGCCTTTAAGTAAGATGATACTGGCTGCAACTCTATTGTCGTTTTTTATACACAAATAAGCTTACATGATTTGAAAAACATCATGAATGATACAAGCAACTTCTTACACTACTTGGTTTGATTAAATGAGTAGTACACAACAAAATATGAAAGCTGAACATTAATTTCAACAATGAACAATGGCAACTTTTTAATGAAAAAAAAATATTGTAGCCTACTTCAATAGGAACATTAGCCTGTTATATTATATTAAACCAAAACAATAAAAATAATAATGATCTGGTTCTCTTGCCTTTTTCAATTAATATAATTTAATTAATAGAGAATAAAAACATACTAAGTTAACAACTACCTAGCCTGTTTAATTAATCGTTTTTGTAATCTACCAGCAGCTTCTGTTGCATACACATCGCTGATAATAGTGCAGACCGTGGGTCAAACCAATGTTCGTGTTGGGGTGCGTATTTTTTTTTTAATCAATGTCATCCTTCTGGAGTCCTTTGAATGTCTTTTCATTTGTTTGTTTTTTAAACCATGCAAAACCATAACAAAACATGTATACAGACTTTTTTTTAAATTTAATTATTTGTCCTGCAGTTGCCTTTAATTAATTTTTCTGTACGTACTACTACTTTGTACATGATGTAGAATACGTGATTGTAAACATTCACACAAGTACATACAATACTCTTTCAAATAAACATGTTATGACTTTGAATATGCACTTCTTAGGGTCGGTATTATTGTCATTGCTTGTGCCCCATCACCTCTTTTTTTACAAATTAACCACTGCGGTCTTGTCAATGTTTCAGATTGCACGAGAACAGTCTGTTGTTGCCATGAGAACAATCTGTTGATTGACAGGTTTGAAAGTTGTACTCACGCGATCTCTGGCTGTGTGAAAGGGTTATGACAGTATTACATCGGCATAGATTGCACAATTTCATGCTGTGTGAAAGGGTATTTTACACAATCGTTAAAACATTTCAGAGATGGCACAGTAGCTGCATTTCTGTGTGAAAATGGCGATTGATAGTTCATCAAGAACATCACCCAAAAACCAAGGCTGAAACATTTTAACATTTAGCCTAGCTTCTGAGTCAACTCTTTAAAAATGTACATTGTAACTCAATTCACTATTGAAACAAGTGTAAAGCTGATTCTACTTGATAAAAGTATGAAATCAACAGGGGAGGTGTAGAAGTAATGTGAAATGACTGTAAGGAAAATAAAATGTATATTTTTATGGTAGGCAGTGAAATACACAATTTACATGAAATTCGTGACATCGTGAATTTTCAGGGGCATTTCTTATGACAGAGAGTACAGGCTCCTAACCTTCCTGAAAAACCCAGGAACAGAAAGTACTGAGAAGAAGGGAGAGTATTTAGGGTCTGCATTACCCTTTTTGGTCTCCCTGAAGATTAAATTATAGCTTGATACTGGCAATTTCATTACGTATATTTGATTTTATCTGTCGTATAATAAAAACATAATAGAAAGTCAAGACACTTAGTCAAGACGGGTCATTGCCTCTCCAAATGACCTACCTATATTGTTCAGTTGAGGTAGCCCATTTGGAGGGGAGGTGCTATTTTTCAGATTAGTTTGTTAATCTGTGCTACCAGTAGCCCATTTTGAGGGAATCAGAACACCGGTGCAGCTGAATTTTTGCATTTAAATGTGGCAGCTTATGTCGTGCTTCATTCATTTTGGGCCAGTCAATACATTCGGGATGGGGTACAATGTGTGCTGCGGCAGAGCGCTACTTTACACTCCGCCAATTCAGCGCTGCGTTGGTCGATCTTGATACATGACCCCCATTTTTTTTTACCAGAGTAATAATTGTTCTGTTCACCAACTATGACAAAATCCACAGACCACTTCTTAAAAATTCATTGAAAACAATACAGTTTCATCCTCATCCTCCTTTCATCTGGCAATGTTGATTGTGCCTATTCCCAAAATCATGCTGCTGTGGTCTGGTCTGCCCATTTTCGTTTTTTTATTAATTTATTCTTTAAAAAAGCAAAATGATTTTAACCAAACTAACTCTAAAACATCTATCCAGCATGCAAATCCTGATGTATTAAATTAATCAAACACATCTGGAGCTGATTAACTCAATTTGGGAATTCTGTAAAACAAAGATGACCGTCTGTGGCAGGGTAGAACAGAGCCCTGCACATAAATAGTGGGCAGGGCTTAGCCCTGCAAGAAATGTATTATTTTGGGGTTTAAGAACGGGTGACTTAATTTATTGCTTTATGTGTATTTAAACAAATGGCTTGTGTGTTGTATCGTATGATTTAAAAGCATTGGTGTATTGCTGTACAGTTAACCCTTTGTGGTCCTATGTCGGACCAGGTCCGACATTACAATTTTCCGTTTCCTGTCCGACATCATCAAAAAGACATAAAAGACAGGTTTCTAGTCGTTTTTTCTCCGTAAAAAGCCGAGAAAACCAATTCAATGGCCGAGAGAAGCTGAAAAAAAATTAAACAAAAAAAAAAACGGAACTGAGCAATACACATAGCCCTGGCACCAGAGATAACACAGAATAAACAAACAAGATAGGTGCTTATGTAACATTTGCAGAGCTTTTTGAGATGTTATAGTAATAAAATAATGACTTGGATCGCATTATTGAGGAGTTTGGTGATAAAACGAGTGATCAGGAGATGATTTATCGGTATGCACGACTATGAAGAGGTATGTGAAAAATACAGTGATATTTTTCATACATATATATACACACAAGCCTGTTGTTATCTCTACTGGACCTGGCAACCATCTATTCCTTTGTTTTGTACAAGGAATGCACCGGGGAAAATATCAGTAGGAGAGATTTCATCTTGGAGCTAACCACAGCGCTTCGGCAGAACGATTTCGATCAGAAAACTGCAAATCAGCAGGCTGCTGCAGCTCAACCTGGATTCAGAGCTGCATCGACTGACACGAGCAAGAGAAAACATATGTTACTTTCAAATTTAAATTAAAAAATAATTTTGTTGTTACAATTTTGTATGTACTTAAACCCGTTTACAAACTAGTTTCTTTTGAAAAGTTTATTTTAGTATAGTTTTTCATTTTTTTGTAGTGCTTTATATGTGGTAAGTTAGAAAACAAATCCTTTTCCGTTTAATTGTTCATATAATGTACTTGAATACAACTTTTGAGTTGTGTCCGATAGTTTGTCTTTCATTTTAATATTGATGTTGTTTAAAATGTAATCATAATGACTGCTGGCAGCGGTTTAAAGTATGAGTATAACCGCGGTGGTTCAGTGTTAAAAAAAGGCTGTCTACTTTATGTACTGTTTTTGCAGAAATACACACAACTTAAACCACTGTATTGTATCCTTTGTTTTGTAATTAATTCAGTGGGGTAAAGTAAGGCCTTAGCCTACTTTTACTTCTGGGGTATTTTTTTTACTTTAATGCTGTGTTATATTATCAGCATGATTCTCCAACTATGTCAATAAGGCGTGTTGTAACATCCAACTTAAGTGCACCTAGCATTGTTTACTTGGAGAGACTCAGTCTGGTGCTGATTAATACAGCAGATCTTTAACAGAGAATACATTGAAAGTGATCACATTAAGTGGCAAAGCCTCTGAAACTTGTTGTACAACTAACAGGTGTCATGATGTTTCCATGATGAATCCGATGACTCAAAGAAAATACATTCTTTTAAAGGTGATGGATTTATTATGGTATTTTGGGCACCTGTCAAAAATAAACACTGAAAAGTGTCCTCTCTAACAATAAAACATAAAAAATGCCTCCATATTCCCCAAAAAGATTCTGAATCTCTTAAATATTTGCTATGTTGTGACACACGGCCATACGGTCGCCTGCCTGCACTATATCCCCCAGGGTGGACATGCCTTCCCAACAGACAGTAGAAACAACTTGAGGCTGAGTAGGCTGTACAGTCTCCCTGTGGGTAAACTTGTTAAGTGACTTGCGTTTCTTATTATCTTGCTTATGTAATCAGAATCTCCTACTTTAAGTAAACATTGCAATAGTTTGTTTAAGGTGCGTGAGAACTTTTTCCACTTGATTTAATGAATAATTCCCATAATATCAGGTAAAGGCGATCAGATTAAGGTTTTAGTTAAAAAAAAAAGACATTCATGATACATTTTAAACAAAAACAGTGGCACCCTGATAACTTTGTTGGCCAAAAATTCAATTGCTATAAAACAGGGGCAAACAGCTTGAAGATATTTTGTTGAATGCCTGAGATTGGCATTTTCATACAGCACCCTTCAAAACCATCTCACACATCTTCACATGTAGTTCTTCCACATTGTGTAGTTCAACAACTTTCTTATTCAGCTATTGCATTTTGCATGTTGTGTTATCTGCTGTAGTGCCAAAAAATACAGCTCATAACAATGGCAGCTAACCCCAAGTAGTTTATGATTTCAACTGAAAAACCTGTAAAGAACTAGTTGATTTATTGAAAAACGTTAATTAAAAAAATGGAGAACGAACTCTAGATTTCAAAGAATGCATTTGAAAAACATTGTACAGAGGTACAGAGGTAATATTACTGTAGCATTACAGTGAGTTACCATTGGTTATTAATATGATACCACTCTGGTACCATTTCCATTTTTTCTTTTTACCAATGACTCAACCATTAAATACCATTGCCCCTTGGAACAGAACTATTGCATTGCCTTATAGTGCCACTGCATAGATTTTGAAGATCAATAGGACAGCAACTGGAGTCACAGTGCCCAAACTGTGAGAAACATATTGAGTCTGGTTTGAGGTCCACAAGACCAGCTGCATCTTGTCAATTGACCCCAAACACCAGGGTATTGAGTTGAGAGCATGTTGATAATGATTTGCTTAATTCAACATGGTTTGATTTGACCGTTTTGGAGGGGACTCACTTAAGATGTGGAGAGGCATCTGCATTGGAGGTCGCATAGATCGTATTTTTTTCCAAAGGGATTAATTTATAGCTCTAGAGTAGTAGGACCATGAAGAAAAATAATTTGCTGGTGCAATTGGCTCTGAGTTTGTTCTAATGCAAGATAATGTCCAGAATTGAGCAGGAGACCATAGAATTCCAGACCTTACTCACATAGAACACCTTTGAGGCCTTCCTTTAAGTTTGTCAGTGTTGTAACGCTCCACATGACATCACAGAGCTTGTTGTTGCACTGACTCAAGAAAGGGACAAGACATTCTCTGCCTCCTGATTAGAAGCATGCTCTGTCAGTGTAGAGAGCATCGACCCATACTCGATACCGAGACATTCAAATGAACTGTATGAAAAATGGATCGCCATAGATCAAGCCTAAAGGTATTTTGATTGCCATGGGCCTCGTCAATGATTTTACGCTTGTAATAATAATAATAATAATAATAATAATAATAATCTTTAATTTTATATAGCACCGTTCATGGTGGACCATCATCACAAAGCACTTTACAAGATACGAGACTAGGGTCTGTGAACTATGCATCAGCTGCAGAGTCACTTACAACGTCTCACCTGAAAGACGGAGCACAAGGAGGTTAAGTGACTTGCTCATGGTCACGCAATGAGTTAGTGGCTGAGCTGGGATTTGAACCGGGGACCTCATGGTTACAAGCCCGAGAGTAACCATCAGTGTTTTGTATTTGTGTTTGTTATTAACTGTTTATTTGTAATTATTAGATGGCTAAGCAAACTGGGAGCTGTTGCTGTTATGCCAGCATCCAACCTGGATTACAAACACTGCACCAGTCACACTTAACTGTGTATTCATCTCCAGTACGAGAGCACTGTGAAAGGACGCAGAGCCGTGCCTTTGTGTATTATTATTATTTCGGGACTGAAACCCTGTATTGTTTGGCTGTGCAATTACACATTGCTGTGTAGTTGCCAGCATTATTATTTAACGGTGCCAAACAGTGAAAACAAATTAAAGAAATTGTTTGGACCGTGAACACTGTTTGTTGTTATTGTTTGAGCACTGCATCACCTCTACACCTGCACACTGCAAGCCACTTTGCCACAGGTGTATATTTCTTTTTAGTATTATCATACATGCCAAGGGTCCCTATATGGCCGGGATGGTCCAGATTTCCTAGCAACTGTCCCGTCTCTCCATGCATAGGAAGCAAATCCCGATATTTATCCTTTGAAATTCATTACAGCTAGTCTAGGGTGTTAGCTCTTGCACTGTACTTTAAAAAAAAAAAAAAAAAAAAACTCTATCTTTAGCAGCTGCTGACCCTCGTGCCTGCCTGGCAGAGATTGTATTCACATTACCAGATCTCAGTTTATTGACATATGTCATACCCAGTCATATTGGAGAAGCATATTCTTTCCTCACTGCTGCTACAATATGATTAGTTGTGTATAATTTTGAGTATAATGTGGGAGCCAATAAATGATTTCCATTACACGAGAGTAGATGTTAAAACTTCATGCTGATTTGAACTCGGCTCTCGCCAAGATAAGCACCAACTAAGACGTAGCTTTACAGTAAACTAATGTGATCCATATGTGTCTCCATCCATTTACGTTTCCTTCCATATGATGATGTAGATATCCTTCTTTCTGGTGTTAATGGCTGAAGTGTAATGCTGGCTCCAGGGATCAGCTTATTTTGCCTCCCTGGCGCATCAGCACACACAACAGCTGCGATGCTGGCTCCGGGGATCAACCAAAGTGCGGCCTCCCCAGCGCATCAGCATGACAACCGTCTGGATTGAGCTAAGTAGGGTACATCTCTGGGGTCTTCAAGTGGGCACCTTCCATCGTCAGTGTTTCGTCGACTAGCCCACGACACCTCAAGAGGGCTCGACGGTGATTCTGGCGTCCCAGCATCACCCCCCTCCATCCCCCACTCAACTCAGCCCAGCTTACTTACCTGTACATCAGTGTTTCTTTCTTTCTATTGTGCTTGAGATCCCCAGCCAGAATCTTTCCGTCTCAACCACAGCCAGTTGCTGCTCCTCTCTGCTGCTTCAGATAAGTTCTTCACTGTGCGACGCAACTCTTGGCCACTGAATCCGACATCTCTGAGAAACCGGGTTGTAGAGTGTGCCACAAATCTTCGACAACCCACTTCCACTGGGTAAACCCAAACTCTCCATCCTCGCTGTTCCGCTTCAGTGGCTAGTTGAGCATACCGCAGTTTCTTCCTCTCATACGCCTCATCTACAGCATCCTCCCATGGCACTGTTAACTCTACCAGGTGAACAAGGCGTGCTGATCCAGACCACAAGACAATATCTGGTCGAAGGTTAATGGTGGCAATCTCAGGTGGAAAAATAAGCCGTTGACCAACATCTGCCAGCATTTTCCAGTCTCTAGCAGCTTCTAGTTGTCCTGGGCGAGGACTGGTTTTAACACCTTTTCTTGGTGGTTGCTCTCCTGGGCGGAGGAATGTTGTCTTTTGTGTGTAATGTTTTGATGGAACAGGTGACAACTTATTGGTCATGTTACGCTTGTCTTCCAATGCTAAGGCCAAACATCGCAGCACCTGGTCATGGCGCCAAGTAAACCGTCCTTGGCTAAGAGCCACCTTACATCCTGTCAAAATGTGCCTTAATGTTGCAGGTGATGAACACAAAGGACATGAGGGATCCTCTCCTACCCAGAGGTTTAGGTTCTGTGGTGATGGGAGAACATCATATGTTGACCTGATGAGGAAACTGATCCTGCTCTGTTCCATTGACCATAGGTCTTGCCAGCCAATCTTGCGTTGTTCCACACTCTCCCATCTCATCCATTCTCCCTGCTTGGCCTGGGAAATGGCCTTTATACACCTCATCCTCTCCTCCTGCTTTTGCACCTCGTTGACTACCAGCTTCCTCCTTTGAGCTGGGGCTGCCTTGTGCCATGTAGGAGGAGCTGAACTGAAACCAAGACCCCCTCTTCCATGCTGAACTTGCCCCATGATATCACCAATTCGAAGGGCAGCCTTTGCATCCTCCACAGCTTTCTTTGCCGCCCACTTTCTTCCAGTTTTCAACACAGGTGCTGCCTCCCTTACGCATTTATCGCGTGACTCTACTAATGTCATTTCCAGTCTGACCTTGGCGCACTTAAACTCCTCGGTTAGAGCAGAGACTGGTAGCTGCAGTATTCCTTTACCATAAAGTCCCACTCTGCTGAGGCAGCGTGGAACTCCCTACCATTTCCTGATGTATGAACTGATTAAAGCTTCCAGCTTCTCTACTGTTGTCAAAGAAACCTTGTACACAGTCAGTGGCCACAGCAACCTCGGCAGTAGACCAAACTGAAAGCACCAGAGTTTTAGTTTACCTGGTAGAGCGCAGCTGTCTATGCTCTTCAACCCTTCCACTGCTTGTTGTCTAACTTTTCCCACACGAACTTTAGATCCCCGTCGTACCATCTCCCAAGACTCTTCACTGGCTTCTCAGACACTGTTGGTATTGCCTCACCATTAATGAAGAATGTTTTATCTACTACTTTGCCTTTAATTATAGAGATGCTCCTTGATTTAGTGGGCTTGAATTGCATTCGTGCCCATTCAATGTTATTGGTTAATTTGCCCAATAATCGATTAGTGCAGGCTACTGTTGTAGTCATGGTTGTCATGTCATCCATGTATGCTCGAATTGGTGGTAGTCGCATTCCAGAAGCCAAGCGCTCTCCTCCTGCTACCCATTTTGATGCCCTAATGATTACTTCCATTGCCATGGTAAAAGCCAGTGGAGAAATGGTGCATCCTGCCATTATTCCAACCTCTAGGCATTGCCATGTAGTGCTGAATTCTGAAGTTGAAAAACTGAATTGCAAATCTCCAAAATAGGCTTTCACTAAATTTGTTATTGTCATCGGTACACTGAAAAAATCAAATGCTGCCCAAAGTAGTTCATGTGGCACTGAACCATATGCATTAGCCAAATCCAGGAATGTCACATGGAGCTCCTTCCTCTCCTTTTTAGCTGATTGAATTTGTTGCCAGATCACATTGATGTGTTCTAAGCAACCTGGGAAACCTGGAATGCCCGCTTTTTGTATTGAAGTGTCAATGAAGCAGTTCTTTAATAGGTAAGCTGACAATCTCTGAGCAATAATGCTGAAGAAAATCTTGCCTTCTACGTTTAATAGGGAAATGGGACGAAACTGACTGATGCTTGTAGAATCTTTTTCTTTAGGTATAAAGACTCCACCTGCTCGGCGCCATGCTCTTGGTACAACCTGTTTTTCCCATGCCACTTTCATCAATTTCCATGGAATTCGTAGAACTCCTGAAGCACTCTTGTACACTCTGTACGGAACTCCATTAGGCCCTGGAGATGATGAAGCCCTTGCTTTTTTCACAGCTTGCTCTATTTCTTTCCACTTAGGTGCACAGTCCTCCATTTGGTATTCTGGTGGATTGATAGGTGGGATGTCTGATGGAATTGACATAGGCTCCTGCCTTTTTGAATCTGTATGTGTTTCCTCCAAATATCTCTCCAGCTCAACCTTAGATGCTTTTAGTGTGCCATTCTTCTCACTGGTGAATAACTTCTTTACAAATTTGAATGGGTCTTTATAAAAGTTAGCTCTCGCACGCTCCTTCTTTTTGTAGCGTTTCCGTAGGCGCTCAGCTCTGCGCAATGTTGCAAGCTTATCTTTTATGACCCTTTGTAAGAGATTGAGTCCCTCCTTCTGACTTTGTTCTGCTCTTCTCCATTGGTTCCTCAGCTGTCTCCTTTCTCTAACTAAGCGTTCAATCTCCTGCTGCCGTCTAGACTTTCCAGGAATAGTTTGTACTTTTTCCTTCCTTTTTTCAACTCCAAACCTCTCACTTCCATATGCGTAGATGATGTCCCCAAATTTATCCAGCTTCTTTTCAACTGTTCCACTTAATCTTTCCAATGCAACGCAGAGATCTGTGTTTACTGTGTCCCATGCAGTTTTCTCACAAGCTCTTGGCCATTTAACTCCAGGCTTGTGCCCGTTGAGGTTCTTTTCTCTCTTATGCTGGTTTGTCTGACCGGGTTCACAAGGATCATTAGGTTCATCACTAACTGTGTCCATGCAAATCCTCCTCACATCTATGACAGGGGTGCTGATATCCTGCGAACTGTGGTTTGCTTCCTGTCGCTGGATTTCATTCGACTGACTTGACTGACTATGTAAGAAGTACTCATCAATGTGAGGCCCTTGTCCCTTCTCCCTCAAGCATTTCATTCTCCCTTGATGAATCTTCAAACCCCTGACCGTTGTCGCCTTGCTCCAGCCGCAGACACAAACCTGGAGTTCCATGTCTTTGTTAACTGCAGATCTTGAACTAGTCTTTTGTGAAGTACTCTCCATACTCATATCCGTTTCCATTCCTAAGTCGTTAACCGTGTTGTCCAACGTTGAGTCATCTTCCGCCCCCGCTCTCGCAGACTCTAGGGGTATTTTTCTCTTTAATTTCTTAGAAGCCTTGGGCGGGTGTCCCCAGCATCCTGTAAACACAGAGCTGGATACTGCCGACAAGGGTAGCTAACCCTTACCAGCCCCAATGGGGTCTCTTTCCTCCTGTCAGCTGTCTCTCCAGGCTGTCACAAGGTCTTTCCCTTGTTGCCAGCTGCACTATTCACAGCAGTCACTGGACGTATCCAGATCTTCATGATTTCCATTACACGAGAGTAGATGTTAAAACTTCATGCTGATTTGAACTCGGCTCTCGCCAAGATAAGCACCAACTAAGACGTAGCTTTACAGTAAACTAATGTGATCCATATGTGTCTCCATCCATTTACGTTTTCTTCCATATGATGATGTAGATATCCTTCTGTCTGGTGTTAATGGCTGAAGTGTAATGCTGGCTCCAGGGATCAGCTTATTTTGCCTCCCTGGCGCATCAGCACACACAACGCCTGCGATGCTGGCTCCGGGGATCAACCAAAGTGCGGCCTCCCCAGCGCATCAGCATGACAACCGTCTGGATTGAGCTAAGTAGGGTACATCTCTGGGGTTTTCAAGTGGGCACCTTCCATCCTCAGTGTTTCGTCGACTAGCCCACGACACCTCAAGAGGGCTCGACGGTGATTCTGGCGTCCCAGCATCACCCCCCTCCGTCCCCCACTCAACTCAGCCCAGCTTACTTACCTGTACATCAGCGTTTCTTTGTTTCTATTGTGCTTGAGATCCCCAGCCAGAATCTTTCCGTCTCAACCACAGCCAGTTGCTGCTCCTCTCTGCTGCTTCAGATAAGTTCTTCACTGTGCGACGCAACTCTTGGCCACTGAATCCGATGTCTCTGAGAAACCGGGTTGTAGAGTGTGCCACAAATCCTCGACAACCCACTTCCACTGGGTAAACCCGAACTCTCCATTCTCGCTGTTCCGCTTCAGTGGCTAGTTGAGCATACCGCAGTTTCTTCCTCTCATACGCCTCATCTACAGCATCCTCCCATGGCACTGTTAACTCTACCAGGTGAACAAGGCGTGCTGATCCAGACCACAAGACAATATCTGGTCGAAGGTTAGTGGTGGCAATCTCAGGTGGAAAAATAAGCCGTTGACCAACATCTGCCAGCATTTTCCAGTCTCTAGCAGCTTCTAGTTGTCCTGGGCGAGGATTGGTTTTAACACCTTTTCTTGGTGGTTGCTCTCCTGGGCGGAGGAATGTTGTCTTTTGTGTGTAATGTTTTGATGGAACAGGTGACAACTTATTGGTCATGTTACGCTTGTCTTCCAATGCTAAGGCCAAACATCGCAGCACCTGGTCATGGCACCAAGTAAACCGTCCTTGGCTTACATCCTGTCAAAATGTGCCTTAATGTTGCAGGTGATGAACACAAAGGACATGAGGGATCCTCTCCTACCCAGAGGTTTAGGTTCTGTGGTGATGGGAGAACATCATATGTTGACCTGATGAGGAAACTGATCCTGCTCTGTTCCATTGACCATAGGTCTTGCCAGCCAATCTTGCGTTGTTCCACACTCTCCCATCTCATCCATTCTCATGTAAAGAACTGGAGTCAGCTAGGCCTGTAATTTTCATACAGCATTCGTTGATCTCGGTGAAGCGTAGTGTTGAAGGTTCTGGATATATTATATTAAATAAAGTCAGTTCCAGCAAATGAAAATTGCATCTATCAAAGCAACAAAAAAAGACAGTGCTTGTTTAACAGTGACTGGAGTAAAAAATATGTATTTATTCTGGGGGGGAAGGGGTGTAAGTCTGTTATTTATATGATAACAACAAGTGTTTGTGATGCCCCCTCCCATGATGAACAGTTTCCAAGTGTTAGCAAGTATATATTAATCAGACCTTACTGAGCTTGTAAAGGTATTGGCAGCAAACATGCTACCAAGGTTTTTCCAGTTGACAACCACCCCTTTGTATCCAATAAGGTTTGTTACAACAGTATGCCTGCTTGGAAACTGTAGTGATGTGGATTATTATGTTATGTTATGATAGCAACTGTCTGGTTTCCTTTCACCTCTACATGGGTAAAGTCCATACCTTAGATTTGCATGTACTGTAGAGTGCATTTTTTAGTCTCCTCGAGTAGAAATTCATATCCAGACTGTTGGTGAAACAGTGTCATTTTTTTTTTCTATATGCTGACATTTAGTGCTCAAAGAACTCATGTCACAAATCTTACGGATAAACCCAATTTTCCACACATTGAATAGCATGTGATGTGTGTACCCATTTACAGCGCCATTTGATTTGAACAGGATTAAGCATAATAAAAACATTTTAGTACAGCTAATAGTCACCTTCAAACCATATTCCCTTAATCCTATTTTAATGCCACAAGAACCAACACATTTATAATGCTTTAAAACTCACTCTTTACAGGATTGCTAGTAAAAATGGAACAAGTGTAAAGTGTGACATCAAGCCAAATCAGCTTAATAACCATGTGTTATTAAGCTGTAACTTGACTCAAGTGGCCGGGATTTACATACTCACACTTCTGCCCCTCACCAAGGTGACGCCCCTCATAAAGATGACTTTCGTCATGGTCACGAGACCTTGGTAAGGGAAGTCCCGAGTTGGCTTGGTGCCTTCTACTGTTGGGAGGCTGAATTACAGACCGAAACCCCTTTGACTCATCACACCATGTGTTTAATATAAACAAACAGGTAACATAACACCAAATGGCACAAAAGGGAATTCCATTTATAGGCCTAGAGTCTGTGCTGTTAAGTGGGTTGTTGCGCAGTATTCAGAGGAAATATTTCCCTCATTATCTGAGTTGAATACGGTAATCCAGTTTGATTCTTGTTTGGTCAATTTGAGTGGAGCAATTGTGGTTAGGGTAAGGAGGTCTTTAAGTGCCCAAGGTGGAACACACTTATCCTTAAATCTGTTTGTTTTAAGCTATGAGTAGAGTACAGAGTTATGTATTTCTTTGTTAATTAAAGAAAGGGGATATGTAGAAGGAGTGATTTAAACATAATCAGGTTTAACTGAACATATATTTAAAGGATGTAGTCATACTATTAATATATTCAGTGCCAAATCTGATTATGTGTCACTAATAGTCTGGAAAAGTCTCCAATTTACCTTAATTAAGAATAAGAGTTTAAGGTTTCTTTTAGCTTCCAACTAAAACAAAATCTTTTGGCAGTCCTTCACCATATACAGACCTCAAGTTACTATCTGTCCACCACATGAGTAAACAAGGAGTATGACAAGGATAAGGCATAGTGTGAATGAATATACCACCTGCCAAAAATCATGTCAACACCGCATACTGATCTATAAACTTACAACAATATATTTATTTCACATACAACATGTTTGTCAACAACTGTGGATGGGTGCCGCTGAGTGGCAAATTTAAGAAATATAATTTTCCATTGTGCACTAAATTAAGAAATGTAAATGGTAAAATGGTTGGGAGAGTTAGTGATCTAACATACCTGCCACTGTGTTTCAGTAGGTGAACCAGCCAATGCTGCTTCTTGCTCTTGGCAAAATATCACAAAACTCCTCTTATAAATTGCTTTTAGCATTGGAAAGCTACATTGCCAGTTACAGAAATGAACTTAGACAATAAGGATTTATTTCCATTTCATGGGAATCTAATTTTAAACTATGTTAAACAAGTTGACAAGCAAATGTTGATAGAGGTGTATCCATTCTACCTTTTTATAACAGATCAGAGAGAGAGAGAGAAAGCCAGGTCTGATTTAAACCTCCAGCAGAGAATAACAATTATATGGAACATGGAACAGAATGAGAAACCATTCCCACATACATTTCCCATCAGTCAAGACTAATATGCTGTACAACAAAACCAACCTGGGAAACAAACTAGAAAGCAAATAGGCTGTCAACAAATACTGTAGCTCATAGTAATCAGTGTAAAAGGAATACAATGTAATTTATTTTCCATCAAATAATCAGCAAAAAAAGTTATGTAATCTCTTCAATGTTAAACAAAATAGTTATGTGTGACAGGATTTGTAATTGTTTTAGTAGTTTATACTGGTGTTCATTTAAGCTTTTTTTTTATTTATTTACCTCTGCTAATTGTAGAAAAATGCATGAGGTCATTCAATTTGAATACTGCTGCCTTTCTTTCAAAATGTCACATAAATATGCTTTCATATAATGTGACTTCTGTATCTTTATCCATCCAGGGGTGTCAAATACAAGCCCCGTTTTATCCAGCCCTCCAAAAGTCTAGAATGTATTATGGGTTTTCAACTTTTTTTTAATCAAATTCATATGATACAGGAGGTGCAAGCTGGCAGTAGTTTTTGGCTTGCTTGTACTAGAAGAGACCCCTTAGGAAAGAGTTTATAGTGAGGTCTAAAAATAAGTAAAAACTAAAAGTGTAATTGTGTTTATATTAATCAGATATAGTTTACAATATGGCCCTTCATAAAATTATAGTAAGCTATGTAATGGTATTAGACAGCAAGATGTTCTGTTACAGTAGTCTCCGAGTATAAGAACACCTCCTAAGAGAACACTTCTTCTAAGAGAACACCCTTGTGGTGAAACTGATTTTTCCCATTGTAAATGCTCCGGCTAAATGAAGAGAAACTTTGCTTAAGTACACCTTCTTGGCACCGATAGGGATGCATTCACAAAGGATACACTACTGTTTTGTACCCGGACAACTTATCATCATTAAACTTAAATTAAAATGGTTTATTCAGTCTTTTCAAAACTGACTTGTCATCACGAGGGTGTCTTGAGGCACACTGATTGGTTTATTTTTCAAGAACCACCTCCATATGATTGACTTGTTTTGAATTCTGATTTCCACGAGTGCACCTTATCACTACAAATGTAAACAATGTCAAAATGTGACGCTGTTTCTCTTGTTGCAAAATGTTGGATATTGTGAGCTCTTGAAAAAAACCTGAAATCAAACACAAGTCGCCAAGCAATTTAGTGTTTCCCGTTCTGGTGAGTTTGTTCACCATTCTGTTAAATAATGTGCATGTCTTATATATTGCTGTTGAATTTTTTAACATGTGTAGGGGTGCTGTGTTAATTTAGTTTAACAGTTAGTTTATTAATGTTAGTTAGTTACTTTATAATTATAGTTTATTAATATACACTTGCCTATTGCTTTTCTTTTACTTACTCATTTCATTTCATATGTTGATGCACTTGCATCATGACAAGTAATACATATTTAGTTATTTATTGATTCATATTTTGTCTGGTGGCTAACTTCGTCTTACAGAACACTACAGGCTATAAGAACACTACTTGCTTCCAGAGAGGTGTTCTTAACCAGAGACTACTGTATTATGTAAAAAAATACATATTAAAAGCACAGAACAGGGTAAAGTTGGGTTCTGTTTCTATCATGCTGTTAACAAATAAAACACCAGAAGCTTTACATATTTAAATATATTTAAATGTAATATACTTAAAAAAGGAAATACTTTTATTTTACCCTAATTATAAAATATATAATTCTGGTGACTTTATTGGGTTTAAGCCTACAATCAGCCCCCCTAAATTTAGACTTGTAGTGGTAATATACAGTATGCAATTTCTATTTATGTTAATTCTTTCCATCATTGTGGCCAGCGGGCTTTCCAACTCTACTTTGATCCTTCGCATACTTTTCTGTTTGCTCTAACTACAACACAGATTCCAGGAATTGTATAATTTGTTTGTCCTCTGCTGGGGGATATCAGTTCTGTACGCCACATTCATCTGCATAGTTCACATTGCAACAAGCAGTATTCAGTAGGCTGCTAACACTGACTGGAGCATCCTATTCCACCAAGGGTGAAAACAGAATATGGGAAACATGCTTTTGCCTGTTTAGCCTCAGACCTATGGGACATGTTGCCTGATCTCTTAAAGCAATTGCCAACATTAAATAGAGTATTATGGGAGAACATGGGATAAAGAGCATCTTCCTTAAATGTGCTTGTGATAGAGAGAGAAAGGATCGATGCTGTAAATCTCCCTCCCGATTAGAAAGGGCGCTGTGTAAGGGGGAAGGTACGCTGCCTCCTAGATCTACCACCTCGGTGGTAGGTGGAAACCGGAAGGTGACCATATTAGGAGGGGCGCGTAGCTGCAAGTACTCCGGACGATTCCAGTGCAGTCAGCTGCGGGGCAGCCCTCTATTGGAGAAACCAGGCGACGCTTTGACTGCAGGGAGGAGTTTGCTGGGTACAAAGGGGAAGCAGCTACGTCAAAACCTCCCCTTGCGCTGAGTTAAAGAGCGATCGGCCGGAGCCGGTGTTTGTTTTTGTGATTACGTGTTTTGTGTTTGTGTGTCAACAGAGGAGCAGGAGGACCGGAGGCTGTAGCCAGCGAGCCAGCACTTACCCCAGAGCACGCCCCTCATCGCACAGCACTTCACAGCACTTCACAGCACAGCGCACGCACCACAAACCCTGGAAAAGAAGAGCACATTTTCGTGCACGGAGGACTGTGGTTATTGGAGTGTGTTTTTGTTGCTTTTGTTTTTGCTGGATGTTGCTGAGTTTTGCCCCATTACCATCGCTGGTACTGGGGCTTATTATTTATTATTATTATTATTATTATTATTATTACTTATTTTTCCAAGTGGATTTATTTTATGATCTTTTTGTTTGTTAATTATTAAAACCTTTTTGTTTTTGGGAGAATTCAGTCTGGACATTCACTTTCTACAGCACCACACCATTCACCGTGTCACAGTTGGTGTCAGAAGTGGGATTTGGGATGGACGCCGCTGCATTGGGAGCGATATTGGAGGCACAGGAGCGAAGACACCAGGAGGGAATGGCGACCATGATGGAGCAGATGCATGCCATGTTCCTGGAAGCCAATCGGGGGGGACCGGCGACAGAACCAACACCACCCTTACAAAAGATAAGGGTGGTAAAAATGTCGCTGGAGGATGATCCCGAGGCCTATTTGGTAGCCTTTGAGAGGCAGGCAACGGCAGCGCAGTGGCCTCGGGATTGGTGGGCTACCCAGTTGGGGCCCAATTTGATTGGGGAGGCCCAGGCAGCCTACCAAGCCTTAACCAATGAAGATGCCCTCAACTATGATAGAGTGAGGCAGGCCATTCTCCAGCGACTCGACATCACGGAGGAAACCCACCGTCGCCAGTTCCGGGAATACCAGCGACCCCCAGGACTGCGACCCCGCGTGGTGGCACAACAGCTGGTGGACCATGTGACCCGGTGGCTCTGCCCCGGCACCAATAGCGCAGAGCAAGTCACCGAGCTCATTGCCATCGAGCAATTCGTGAAGGTGCTGGGGCCAGACACGAGGAACTGGGTCAGTCGCCACCGTCCCACCACGCTGGAGGCAGCGGTCAGATTGGCTGAAGGTTTTGAGGACGCTCTACCTGCTGCTCCAGTGGTTGCACCACCTGCTCCTGCCTCCAATAGACCGCGAGCGGCAACACCACCACCACCACCCCGTGTCACCCCCACTGCTCACGGACCAGCACTGCAACGTCACCCCATGGGCGGCCTCCCTCCAACACAGTGGAGAGCGAGGGCGACCCCCAGCGGGGTAAGAGCAGAGTACCCCTCCCCGCTGCCAAACCGGCAACGGGACACGCAGGCTCCGTGGGCACCCTTTCGCCCCACATGTTACCGGTGCCAGGAGGTCGGTCACCTGGCGCGGAATTGTCCAGCGGCCATGGAGTGTGGTGTGACCTCCCATTACATCCTGACAGCACCAGGTAAGTCCAGGGGTAATGATTGGGAGGGGCCTTGTGTTGTTAATGTACGGGTTGGTGAGGTGAGCACCCACGCATTAGTGGACTCAGGATGTGGGCAGACTTTAATTAGACGAGCTCTATTAAAGGGGGTACCTTGGTGGTCACGAGGGGTCGTGGTCATTTCCTGTATTCATGGGGATAACAAGGACTACCCCCTCACCAAATTAGATTTGACAGTTGGATGTCATGCCTGCCGCGTAATCGTGGCTGTGGCAGAGAAGCTGCCATATCCAGTTATTTTAGGTCGAGACTGGCCGCATTTTGACAGCATGATTAACAAAACGGTAAAGCCAGTCTCCGGTAAGACCATGGGAGCAGCGGGGGAAACTATTGGGAATATCTTTCCGCTGCACACCGATTTGTTCCACTCTCGATTTCGCCAAAAAAAAACTAAAAAAGAGCGAAGGGTTGAAAAATGGGAAGGAACATTAATGAAACAAGGCTGGGGTTTGGTGGGGGAAGCCTCAGGATCAGTCAAATGTAAGGGAAAGGGGGTTGGGACCCAGTGTGACCTGCGGGGGCAGGTTACTGAGGCCCCCAGTGCTGAAGCTACTTTAGCTCCGCTCGATATCCCGAAATTCTGGGACCGAGATGTGGACCTAGCGTTGGAACAAAAGAACGATCCTTCGCTGGTCCACATCTGGGGGCAGGTTCGGTCTATCGAGGGGAAGGATGTAGAGGATAGCCGGCCGCTTACATATCCCCACCACATTATTGTCGGGCACTTGCTGTATAGAGTATCCCAAGCCACGAGCACAAGTCAGATTGTAACACAACTACTCGTTCCCCAGTCTTTTCGACGTGAGATCATGCGGTTGGCTCACGATGTCCCCTGTTCGGGCCATTTAGGTATTGATAAGACTCGGGAACGAATATTGGCTCGATTTTATTGGATGGGAGTTTTTAGTGAGGTGGCGCGATATGTAGCGGAATGCCCAGAATGCCAGCAAGTAGCGCCGGGGCGGGTTCGCCCGGCCCCGCTGGTCCCACTGCCCCTGATCTCAGTTCCCTTTGAGCGCATTGCTATGGACATAGTGGGTCCATTGAGCCAGTCTGACTCTGGATATACGCACATTTTGGTAGTGGTGGACTACGCGACCAGATATCCAGAGGCAGTACCATTGAGATCCACTAGTGCCGCAGCCATTGCTAAAGAGTTAGTGAATATTATATCGAGAGTAGGGATTCCAAAAGAAATCCTCACTGATCACGGAACAAACTTCATCAATGTTTGAAAGAAGTAAACAAATTAATGCAAATTAAGTCGATTCGAACCTCCATTTATCACCCGCAGACGGACGGTTTGGTGGAACATTTTAATCAGACCTTGAAACAGATGCTGAAGCGGTTTGTCAACCAAGAGCAAAAACATTGGGCTAAACTCCTCCCTTACCTAATGTTTGCAGTGAGAGAGGTGCCTCAGAGTTCGACCGGGTTTTCTCCTTTTGAGCTGCTGTATGGGAGGCAACCACGAGGTATCCTTGATCTTGTGAAAGAAGGGTGGGAGGAGCAAGCAAAAACTTCTAAAAACATTGTCAAATATGTAATTATGTTAAGAGACCGCCTAGCATTGGTTGGTCGTTTGGCACAGGAGAACTTAAAACTAGCTCAGCATCGCCAGGAGCAACAGTACAATAAACAAGCACGTATTCGGACTTTTCGGCCAGGTGATAAAGTACTGTTGCTACTTCCCACATCGGAATCTAAGTTGTATGCTAAGTGGCAGGGGCCATATGAGGTGGTTCGGGAAATTGGTAAAGTAAATTATGAAATTAGACAACCCGATCGCCGAAATAAAACCAAAATTTATCAAATCAATTTGCTAAAACCCTGGAATGAAAGGGAGGCCCTATTTGTAGCTGGTGACAGTTTGGAAGAGGAGTTTGGTCCCACTGTCAATCCACCAGCTACCACTTATATTCCAATGGGGGAACAGTTACTTCCGGATCAGAAACAAGAGCTCTACCAGTTAGTGGAAAGGTTTAGTGATGTTTTCTCTGACTTGCCCGGCAGGACTAATGTTATTTCTCATGCTATTATTACTCCACCAGGGGTCAGGGTCCGGGAGAGACCGTACCGGATCCCAGAGAGTCGCAGGGTTCCTGTTCGCAAGGAGGTGGAGAATATGCTCGAGCTTGGAGTCATTGAACCTTCCCGGAGCGAGTGGTGCAGTCCTATCGTGATGGTGGGCAAGAAGGACGGCTCCACTCGGTTCTGTGTGAACTTTCGAAAGGTTAATGCCATCTCCAAGTTCGATGCGTATCCAATGCCCCGGGTGGATGAGCTCCTCGACCGACTTGGTAAGGCGCGGTTGATTTCGACCTTGGACCTGACGAAGGGATACTGGCAGATTCCACTGACTCAGAGCTCGAAAGAGAAAACTGCTTTCTCTACCCCAGATGGCTTGTTCCATTTCCGGACCATGCCCTTCGGGCTGCATGGAGCTCCTGCCACCTTTCAGAGACTGATGGACCAGGTCTTAGCTCCCCATCATCAGTATGCCGCCGCGTACATTGATGATGTGTTGATTTTTAGCTCTACCTGGAAGAAGCATATTGTTAGAGTTTCAGCCGTCCTCCAGTCTCTGAGGGAGGCGGGGCTAACAGCCAAGCTGGGCAAGTGTGCATTTGGCAAACAGGAGACCCAATATCTTGGCTACATTATGGGTAATGGCCGGGTGAGGCCGATCGCCTCCAAAGTCCAGGCGCTGGTGGAGACGACGATCCCGAGAACCAAGTCACAGGTGAGATCACTACTGGGGTTAGCCGGCTATTACCGCCGATTTATCCCCGAGTATGCCACCATAGTTAACCCCCTGGTAGATCTCACCCGAAAGGCTGCTCCAAAAATAGTTAAATGGACAGGGCAGTGTCAGGAGGCATTTGATTTGATTAAGAAGCGACTCTGTCAAGCTCCCGCTCTGATTTCACCAGATTTCAGCAAAGAGTTCATCCTGCAGACCGATGCCTCCCACATTGGTCTGGGGGCGGTCCTGTCCCAACAAGTTGACGGAGTAGAACACCCTGTTATTTATTTAAGCAAAAAAATGGCTCCTAGGGAGATTAACTACTCCGTCATTGAGGAGGAGTGTTTAGCCATCAAATGGGCTACTCACGCTCTTCGCTATTACTTGTTGGGGCGTTCTTTCTCTCTCATCACTGATCATGCTCCTTTAAGGTGGTTACACACGATGAAGGACAATAACGCTCGGATAACTCGGTGGTATCTGGCGCTGCAACCCTTCCACTACACTGTGAAGCATCGTGCGGGTAAGGAGCATCAAAACGCAGATTTTTTTTCAAGGGAGGGGGGACCATTGGGGAACGTAGAGTTGGCCGAGTGTTCCTTCGGCATCACTCTGAGGGGTGAGATATGTGATAGAGAGAGAAAGGATCGATGCTGTAAATCTCCCTCCCGATTAGAAAGGGCGCTGTGTAAGGGGGAAGGTACGCTGCCTCCTAGATCTACCACCTCGGTGGTAGGTGGAAACCGGAAGGTGACCATATTAGGAGGGGCGCGTAGCTGCAAGTACTCCGGACGATTCCAGTGCAGTCAGCTGCGGGGCAGCCCTCTATTGGAGAAACCAGGCGACGCTTTGACTGCAGGGAGGAGTTTGCTGGGTACAAAGGGGAAGCAGCTACGTCAAAACCTCCCCTTGCACTGAGTTAAAAAGCGATCGGCCGGAGCCGGTGTTTGTTTTTGTGATTACGTGTTTTGTGTTTGTGTGTCAACAGAGGAGCAGGAGGACGGAAGGCTGTAGCCAGCGAGCCAGCACTTACCCCAGAGCACGCCCCTCATCGCACAGCACTTCACAGCACTTCACAGCACAGCGCACGCACCACAAACCCTGGAAAAGAAGAGCACATTTTCGTGCACGGAGGACTGTGGTTATTGGAGTGTGTTTTTGTTGCTTTTGTTTTGGCTGGATGTTGCTGAGTTTTGCCCCATTACCATCGCTGGTACTGGGGCTTATTATTTATTATTATTATTATTATTATTACTTATTTTTCCAAGTGGATTTATTTTATGATCTTTTTGTTTGTTAATTATTAAAACCTTTTTGTTTTTGGGAGAATTCAGTCTGGACATTCACTTTCTACAGCACCACACCATTCACCGTGTCACAGTGCTTTACTTGCTCTTATCTGCCCCCCTATTTTATTGTATTTAATCCTGTACTTTAGAGTACTGTAATCTGTCAAGTGTTATTTAATCTGTAGAATTTTGTATTTAATTATATCCTAATGTAACTATCACTGACACTGTTATCTGCTCCGTTATTGAATCGTATTTTGTCATACTTGTACTTGCTAGAACCAAAGCCATTGTATTTATCTTGCTCTTAATTGTATTATTACTTGTACTATGATTCTTGAAATGTATTTTTGTTTACGAATGTAAGTCCCCTGAATAAGGGCATCTGCTAAGAAATAAATACTACTACTAAAAATAATAATAATAATAATAATAATAATAATAATAATAATAATAATAATAATAATAACATCCTAGTAAGCTTCTTACTAAACACACACCCAACAAATGTCTATTTGTCTTTGTGACAGAGATCGAATGATTCTTGGTGTTAGATCTCCCTCCTGACCTGCGAGGGCACTGTGTAAAGGGAACAGAGTACCCTGGAATAAATGGCACAACAGTTTATTCCCAGGTGTGACAGGGTGGCTGGGTGGTGACGTCAAGGCAGAAGCAGGAACTAAAAACACTGACACCAACAGTACTGCAGTTAAAGGCGGCGCCGTTTTATTTAAATACAAAAATAAATAAAAAGTTTAAACACAAAAAGGCTTGCTCACAGAGCGAAAATAAAAGGTTTAAATAAAACAAATCACGATCACAAAATAATAAATACAGGTCAGGCTGGGCAGTCGCTGTCACTGTTCCTGTATATTTTTATGTTTCGTTTTTCTCTCTCCTCGCTCTCTCCGCTCCTCTCATACACCCACCCGGAACATGGAGAGCTGCAGGCTTTTTATACCGTGGCCGAGGAGTTTAACTAGCTGGCAATTATTCTCTTACCCCTCGGCCACAATCTGCAAGGGGGGAATTATTATGCGTGACTGCCAGCTATTCAACAATAAGTAGCTAACTGTCACGCATTACCACAAGGTATTTTTAAAAAAAAAACAAAACACACAGCACTTCGCCGTCAATACAAACACACTAATAAATCATAATACAAAACAAATACAAAATACACTGCACAGGGGTGGAGGGGGAGACACTGTGTAGCACTGTTGCTACATATGTGGGTGTAATTTTCACTCACCTGTCTCTTTAAGTAAAGGCAGTAGCCTGGCCAGGCCAACCTATAAAAACTACATTTCCCAGTATCCATTTCTTTCTTTCTTTCACCCCATTGGTCCATTCAAAATTTCATCCACCAATCCTCTCACACAGTCAATCTTCACCTGTCTCTTATTTCTCTAATTGTTGGGGGTTGCGAGTGTGTTTTTTTCCTGTAGCTAGCACCTTGGTGAGAGAGTCTGTCTACCTTTTGAGAAACCTAATCTTTATACTGTTAGCTAGATATTATTCTTTAGCCTTTGTTTTTCTTTTTGTCTGCTGCTTTAGTTTATTGTCTAGTTACTGTTTTTTGCTTAATTAGGTGGGGTAGTTTCTTTTGTGTTTTTTGCTGGAGTGTGTGGTTGTATGTTTTTGTGCATCTGTTCTGGACTGTTTGCAACCTCAGTTTTCATCAACCATCCATTTCATCGCTCTCAATGTTTTTCATCTACTGAAGACCTCTACATCATCGTTCACATTCATCCCAAGTAATTAACTGGACTTCCATACCGGTTTGGTGAGCACTTTCCGTTGACTGTGTCATCGTTGTTGTTTTTTTTCTTTTGTTACTTTTTGGGACTTCATTACTATTTTGTTGATTTATATTTTGTGTTGCATTGTTTATTCATTCTGTATATTAATCATCCTCCGTGTCAGTAATTGTTAAATTGTTGTGGTTATGTTCTTAAGCTCTGCGGTGTATCTTCATTTATAATCTGTTTTCCTGGGTTTGTTTGCACTATATTCTCTTCCTTGTCACTCTGTCCCTAATTGAGTTGTTTTCTTCTGTAATTGTTTAGTCTTATTCTTTTTTGTCAAGCTTTGTGTTCCTTGGAATAAACCAGTGTTTGTGTAGTTAAATTGACGCATTGTGACGACCCTGTTTTACTGTCAGTCACCCTTACTGACTTATTTAGTTTTAGTTATTTGGCCAGTAGTATCTCCTAAGGGAGGACAGTACAGTTGCCTATCAACTGTGTAGGGTGACCGTTACAGATTGGTGGCCCGTACGGGGACTCTTTAGTGTCCTAATAAATTTACTCCCCAAATTATCTGGTTAAAATTTAAAGGTGCACAATGTCTGACAAAGAGAATCACTCTTTGGATACCCTTAGCTTTTCTGAGTTTGTTGAGAGACCCCATGTTACCATAAGAGAGCCTATCAATGAGTTAACTTCCTGCTTAAGTGACCTTTATATTAGTCATGAAGAGTCAGCACTTATCAGGTGCGATGATGATGAAGGGAATCTGACTGACAGGGGTGCTATTGAGCAAATGTGTGAGCAGATCCAGCAACTCACCCAGCGAGTGGAGCAACTGGAGAGTGACTTCACCCACAGCCAGGAGAGCATTTTTAACAGGGAAGAGGTCCTGAGAGGATATATCGAAAGAAGATTTAATGAGATAAGTACGTTTACGGATGAAGGAATTGATGAATTGGAAAAAGCCACAGTCAATTGTTTTAAACGCCGTGATGCACTCTGGGCAGAGGAGCTTAAGAAGCTCCTAAAAAAGACCAGCACACCTCGTCTGCCTCTAGTTTTCCCATCTACCACCTCCGGAAGCCTATCAGTACCACCACAGTTCTCATTTGAGAGGGCGTCAACTGGTTCCAGAGGTAATCTTCCTCAAGCGAAGCTGCCAATTAAAATCAACTTCCCGGAGTTTGGGGAGGAACCCAACACTGATGCCATCGAGTTTGTGGATAAGTGTGACGAGTTCCTTGCTCTACGGCCAATGTCCGACAGTGAGATCCTTGCTACACTCTCAACCACCCTGAAGGGTTCGGCAAAGAGCTGGTGGGTGGCGGAGTGCCACAGCATTCAAACTTCCAGGGTGCAGTTGCCCAACGAGCAAATAAGAGATTTTGCCTATGACTATCGTGCACTGTGCCTGCGCTGGAAGCCGGATTTGAAAGAGGTGGAGGTAGTGCGACGGATACTTAACAAAAGTAATCCCAAACTCGCCAGCTGTCTGAGAGGAACTGTGAGGACGGTGGCAGATCTGGTACGGGTGGGTACCCAGGTGGAGCGTGACAACACTGCCCAAAAAGAATACTGGGCCAAAGCCAACTCCAACCAAGCATCCCTAGGCAAGAAAGGTAACCGTATGGCCTCCAAGAAGCCTGCTGAAGTCAGTGTGGTGAATCCAGAGGAGAAGATAAAAGTGCAGCCGCTCCCAAAACTGTCTCTTCTGGTGGTGAACATTGAGACTCGAGGGTTCCATGGGCCTGCCCTTCTGGATACGGGATGTACTTTCACACTCATGCAGGAGAGCCTGTGGAGGAAGATTTCTCGACCAGGAGAAGTACTGGACTCCGCTCATAACCAGAAGTTCTCATTGGCAGATGGACAGTCACACAGAGCCCTGGGAAGGATACAACTGACTTACTTCTTCCATGATGAGATCTGGTTCTTGGATACTTACATCCTTGCAGACTCTCACTTAGCTTTCCCTATAATCCTAGGCTTGGATTTTATGGAAAAGACTTGCACTCAACTCGACATCCCTAACAAAAAGTACCGTGTAAAACGACTCCATGGTTTCACTTACCATCCTTTTCGACAGGTATCGGAGTTACAAATTTCATGGTCTGAACACACACCTAACATGAGTTTGTATTTCCCTGTTAGTCTTCAGTTGCCTTCTATCGGTAATACCGAGTCACTCCAAACCGAACCGGGACCGTGATTATATCATCTGACAGCCAGGAGTGGTGTCAATTGCAACTGGCAAGGCTCCAGCAGAAGTGGCCATCAGTCTGTACAGACCAACTGGGAATAACGAAGGTGATTCGACACACCATAACCACGGATGATGAGATTCCCGTCCGAGGATATGCGTCTAGGGTGTCTCCCTTGAGGAAAGCTCTCATAAAGGAACACCTGGACGATATGCTTCGGGATGGAGTGGTCGAGCCATCTGTCTCTCTGTGGTCATCCCCGGTGGTTTTAACTGAGAAAAAAGATGGTGGATATCGGTTCTGTGTCGATTATAGGAAATTGAATGCAAAGACCATCTTCGATGCCTATCCTATGCCACTCATACATGACATACTGGAATCCTGGAATGGTGCATCGGTGTTCAGTTCAATGGACTTACGCTCGGGGTATTGGCAAGTGTCCCTGGATAAAAACAGCTGTGCTAAGACTGCTTTTTCCACACCTTTTGGACTTTACCAGTTTAACGTAATGCCATTTGGACTGAAAAACGCAGCTGCTACTTTTCAACGGCTTATGGAACGTGTGTTGGGAGACCTCCGAGGGAAGGTGTGTTTTGTATACATTGATGACATCATTGTATATTCACCAACGGCGGAACAACACCTTAAAGACCTCGAAGCTGTTTTTCAGAAGCTCCATCAAGCCCACCTAACGCTGAATTAAAAAAAATGTAATTTCTTTAAACCTTCCCTTCACTTTTTAAGACATGTAGTGTCGGCGGAGGGTATAGCGGCTGATCCCCTGAAGCTAAAAGCCATAGAGAATTATCCAGTACCTACTAACTTGAAAGAGGTGCAACGGTTCCTGGGGTTAGCGGGTTGGTACCATAAGTATATTCCCAAGTTTGCCAACACTACTGCTCCTCTTAATCGCCTTAAAATGAAAAAATGTCCCATGGAAATGGGATGCCGAGTGTCAGCAAAGTTTTGAACTGCTAAAGGAAGCTTTGGTCAGTCCGCAGGTCCTGGCTCACCCGGATGTCAACAGGACCTTCAGAGTCTACACTGATGCAAGTGATGTAGGACTTGGAGCTGTGCTGACCCAATCTCACCAAGATGAAGAAAAAGTGATTGCCTTTGCTTCCAAGTTACTCAACTCAGCTGAGAGAAACTACTGCACCTCTGAAAAGGAGTGTCTCGCTGTTGTATGGTCAGTGGAGAAATGGCGGCATTATTTGGAGGGAGTAGAGTTTGAGGTGGTCACTGATCACGCGGCACTGTCCTGGGCTTTCAAGAATCCCAAGATTTCCTCCCGACTGACCCGTTGGACTCTCTGTCTGCAGCAGTTTACGTTTAATGTTCTCTACAGGAAAGGTAGTTTGAACATCGTGCCGGATGCACTCTCCAGGGCTCCTGTAATAACAGCTTTAACCTCATCTACTGCAATCTGTGTAAGCAAAGCCTTTGCGAGTAGTGGGGACCTTCCGACCACCTTGGACCAGATTGCGGCCGCACAGTCCAAAGACCCTGCTATCGCCAAAATCATTAAAGATCTTGATAACACCACTGCCAATGATGATCGTATTTCCTTTGTATTACAGCAAGGACTACTGTATCGTCGGGTGCCGATTGCTAATGAGGGGTATAGATTTCAGTTGATTATACCTGAAAAGCTAACTACTTCCTTCCGTCAGTATTGCCATAACAACCCCCTTGGAGGGAACCTTGGTAGAATGAAGACCTTACGGCGCATCCTGGAGGTTGCCTGGTGGCCCACTGTACGAAAGGACACATGGAGCCATGTGAGAGAGTGTCAAATCTGCCAGACCTACAAACCTTCGAACAAAAAGCCAGCCGGTTTCCTTCAATCCACGACTGTGAAGGAGCCTGGAGAGATGCTAGGTCTGGATTTAATGGGTCCTTTCCCAAGGAGTAAAAAAGGTAACTCTTACCTCCTTGTCATTGTCGACTATTACACCAAATGGGTTGAACTATTCTCCTTAAAGGATAGTAAAACTCCCAAAATTGTGAGTATCTTAATTCAGGACATTTTTACAAGATGGGGAACGCCGCAACATCTTTTGTCAGACCGTGGTCCTCAATTTACCAGCCAGCTACTCTCTGAGGTTTGCAAAACCTGGGGGGTGATACAGAAACTTACCACCAGTTACCACCCACAAACCAATCTAACAGAAAGTGTCAACCGCACTCTTAAAACTATGATTGCTTCTTTTGTCGGAAACAACCATCAGCTGTGGGATCAATGGCTACCCGAGTTCCGGTTTGCAATCAATACGGCCAAACATGATACCACAGGGTTCACACCAGCCAAATTAGCTCTGGGGCGAAACCTCAAAGGCCCCTTGGACCGTCTCATTGCGGTTTCTCCTGCCCCTTCCACGGATCCCTACCAACTCCTGGATCGCCAGCAGGAAATGGCGAGAGAAGTAAGGAATCATGTCTCTAAAGCCCAACAGCATCAAGCTCGGAATTACAATGCTCGGAGAGTACCCTGTCAGTATGCAGAAGGTGAGCTGGTCTGGATCAGATCACATCCCATATCTGATGCTTCTGGTAAGTTTTCCGCTAAGCTTGCACCTAAGTGGGTAGGGCCCGCGCTTATAACCAAGAAGTTAGGCCCTAACAATTATCGTATACAATGGGGAGAGTCCGATAATATAAAAAAGGACACCATGAATGTAGTGAATCTTAAACGCTATTACGGCGTTCATCCCTTGCACCTCCGGTGGGGGGGGGGGGGGGGGATTATGTAGCACTGTTGCTACATATGTGGGTGTAATTTTCACTCACCTGTCTCTTTAAGTAAAGGCAGTAGCCTGGCCAGGCCAACCTATAAACTACATTTCCCAGTATCCATTTCTTTCTTTCACCCCACTGGTCCATTCAAAATTTCATCCACCAATCCTCTCACACAGTCAATCTTCACCTGTCTCTTATTTCTCTAATTGTGGGGGGTTGCGAGTGTGTTTTTTTTTCTGTAGCTAGCACCTTGGTGAGAGAGTCTACCTTTTGAGAAACCTAATCTTTATACTGTTAGCTAGATATTATTCTTTAGCCTTTGTTTTTCTTTTTGTCTGCTGCTTTAGTTTATTGTTTAGTTACTGTTTTTTGCTTAATTAGGTGGGGTAGTTTCTTTTGTGTTTTTTGCTGGAGTGTGTGGTTGTATGTTTTTGTGCATCTGTTCTGGACTGTTTGCAACCTCAGTTTTCATCAACCATCCATTTCATCGCTCTCAATGTTTTTCATCTCCTGAAGACCTCTACATCATCGTTCACATTCATCCCAAGTAATTAACTGGACTTCCATACCGGTTTGGTGAGCACTTTCCGTTGACTGTGTCATCGTTGTTGTTTTTTTTTCTTTTGTTACTTTTTGGGACTTCATTACTATTTTGTTGATTTATATTTTGTGTTGCATTGTTTATTCATTCTGTATATTAATCATCCTCCGTGTCAGTAATTGTTAAATTGTTGTGGTTATGTTCTTAAGCTCTGCGGTGTATCTTCATTTATAATCTGTTTTCCTGGGTTTGTTTGCACTATATTCTCTTCCTTGTCACTCTGTCCCTAATTGAGTTGTTTTCTTCTGTAATTGTTTAGTCTTATTCTTTTTTTGTCAAGCTTTGTGTTCCTTGGAATAAACCAGTGTTTGTGTAGTTAAATTGACGCATTGTGACGACCCTGTTTTACTGTCAGTCACCCTTACTGACTTATTTAGTTTTAGTTATTTGGCCAGTAGTATCTCCTAAGGGAGGACAGTACAGTTGCCTATCAACTGTGTAGGGTGACCGTTACAACTGTTCTAAAAATAAAATAAACAAATACGTACAGGGCTCCTCGCCCTGTTACACCAGGGTTAGGTGGAAGTCGGCAATCTAGAAAGGGGGCAGAGCTACGGTACACAAACTCAATGACCAGGACGGGAAACGGCGTGGCATCCACGGATTGGAGGAGCGGATGCGCTTGTTGACCAAGGGGTCATGGGTGACGTTATAAAAAGGGGACGTAGTGACGTGATCTGTTCCTTTGTGAATGGTTAGAAGAGGATTAACCAAAAGGAAACTGTGCTGTAAAATCATGAGTGTTTTGTTTGTTTATTGTCGTGTCTAAAAGAATACTGTTTGATATTATTTAGACGGCTGAAATGATCCAGGAGCTGTCGCTTAAGGCCAGCACTAGCCTGGACAACACTACACTTTGCTTGCACTCAAGAACTGTATTTTCACCACGAGCACTAGACCACGCACTGTGGACTGGTGTATGTGTTTGTGTATGTGTTACGTGTGGGTGAACTGAAACGGACTGTTATTATTTCGGGACCAACCCACTGATTACAAATAAGCAATACACGCCGCTGTATTGCTTCATTATCATTGTTATTATTTACTGTTGTTTTGCCATCAGGCCATTGGATTTAAAAAAAAAAAAACATTAAACAACATTGCACCTGGATTATCATTGTCTGTTTATTAATCACTAATGCATTACCTTCACCTGCACACAGTTAACCACTTTGCCACAGTCTTCCAATACCCCACATATAAAAAGGTGTACCATGTAAATATCAGCAATGGGCTACTGTTTTTTTGTTTGTTTGATTATTTTTTTAAACTGTTGGCATTATTCACTGCTTATTTATCATTGCAATACTAGTTTTTACAGTAGCCTATAGGAATTGATATTTTTTCAGAACACTGGAGAACAGTATAAAGTACTTCAGAAACCATAAAAACGTATCTATTTTTTTAACACTATACAGTATTTTTTTTTCTTTTAAACCTTAGTCTGTTTTTTATATATTATGTTTTCCGCTTAGTGTTGTCAAAGAGATACTGTATGTGTTATTCTATGACTTAAGGGACCTAATTTCCTGAAAATTTTGTTGAAAAATATTGATGTTTGGGCAAAATACAAGACATTCTTTTGCCCTGTAAAACCCACATGTCCCGGAGTAAGGCTTTTATTTGTCTACCTTCAGGCTCGATCCCCCCTCTCCAACACCATGACGCAGAATCCTGCAATGGAATAACAAACAGCACTCAGTGTTCACACTCCCTCTTTGTCCCTGATCATTCCCTATGTACACCCCGATCTCGGCCCTCCCTACTCTTATTTGGTCTTCTGAACTAGCCACTGGTACTTAGCTTAAGTAGGGTAGGACCTCGCGTCTCGGGTGTGTACAGGGAGCTGACGGCCCATCCTTCAGTTGGTGCCTGTTTGCCCCTCCGTCAGTCATGGAGGGGGGTGCCTTGAAGGAAAGCAGCACAACAACTTGTCATAAACCACAATTAATAACGGTAACTATAAATGTTTCTGACAAGTATCTTTACTTCTCAATCAATTGTCAAACACCATACAGTCCTTGGCATAATAATCTTAACAGTCTTCCTTTGATCAGAGCGCTGCTTTAAGAGCGCACATTAAGGATGAATACTTAGCTTTGCTATCAGTTCCTGACCAGTCCTTCCTTCCATCAGGCTGCCACGTCTTTATCCTTCTGCATTCCTTTCCGAGATCCAAATCATCCTTGTTGTTGGCATCCAGATCTCTAGGCCGACTTCCTGTGTCCTCTGTTTGATTCTCCCTGGAACCACGAGCTCTGTTCCTGTACTTTTAGTTCCCTTTTTATAATGGACTGTCAATGATAGTTAATTGGTGCAAATGGAAAACACCTGGCTGCATTTAGACTTTCGGGAATGGGACTATTTTCTCGTCCTATTCACCCATGCTGCTGTACAAATAATACCACATACTTAACAAATAAATACATAACACAAAAATAAAATAAGCAACAAAAGTGCCTCAATTTGTACAACACATAACATGAAACATACTAAGTGCAAAAACCAAAATAACTCATATAATAAATACAAAAGCAAAACAAACATCATGTGCAAAACCCCAACTACTTTATAGTCACTCGTGACAACTGTACTTATACATGTTGTGACAGGCTAGCTTGGGTGGTGACGTCAGGCCAGGAAATGAAACCACAACGCAAGCAAGTATTACGAGGCGAGACGCAAATGTGCTCGTTTTCTTTTATTAAATAAAAGATTTAAACAAAACAAAACCACACAAAGCAAAAGGCACGAGGGCCAAAACAAACAAACAAATAATAACTACAACAAGTATCGTGCTGGTAGTTCCAGCATGAGTAGCAATTGTCTTATTCTAATTATTATTTTACCTCCCCTCTCTCTTACTCCCGTCTACTCCTGAACACTCCCCGTGCAGCCAAAGCTGCAGGTCTTTTATATAGGCCATAGTTTGCATGACCTTAATAAATCTGCGTGTCTGTCAGCTAATTAAATAATTACTAGCCAACAGTCACGCATTCTCACGAGATGTACTAAAACATAAAACAATAACAAACAATGGCAGACAGCACTTCGCTCGTCCTACTTTTAAATAATTATACAAATACAAATGAATACAAAACATAATATGCACAGGGGCAGGGTGCACCCTGTCACAATGTGTAGACAACATACTGTGCATAGTAATAAAATGTGAACGTTTTTTTTGTATTTTACACCCACAAAATCTGAGAGATAAAAAAAAGTCCTTGGAGAAATTCCAAAGATGAACATGTTGCGTGCCATGCGATACTCCTTTCACTTTTTGCTTTGTTTATATTTTTGCATGTTTTTGGGATTTACTCTCTCAACTGTTTATGCCAAGTACCCGTAAGTTATTTACAAGGCTCTCCTGTCAAATGCTATAGTACTATAAAACAAAGTACTGGTAATTGGACGGGAGACTCATTCAAAGATGTTTACTGTAATTTATACTATTTTTTTAAAGGAGAAAACAAACATTAAAAGTTTCAAAACTACAAATAAACAACCAGTATTCTTAAGGGTGTATATTAAGGACATAATTATCAACAGTTCTCTAAGCAGTTTTTGCTTGGGGGGTTGGGGTCTCAATCCCCCCCACGCACACACACAACTATCTCATGCCCCTAAGAATACCTGTTTAATCATTCTCCAAGTGACAGATGTTAACCCCTATATTGTTCCCTGATACTGTAAATAATATTCACCAGACATAACAAATTAAACCCTCTCACACCTAGTTTGCATTCTTTGACAAGACACAACTTCAACATGCATAAAGGGTGCGTGTCATGACATTGAGTATTGGTAAATCAAACTTCAAACGCTCTATTATTTATGCTGATGTAAAACTACAAGTGAGCCAAATAGACAGAAGTTTTGGCTTGTACTGTCTTCATCAGTGGTATGATACTCCTATTAATTTGACATGCCACAGTTGTATACAGTACAGTAGTTTGAGGGTTTTTTTGTTCATTTAAAGAAAATAAATTAATGTAAAAATGTATAATTTTATATTATAAATGATTCAGTACAATTTTATAATATTGAGAATTAGAAAATGAATCACATATTTCCATTAACCTGATTGGTCAATATGAGGTCCCTGATCTCTGGTAAATTACCTTGAATGTTGTCATTCAAACTATGTTTAATCTCTGTTCAAAGTCAATTTGTTGGAAAATACGTAAATACAGTCAAACCTGCTCATGCAACCACCTTTATTTAGCGATCACATGGTCTAAGCCACCACTTTAAATTCCTCCCAATAATATTTGTGCTTTTATTTAACTGTATTAAGTGACCATAATTCTCTGACCCAGCAACACTCAAACCTGTATTAAGCACCTTTACACAGAGCTGTTATAAGAAAAATATGGTTTTAAATGGTACGTTCTAAATTCAAAAGAAATATGGTAACCATTTTAGCAATAAAACAACAGTGCTCTCTTGTAAAGGAAGAAACAAAAGGTCCTCTCTAGATGACAGAATTAAAGTTATTAAACTTGTAAAGACCGTCAGTGAAACTGCTGAACAGCTCATAATTAGGATGTGGCTGCTTAAGACTTAAAGGCAAACTGTTAAAAGGAAAATAAACACCGAAAAATTCAAGCCATACTCATGAAAACAATGTGCGCGGTAATCGAAAAATATCTTATGCTTATGTTGGCGTTGATTTCAGGATGCAATGAATCAACACGTACCTGAAAGGCAGACACAGGCATTGACATTTGCAAAGGATTTAAAACATTTTGTGGGACCTGAGACAGGCAAGCATTCATTACTTTCACAAAATAATTGGTTTTGTAAATGCATTATCGAAATGAATGTTATTACATTACATACTTCCTTTTGTTCATATTACATCTTCTGGCTTTTACAGTGTGTGTAAAAGCTCTTGTTACACGAGTCAATGCGCTGGCAACGTAAATTGTAGCAACGTGTTGCCTGTGACGTCACCGCGGGGGATTTGACCTGTTACACGATACAACTAACAGTTAACTCGCATTCAATACAAATTGCCTTTAATCCAAGCAATATCCAATCATATTTAAGAACTACGTCACGTGGTTCTGGTTTTCAGGTCATATACTTACAAATACCAAGCATCAGTACAACTATTTAGTATTACTGTAATCTTTAAATAATTGAACAACTAATAATTACACAGTGTAACAATTTATTATTTTTTTTTTGGTTCCTGGGTAGTAAGTGTTATTTCCTAATTGCTTATGCCTCAAAAGTATAGACAATGGCTATTATTCCCCACAAACTTTGCTTTTGTGACCAGGACAGTGATATTTTGAAATTTACCTATTTTCCAGAACATTCCAGATAGATTCAGTGCTGAGTAAACTTGGAGTAACTTCTAGAACTTTCTAGAACTTTCCAGTAATATAAATAGTAGTATAAATACAGGGTCCTTAAGCCCACCAGTTCAGTTTAGTTCCAGCTGCCTAAGTGGATACATATCTGCATTTTTCTGAGATGGCATCAAGAGGCTGCAATGGTGACATTCCTGATGGGTCTCCAAGGTGGTTTTACCAAGTTTCCCTGCTATCTTTGCCTTTGGGACAGCAGGGACACCAAGGTGCACTACCACAGGCGGGACTGGCCACAGCGGACCGAGTTCTCTGTGGGGAGGAACAACGTCAAGTGGGAGCCACTGGTGGACCCCCGGAAGGTGCTGATGCCACCACTGCACATCAAATTGGGCCTTATGAAACAATTTGTAAGAGCTCTAGATAAGGAGTCGGCAGCCTTCAAGTACCTTCAAGACTTCTTCCCTAAGCTGTCTGAGGCAAAGGTCAAAGCCGGTGTCTTCGTCGGACCACAGATAAAGAAGATCCTGGAGTGCAATGAATTCCCCAAGAAGCTCACTAGTAAGGAGAAAGCGGCTTGGAACAGCTTTGTCGCAGTGGTTCGGGGCTTCCTGGGCAATCACAAGGCCGAAAACTATGTGGAGCTGGTTGAGACTCTGGTGAAGAACTACGGCACAATGGGCTGTAGGATGTCCCTCAAAGTCCATATCCTTGATGCTCATCTTGATAAATTCAAGGAGAACATGGGAGCGTACTCGGAGGAGCAAGACGAGCACTTCCACCAGGATATACTGGACTTTGAACGCCGCTACCAAGGACAGTATAACGAGAACATGATGGGAGACTACATTTGGGGGCTGATTCGTGAAAGTGATTTACAGTATAATCGTAAATCTTGAAAAACTACTCACTTCTAAATCTTTTGTAGTCATTTTTGTATTACTTTAGTATAAATACGTGTTAATTTGGATTCATATGTTGTTTTTTTCTAACTTTATGTGAACGAAAAGACATAAATTCGCCCGTTTTCTCATTGGAAATAGGTAAATTTCAAAATATCACTGTCCTGGTCACAAAAGCAAAGTTTTTGGGGAATAATAGCCATTTTCTGTACTTTTGAGGCATAAGCAATTAGGAAATAACACTTACTACCCAGGAACAAAAATTGTGTTACATAGTGTTATAATAATAAACTAGTAACGTTTACAGAATAAAAGCAAATAAACCAAATATGTAAAACTCAATTTAATGTACAGTACTACACATAGATAAAAAATGAACAATAATTCTTAATTTCTTTAAATGCTGTAAAATATATATCAGTCATAATAAAAAAAACGGCCTTTTATGGTTATATTATCACAGTGCTGCGGAGTAATGGTTTAAAAAAAGGTAACAAAATAACAATATGGACTCGGTTTAGCAGAGTTACAGTAGCTACATTTTTATTCCCCTATTATTATTATTGTTATTATTATTATTATTATTGCTGTGTTTTATACAAAGGTATTTTAAATATTAAGAAGGGGAGACCTGAACAAAGGTGCAGTTCGGGCGTAGTTAATGATAGTTGGACAAAGATTTTAAGTAGTTTTAAAAACTTGTTAAAAGTAACTCTAGTCCCAGCATTGGTTGTTATCAAAACAGTCCACTACCAAAATAACGATGTGTTGACCAACCTTCATAAAACTCTATGAGAAGTATTTCTTTCTCCTGAGTCCAGGTAATTGCGGCTTTCGTTTCCATTTCAATTGTTGTTTTCACTGTAGCAGATAGAATCACGTGACATACACCAGTGCTCTGATTGGATATTGCCTGGAACCTGTTGCTTGGAGTAGGATTGCTGTCCACTCAAGCAATCGCGTTGCCATGCAGTTGCCAGAACGTTGACAATACGTTGTCAGGGCTGTTACACGGGGTAATCCTCACGGGATTTGGTCGCAGGCGATAAAAGTTGCTAGTAAACTGACTCTTATAACAAGGGCGTAAGACATACATAATTACAGGAAAGCATGTAAGAGACAAATAGAAAATTCATAAGTTATGGGCCCTCTTTTAAGAGACTACCTGCGTTAAGAGATCACTATTAGACTGTCCCTTGAGTGGTCTCTTAATACAGGTTTGACTGTACAGTATTCATTTATGTATTTTACCCTTTTTCTGCTTGATGAAAGGAAAGAAAATCTGTGTTCCACTGATGCACGCCCTTTGAATATTGTCTGTCAGTATAACTAAGTCTACTTCCTCTATGTTCTAGTCTATCCATTTAAATAAAATGTACCAAATAAAAAAAAAACGAGAACACTGTTTGCTGTCATCAGCAATACAGTAACTACAACAGAAATAGCAACTAGTCTCCGGTTTGAATAACAAATTGTAGAAATCAAAAAACTGGATGCAGGCTGATTACTTTCCATAACTTTTTTTCTCTAACAAAGCCAGGAGGCTTTGGATAAACTTTATTACACACAGTGTGAATAAGTTAATAAACAAACAGCAGTATCATCATTAACACATGTAGGCTACTATTTTTTAATTTTTTTCCGCTAATACATTTTAGATCCTAACGGTAAGTTAAATATTTAAACTTATACAAATACATGAACCTGCACCCAAATCTTAATTAAAAAACAAAAAGTTACCTGAACTTTAATTCTTTTACATGTTTAACAAACAGTTCACAAACTAAGTTCGCTGTTGTGTATGAGGTACCTGAACTGAAGAACAGGTCTATGTAAGCAGTAGATTTTTTTTTAGTATTGAGTTATTATTTAGGCTTTTGGAAATGCTGGCGGCTACCACACCACATAATTATGGCATATTGAGGAAAACATAAGAACATATTGTGATGGAGTCTATGTTCCTAACAGTAATATGCAGGCTTTAGGACCCAGGGCTTAGGAACATACACTCCATCTCAAATGGGATTATGATTGTTTAATTAATTTGTTTATTGAAAAATTAAAACTGATAATTATTGGGTCTTTGAAAAGGGGCATGGGAGCTCGAGTTGGGGAGAGATCGAGCGAGTGCGGAAGATAACGTTTGATTACAGAAAAAGTGACATGTGTTTTCACAGGGTAAACGGGTTCAGCCTGTCCCTGTTCAAATAAGGTTATAGCTATTTAGGTCAGGGCCCAAAGAAGGGTTAGGTTTTGTTTTGTTTTGGTTGTAAACAATAAACGCACGCTATGCGTTTTCTCTTTTTGGTGTGGAGTAATTTACTGAAAGATGCAAAACTTCTACAACGGTAGCCATACTAATAAGGACTGGCTTCATCGCAATATGTATAAATTAGCAACAAAAACTAGTGCTGCATAAAATCACGTAAAAAACAACAGAAAAACGTTAAATGTTACTTATTATAACGCATCAATTTTCTAATTGCAATAGAACCCTTATAAGAGGGCTTTACTGTCTGGTAAGGCCTTTCTCGTTGTGTTAAATGTCTGAGCTGAACGAGGCGGGACCTCTTCTTCGGGTTCTACTGCTTAATTATATTAGTCCATAACAAATGAACAATGCCCTTGCATTGCAAAAGCAATAACGCTATCAATTAAATGTTGTGTAATGCACAACCTCACTGATGCAGTCACAGATAAATGTATGTAGATGATGAAAAAAACAGAAAACTTTGTGAATTTATGTCCTTCGACACATACTTTTCTGTCTTTAACCAACCATCCACTTCCCCTAATGACTGAAATTATTAGTAGCCAGTGACACACTTTGTCCCCCAAAATAACCTGATAAAAAGAACGTATCTAATAGCGATAGTTCCCTCTCTGTGTTTGATTGTCAACTGTAAAATATACAGGCATATCTTCATATCCTGCTTGCCTGGTTACATAATGGCTGTAGGTGACTGTACTTGAAGTATGCACCTGGAAGCTCATTCCAATCAGAGGGTGAACAGAAATTTCAAAGTTCTATAAAACAAAAACAAAAATACTGTCTAAAATGCAAGAAACAAATTTATTTTAACCAACATTCCAATATTAAGAGAAGTTCTGCTTCCTCAGACGAGGCAAGTCTCCGTTATAAACTCCTATCTGCTATGAACCACAGTACTAGCGGTACCAGATCACGTAATCTGATGCCTGGTTTAAGTGGAGGAGCAACACAAACCCTCCCACCCCCTCTGAATCACTGCCTTTTTACGGGAGGCGAAACCGTCATAGATGGTCAAGTATGTGAGCTTGCCTCACGCACTGAATGCATGCCTGACACAGGGCTCCCCTCGGTCCTAAACCCTACCAGGTAAGTAACCACAGAATGTACATGACTTTTGCAGAAATTAAAGGTTTGCTGACATAAAGTGGTTTAACGGTAGAGTTTTGGAGAAAATCTGTGCCGGGAGAAGGGTCCAAAAAATGGGAGAGTCCCAGCAAATTTTATTTTTGTATTTATTCTGTTTATTTGACCATTTTATTTTGAAAATGTGTACAATTTTTAACATAAATGAACAGTCATATGATGCATTGTACCCAAATTTTCATTGGTAGTCCCTGTAAAGGAGAGTTGGTGGGTCTGCATTCATTTTGGTGCAGACTTGAGGTGAAAATAAGTTTTTTAATAGTAACTGAGCCACGACAACAGGGGCCCCATGCAATTGATCCTAAATCGTTACATCCTAGCTCATAATATATTTTAGTAGTATTGTTTGCACTTACTGTAATCTATACTGTATTTAAATATTAATCTTGCACTGTAACCCTGTACAGTACTGCCCTGTAACACCTGTAAGTCACCTTGGATAAATGTGTCTGCCAAATAAATAAATAATTATTATTATTATCATGAAGAAGAAGTGTTGTCAGTCAGAATACAATAATACGGTTATACTGTTGCTGAGGTCAAGCCCTCTTCCTTTTTTTTGCCTACCCATTTTGTTTGGCCACTAGCCGCCACTGCTATGCACCATTCTTTTTAAAAAGAAAATACAACTGTAAATGTTACAAAACTTGTAAATCAAAATTCAGAAGTATAATTTAATGACTTGCAACAATGTCTAAGTTGTCTAACTAGTTTTATAAGATTAGCAGTTTTATTTTGCATAGAAAAAATAGAGCAAATTGCAAATCTGGCTCAGAGTGTCTTGTATATCCTGCTATTGGGGTGTGGGAAAAGCCAAAGCCTGATTAGAGAAACATGTGTTTTTTTTATTATTATTATTTTTTTATTCAGCCTGTACCCAGAAGAGAGGTTGCTGTAATTATCTTTGGTAGTGAAACAAAAACACACTGACGATGCAGATGACCTTCGTTATGTAATTATGTTCTAAAGCCTTCTGTTTTGTCTGCTACCAAAATCGCTTTACATCTGTGATGCACTATTTCACACATCTTACTCCAACTCTTGTTATGAATTACACCTTTCTATGAACTCAGGGCAAAATAATGCTACTGTGAAAAGTGCCAGATACCAGTCACTTCATATCAATTATTCATTCATGTCAAGCATGTATCGAAAAAGAGTTGTAAAATGGTTGTAAGAAAGACGAATAGGAATTATGCACACCCAATTCAGCATTGCATTAACACAGTATGAGCTTCAACTTGTCAAAGTTGTGTAAACCCATCATGAAATACTTTAAATATACAGTACATAATAAGGGTAAATTGCGTGGCATTTGATAAAGCACATGTGCCAGAGATTAAGTGGATTGAGGAACTGTTTGAATGGGACTTGTATCATTACAAAGTAAGATTAAGATAGCTTTGAAAACACCTGCCAAGCTCTGCTCACTATCTGACAAGAGATTTATAAGCAAAGAATGGGAGGGAAATACTATCACAAATCAGGACCCCACTGACAGATTACAAAAACATATCTCACGCACTGTACTCAACATCTTGGCTCCTGCAAGATGTTGATGATGGCTTTTGCCCATTTTGCTTTCCTGTGAATTTATATAATGGCAAGCTTAATACAGTGTCGTAATTTTTTCAAACAGCATTTTTTTTCTATGAATGTAATTGAAGGATCCATAATTATCAATTTGATAACTAACAGAACAGAAAGTGTCAAAAATGTCATCATTTCCATGAGATGAATGGTAGTCTAGCTTTCTTACCTTGGGAAGCATCAGTCAGCAGTTACCACTAAAGAAAGTGTTTGCAAGCCTAAATCCTATTGAAAATGTGAGGCATTTAAATCACTTAACACAGTTTGTACATGTTTGACTGTTGGCTTGTACACAGTACATAGCAATGGGTTAGAAACACAAGGGAGAATCCCCCTTAAGATATTCAATTCACTGATGAAGTATGTCTCTGTCATCAGTAGTGAGCCATAAGTCCCATGAAGAGACAACAAGACCTTAACATCTCGAGCAATCAGGCTGAGAAAACAAAGCAACAGGAAGCAGCTGATGTTTCACTCTTGGGCCTTAACATGAGCGGTTTCGCTTTGATAAAGTCTCAGAGGTTGAGTGAGATAAATCAAAACTTCAGTATCCCTGCTTCTTTGCCAACATTAGACCTCAAACACTGAAATTAGTGCAGGAGCCCGCTGGGAAGTTTAATACAGACGTGCTTTACCTTTTTAAAGCTGGCAGCAAGATAGGATGTAAGGATGTTTTCTTTACCATGTGTTTGTCAAACAAGGGGACTTGCGTTACTATTTTGGTCCATGAGAGCGAGCGAGTGTCTTTCTCTAGAGGGAACCACACCTCCCTGTGACCTGCTGTCACGAGAATAGCGTCAGCAGTAGGGAAGCAAGTTAAAGTTCACCTGGCACAGGAAGGAAACCTTGACTTTATGATGTCTTAAGATGACTATTAAAAACTCCTCCCCACCACCCACCCCCGACCCCCCACCTCCACACACACAGCAGCCCTCATTTGAATATCAGATAACTGCTTGTATTTTACTAAACATTTACTACACAATTGCAGGAACTGATGAGTCTATTTTTAAATGTTTTGACCTAATTCATAAAAAAGGAATACTGGGCTGGTGAAGAAACAGTGGAGGAATGTTTCCTTGCTGTTTGTCTTTCTACCTACAAAATTCACCTGAAAGGCCACTTCTCAAAAGACAAATGTTACAGCACATTTCATGCCATTTCAACTATGTATTATGCTCCTCCACTTTTTGCTCAGTATTTATACACTATTATTATATTATGTAAGGTTTTGCTTTTAAATGATTTAAAATAAAAATAAACTGGAAATGTAGTCAGAGGATGCCAGAAGGGCCACAATAACAGAAAACCACAATAAGGGGCTCCCGAGTAGCGCATCCGGTAAAGGCACTCAACCTGGAGTGCAGGATGCGCCCTATAACTTGAAGATTGCCAGTTCAAATCCAGGCTATGTCACTGCCACAATTGGCCAAGTGCTGCCCGAGCAAGGAGGGTTAGGTCGACTGGGGAATCCTTGGCTCATCACGCACCAGCGACCCCTGTGGCTGGCCTGGCGCCTACAGGCCTGCCTGTGTCCAATTCAGAACTGCGTGGTCCTCCGACACTGTAGTTCTCTAATGGCTTCACGGTGGGCTTGCAGTGTGAAAAAAAAGTGGATGGCTGAAGGCACACATTTCAGAGGACACGAGTGCTCATCTTCGTCTCTCCTGAGTTAGTGTGGGGGTTGCAGTGGTGAGCCGGGTTGAATAATTGGGCATTCCAAATTGGGAGAAAATCTGGTGTAAAATAATTGGCTATGTAGTTTTAAGTTAGTTTGTTTTTTGAAAAAAAAAGGTAAGAGAGTATCAGACTGTTATTTAAAACCAACAAATAAAGGAAAGTTAGCAATGACCACAGTATTTAAGTTCAATATCACCCCTAAAGAAACTTTCAATTTTTAACAGTTATTTAACAGTAGCAATAATTCAAAATAACATTATTATTATTTATTTCTTTGTTTTATCATGTACATGTATACAGAACACAGAACTGTGAACTATTTGCATTATCTGTGAAACATTGGAGGTAGGTGAATTAGTATTTGTAGCTTACAAAATAGTTCCATACATTTTCTCCACCATGCACGTCCATTTATTATGTAGGCCTCAAATGTGCAGTTTTTGCAAACATGAAATTTTCTTAATACATGATCTAGTCGCAGACAAACGTATTGGCATCCTTCACTTTATATGAGATCATTCAAGAAAACGTGTTAAATACAAGCATTTAATGAACATTAGCTACTAATTAATAAGACAAAGACAAACATAAAAGAATTCAGGTGGTTTAATACATAATCTTTATAAAAAAAACTAAAGCACTGAGCATTTTAAAATAATTCTTCATGAAAAAGTATTTGCACCTTTACATTAAATGTAATATATTTAATAAAAAAACAACAACAATTAAGTAACTAAGGTGCATTATAACGTCAACAGCCAGAAAAAGATGTAATTCTTTCCAACATCTGTTGAGGAAGAAAGTTTTGGCAACACAGCAGATGATGGTCAAGACAAAGGAGTTGGATTCACATTTGAGAAAAGTACTCGTAGCAAACTACAACAAAGGAAATAGTTACAGAACAGTATAAAATAAATATGGAATACCAAAATCCACAATCAGAGGAATAATCAAGAAGTACCACAGGTGCAGCAGGTAGAAGAATCGTCCGAGCAGCTAAAAAAAATCCAAGATTAAAAGCCAAGGATTTAGAAGCATCAGCATAACAGTGTGTGAAAGAACTGTACAAACTGTACACTTGACCTATGTGATTCATGAAGGTTACTGATCCATAGATACCTACATCATGGCAGATAAGAGCTTGGCATTTCCACTCATTCTGGGTCTTGATTTCTTAGTTAAGTCCCGTATTCAACTGGATTTTATATGGGAGATGTACGGCGTGCAGCAAGGTGGCAACTATGTATTTTACCCTTTCCTGAACTGTGCAGACTGAGGCTACCAGGAGCATTAGTTTGTATGTGGTTGACACATGAGAATCTACCTTGTTACAGAATAGGTCCAAAACCTTTCCTGCACAAAAAGTAGGGCTTCCGGACGCAGTTATCCCAGCTGATGAAGAAGTGGTCCAGGGTGTTTTGACCGATTGGGATTAACAAATTCCACACTACGTTGTATCCATACCACAGACAAAGTCCTAGTTTGATCTTGGGCATACCGAGTATCACTTTTGAGGAAGGAGTTGATAAATAAACATCTGGATGAGATGATCAAGGATAGAGTGATCAAACCATCTACATTTGACTGGTCAGCCTCAGTTGTACTTTCCAACAAACGAGATGGAACATTTAATTTTTGTATCGACTACCGTGGCATCAATGCTAAAATATGATTTGACGCATAGCCCATGCCTTTCATCCATGATATCCTTGAGTGGCATAACAGAGCTTCCATTTTCAGTTCCATTGATTTGCACTCAGGATATTGGACAAAGACAGCAAGAAGGAGACTGCTTTCACTACACCCTATGGGCTGTTCCAATTCAAAGTGATGCCCTTCTGACTCAAAATTGCTGCAGCAACCTTCCAGCGGCTGATGGAACAAGTGCTTGGACAGCAAAGAAGTCAATGTTCTTTTGTTTACATTGGTCACATTAATGTATATTCTCCTTCCAAAAAGCAGCATCTTACAAATTTGGACCGGGTTTTTAATCGTGTCATTTTTTTAGGTCTACACTCTCTTTCTTGGGCTATGTAGTGAACAAAGACGGAATCTCCATCAATATTAACAAACTCAGAGCCATTCAAGCTTACTCTGTGCCTACCAATCTTAAGAAGGTTCAGAGATCCCTTGGGCTATCGGGTTAATATCACAAATGAATTCCCCACTGCAGACATTGCAGGCCCTCCCAATCATCTTAAGTAGCTTTGAAAACCTGAAGGCGGCTTTACTTGCTCATCCTATTCTGGCTCATCCTAATCCAAAAAAGTTGTTTCAAATCTATACAGATGCTAGCACAGTAGGGCTTGGACAGTTCTTGCTCAAAGAGATGAGGAGGATGAATGTGTCTGGCTTTCGCATCCCGGGTTCTCACCAAAGCAGAGAAGAACTACTCAATGTCTGAAAAAGAATGCCCGGCAATCATATGGGCTGTGGAAAAGTGGACACACTACTTGGAAGGAGTTCAGTTCGAAGTAGTAACTGACCACGCTGCATTGGCATCGGCCTTCAATACCCGAAAAAACTTCATTGTGATTAACCAGATGGACTTTGCGTTTACAGCAGGTTTCATTCAAAGTATTGTAGAGGAAGGGAAGCCAGAATGCAATACCCAATGCTCTTTCTCGTGTAAGCCATGTTTCATGTGCTGCTGTATCTTCAAAGAAAACCACTTGCAATTTAGATCTTCCCACAACACTAGCCAAAATATCCACAGCACAGGGTCAGGTCAGGACGTAATTGGCCTCAAGAATACCATAATGTTTATAGAAACTCTTCTGGGCTCTTCTCATGTACTGCTAAGGTCAAGCGATCATGCCAACATAGGGGAGGATGAAAAGCATGGTACGTACAGTCAGTATTACTAATAAAAACTATTTAAAACATAATCATTTTCTTGTTTTTAGATACTTCTCACAAAGAGGACAATTGTCTACAACAAAACCATTCCCAAGTGTTGACACCTCTGTAATGTGATCTCCAGTGGAAGAGATACACAAATAAAAATAAAATAATTGTGAACTTAAGATCAATTACATTTAGTGATGAACTTTGCATGAGATCATTTCAATGCTGAGTGCGGAAATTCCACATGTTTTGAATATTTAAAAGGTTATTAAGGATATTAAAGACAAGTCATTTACTTAATGGCCAATGTCACAAAGACCAGGATTTACAGATAAATCTTTGTCTGCTGTATTGCGTGGTCTGATAAGGAGAGAGACAGTATTGTCTGCCTCCTAATCTGTTCAGTATAAAAGAGAAATAGTTCCCTGCAATGAAAATACCAAAGGCTATAGAATTTCACTTGCAATCCATATAAAAAATAGCATTGCTCAGATTATATTGTAATGAGGGAATTCCATTATTTTTAAAGGTAAACACCCCCTCCTTCCCTTCCCTACGACCTGAAATACAGGAAGTAAATGGAGAGAGGAAGCACTTTCATCAAAGATTTGTAGGAGGATAATCAGTGAAAGACAAATCTGTAAGAATGTTGCTCTGCTAATTTTGTTTAAATGGACAGGCAGGTTACCCAAAACCTGGAGAGGTAACATTCAATGCTGTAGTTTATTTAAGAGATTAATGTAACTATAACATTTACACAGTCTAATATGCTTTGAAAAAGCTGTTTGTTTTGTTTTCTCCCCAATTTGGAATTCCCAATTATTGTTTTTATCCTGGTTCACCGCTGCAACCCTCCGGCGACTCGGGAAACGGAGACTGAAACACGTGTCCTCCAAAATGTTTACTTTTGTCATTTTTCGCACTGCGGATCCACAGCAAAGCCATCAGACCTATAGTGCAGGAGGACAACACAGATCTGAATGGCTCCACTGCAGACCCGCAGATGCCCTATCAGCCACAGGGGTCATTGGTGTGCAGTGAACCGTGGATTCCCCTGCCGACCTAATCCCTCCCTACCCGGGCGGCACTTGGCCAATTGTGCGCCGCCCCCTAGGAACCCCTGGTCACAGTCGGCAATGAGATAGCCTGGATTCGAACCTGCAATCTCCAGGCTATAGGGCGCATCCTGCACTCCATGCGGAGTGCATTTACTGGATGCGCCACTCGGGAGCCCCTGGAGATAGTCCTTTAAGGCCGCCATCTTTGTGAGGTCAGGTAATGTAGATAGTCATTTAACTGCAGCAGGTATAATACACTCAAATATCTTTACTTTTCCTTCAGTAGTTTGATGCCAAGTTATAAACCTCAAAGCATAAAAATAAAAAAAAACAGTCAAGACCAAAATTCCATATTATTGAAGGCCATTTTATCAGCGTTCAAATTATTTAACAATTAATGTTACACGTGCTCTTCTTGGTAAAGTAAAATATAAATCCACTGCTATTCTAGCCTGAAAATAAAGAAGATTATTGTGGCTCAGATAAATCAACTCCATCTTTCATAGTACCGGTACTGTATTAATGGTGGGGTTTCCATGCAGTTTAGAAACTCCAAATTCTCTCTCCTTTGTCGTGAGATTGTGACGTACAGTTGCACACACACATGAGGCACAGTCCTCATGCTATAGGAAATGCATGGCCAAAACATGATACGACTTAAAAAAAATAGGTAAACTGATTCTCATGCTGAACAGCTGCGCCAATTGACCAAAAACTTTTTTTTTTTTGCATGGAAACAAGTCCAAGAGCCATACCTTATGTTCACGAGACTTCAGCAGTGAAGATCTCATTTGTGACGTAACCTTGCACAACTTTCTGGTATAACTAAAGGTCGTACCAAGCAATTATTTATTAAATACTGAGATCTGCTGGAAGAAGCCCTGGCAAGCTTTCACCAAAAAGGAAAAATAAGCATATAGTATGGGAGGTTTAACAATCACTTAATAAAATAAATAAATAAATAAATAACAAAGCCCTTTGAAAAGCACAGAAAGATATTTTTTTCATCCTTTACAATTTTGTTATTTTCGTGTTTGGTCATCGGATAGATGATTGCTTTCAGTCTAGACTTTTGTCCTTTAGCAATAAGATGTCATTCATTCCACACTAGTCTTAAGTAGCATCTATGATGGAAACCAACCAAGGAACCCAAAATGTATTAGCATAGCTGGAAATTCATGCCAGTGGTTTCCTGTATTGTTGCTGTGGGCTACCAACAGCACCAGGCTTGAGTACCTATTGAGCTGAAATAAAATCTCTTAAACCTCATTCATTGAGACAGGTTACATGGCACAAAACTGGAATTAAACTGGATGGAAACCCTGCCACAGACTATGGAGTTATATGTTGGAAAAGGTATTACAATACCATTAAAAAGGTTTCCATAGTAAAAGCATAGCAAAGTGTAATTAAGCAATGGTAAAGCATTGTTAAGCATTGTAAAGCCCAGAGCAGTATTGCAAATCATATACTGTGTGACCCTGAGCAAGTCACTTAACCTCCTTGTGCTCCTGCAGATGAGATGTTAAATCAGTCCTATTGTAAGTGACTCTGCAAATAATGCACAGTTCACAGCCTACCTCTGTAAAGGGCTTTGTGAAGGTGGTCCACTATGAAACTGGATAGTATAACCATGGGGAAAGCAGGAGAAAAATGCAAAATTAAAGTACAAAAATACTTTTATAAGGGTAGTTATGTATTAACAATGTATTAGTCGAATATGGCTTGTCTGTAGTACTATATTCAAGCCCAGTCTATCAAAGGTTAACCGTGGTAAATCAGGATTGACTATGTTCATAGTTTTACTATCAGTAATGTTTAAACCATTGTAGACATGGTTTAAACATGATACAAATGCATATCTATGATTACAAATATAAAAACAGTAATTAACTTCAAACCAATGTACCAGAAAGTTCCAGCAGTGAAGACGTGCAACTGAAGCATTTCTCACAAACCCCACGAATGTCTCCTGAGACCTGAGGGGTGCACTGCATGGCTCATGCATGAGGTAACCAAAACAATTCTTAAATATTTAAGAAATTATGTGGTTTGGCCAGGCATTTAGACAGGGAGTTACTGTACAGAGAAAACTTGACAATATAATAAACCTGCAAGGAGACAATAGAAAATGCCATTACATTACAGTATATAAGCAAGGCTAATTTTAGGAATACAAGCTTACTAAATTCAATGACATTATGACTAAAAGTATCTCTCAATGTCCCAATAAGCAAGACAGTAAGAAAAGAAGACGTAACCCTGCAGCATACATCCCAAAATCTGGCAGAGATTACAATAATCCAATTCAATTTAGAGAAACATTGGAGCATCCATTGGAAATTGAAATATTAATGGAACAAGTATGCCAGTAACAAACAATAGCTGTAAATACAAAATACAGTATCAGTATGATGAAGTAAGTTGATGATGCAGACATATATTAACAGCATACATTGGTATAGTATAACTTCCTCTATAGCCCCAGAATCAAATTCTCAATAACTTAAGATAATAATGTTACTATCAAATTTCATGGCAATTGGAAAAGCGGTTCTCCAAATAAATGCAACAATATGTGTGCAGTTAGACATACTGTACATCCAACTGCCTCAACTATTTTCCCTTTATTCCGCAGTGGATTTTAAGTGATTTAAAGATGATTGGTGATGACCAGCAAACCAGCAGCTTCACTTGACTTCACACACACACCCTACTTGTATTTACATTGGGTTTAATTACTAATTGCACACAAACATAAACTCATTCTTATCACTTCTGTTACCTCCTTAATAATATGCTATATTGTAGTTGTCCTTCTGTAAATGTATTCATTTCACTGGGTATCAAGAAAGATTTCTTTGTACTGATCGTTGATATGAATTTGAGAGACTTCAGCCACAGTGAAATATTATCATAATTCTCCAAAAGAAATACAATCTGGGGTTTATTGTATTTTCTTCCTTTTATGCATTTGGTTTATTTATATTGTCCCTTGAAGATGTGTGTTTTAATACCTTAAGAAAGACATCATGCAGTGGCAGGATAACCAGCATGATGGAATCCATCTCCCCAGTGCTTTAAGGCCTGGTCACACGGGCAACTTTTGTCGATGGTAACAAGAGGAACATATTTGTTGCCTGCATGTTGCCTTGCAGTTTGCGGTGGTCACACAAGAGACAAGCATGCAGTCGACAAGCTGGCAACACACAGGGAACAACGTAATGCAACCCAATCATAATGCACGTTTTTGTCACGAGACATAAACATGCTGTGAGGCTACAATATAAAAATGTACCAATTAATTACATTAACAAACCTGTAGTTCCTTCTTGAATAAAAACATTAGTAGAATTATTTACTTAGTAGGTCTACATATTTAATATGCCAAACACAATAAATATATCAGTATTCATTATCCTAAACAATGTTTTAAATACTGTACTTTTAAGTAAAATAATCCTCAGTAAATACCACAGACTTTCAGTTGTCATAAAATAATAGAATATATAATGAATACAAATCAGAAATTATGTCTGACTCTTTACAGTATGATAATAAATGGTTAAGTTGTACTATTAAGCTGTATGTTACATTACTTTAAATGTTTTCTTTCTGAAATATAATTATTTTTGTGTTGGCAATACTTAAGTATATTTAAAAAAAAAAAAACACAGCAATGCATTCATCATCCCTTGCAAAACAGATAAAGCAATAACATTTTTGTTTAAGAGGGGCTCACTTAGATCGACAGAAAATGTAGGGAATTATTATAATAACCCCTGACTTGCTGTGGTGTCCCTCAGGACTCAGTCATATAGTCAAATTCAACAACCTGTGCATCCTATTAAGTTAGTATCTGTCCCCCTGCTGTGACAATTTAGTCTCTACCAGGTGTTCATCTACTGGGAATTTAATTTAAATTAAAACTTTAGCAAGGTGCAATTTTAATAGTACTTCACAAACCACTCTCAGGTTGGCATTACTAAACACACGATCTTTAGGCAGCAAGTACCTGTTAATTAACGATTTTATTTTGGACTCAAAACTGGATATTTTGACTTTGAGACTTGGCTGAGACCAGATGACACTGTACCCCTTGTAGAGGCTTCTCCATGTGGTTTCTCCTTTCATCAGAAGGTGCGCCCCATGGGCCCGGGGTGGTGGTTTCGCCTTCATTTTGAAACTATAGATGGATATCCATAGTTTGAAATTCTATCTTTTGAGGTTAGTGGTCCAACTCCAGTTCAGCTCGGCCTCCTGGTCCCTATTCTCTGTTTTTGAGTTTAGCGAACTTTAGCGAAGTCTTGCTATCAAGCACGATAGAATTGTGTGATTGTCTCATGATTTTACTTGAGTCTTTACTCCTGCATGTACCTGGTTCCACACACCCACAATCACACACTTGATCTAGTTATTACTTGTGGTCTTGACATCCAAAACGTAATCCTGCTACCCTGTAATCCTGCAATCTCAGACCACCTTCCTATTATTAACCCTGCTACCCTGTAATCCTGCAATCTCAGACCACTCTCCTTTTATTAACCCTGCTACCCTGTAATCCTGCAATCTCAGACCACTCTCCTTTTATTTTTTTAATTAATACTCCCCAGTCCGATAAACCCCCAGGAACATTATTAAAACTCGATGGATTGTCCACCTCAGCACTTATACATTCAGGATCAGTTGATGTATTACTAGATGATTATAACACAACCTTAAAGGGCCTATGACACCCTCCGAACCATTTTTAAGAAACATAATGTACGACTAACAAGTATTCCTAAACAAGATTTTAAATTTTTGGCAGTGGTACAGTTTTTTTAATAAAATGTGAATTTTAATGTGACGGGCACAACTTCATGTCTCGGTTTTGAAGCAGCCTCAGGATACTGGTAGTGACATCACAGATGGAGAAGGTGAACAAAAAACAGATTGACATTCACAGAGACTGGCCAATTTGTAATAATAATATGCTTTGTATTTGTGTTGTAGCTGGTTGCTCCAATCAGACAAACAAACAAAAGAATATTAGTATTCACTGTTTTCACAAAATTCACAAAAATGCAGCACATATGAGAAAAAAGTTCAAACAACCTGAGCGAAGTGGTATGTGTCAAACTGACAGTACACCTACACATGTAGTGTGCATTTCACACCAGATAGTTTTGAAGAAAGACCGATGATGATGGCAGAGATGGGCCTGGATGTAAAAAGAAGGCGTATTTTAAAACCAACCACAGTTCCAACCTGCTGGCATTGATGTGTGTCCCCAAGTGAAACGACCAAGAAAGGCATTTGAGAAACGGGAGTATTGTGTAAGTTTTGCATTAAACACTACCGGTATACTGCTAGTAATCTGTTTTTAGTTTTTGTTTTTTCAGAAAAATACAGTGCAAGCACAGGGTCTTTATAAGCACAATGTGCAATATAATTGTGATGTATCGAATGTGCCATGACATGCAAGGGGAGGGGCTATGTTCATATTTAACAGCTGCGTGATACGTAGTTACGCACACACACGGGGTTTGAGAGTTAGCCAGAGATGCATCTGAGTTGAGTGAACGTGCTGTTGTTTCCTGGATAAGCCTGTAATTAAAACACAAGTTAATTCAGTACTACAATTGTGTCAGTTCTTTGTAGACGAGCTATATACGCTGTAGGGATCTAATAATAATGATGTAATATATAAATTCAGTAATATAAAAACAACTGTTTAGAGTTTCACATGCTAGTGAAAACAGCAGTAGAGTTACATCATTGGGGACTGTCCTGAGATTCAAGGCATCTTTACACAGAAGCAAATTGCCGTGTCTGTGGCGGCACTGAGGCGGTATCAGAAAGTGATACAACATTTTCATTTTGAGTTGACACAAAAATAGTGAAACAATACATAACATACCTTGCTTTAGTTTGTGTTTAAATGACAGTGATTTGTTTCCAGTTAGGGACTCAATTTTGTCGACTAAAACAGAGGAAGATGGTACTTCAGGATAGTGTCAGGATGAAGCCATGGAAGTTTCTGTGTTGGAACAACCAGCAAATGTTTCATCATCAGCATGCCAGAAAGAGCCAGTTCAGAAAAATATAAAAACAAAAAAAAGTGTGAAAATTCAAACAGTCATGCCAGGAGTGAGAAAGGGTAAGTATCATATTTAAATGACTAAGAGTGAAACTTTTTGCTAGTATCAATAATTCATGTATCAATATTCTTAACAAAAGGGCTGACAAAACGATACAATTACGGGTAATATGAAATATTTTAAGTATCAATCTATGTTAAACGTAAGGGTTTTTATTAACCATTCCGTGTTGCCAAGACGCTGATTCTCTGCAGACATCTGCTGTCCCTCCAGTTCTTCCGTGTTGGTGTTGTTGGAGTCTCTCTCCGAGTTTGACTCTTCTGATTCAGAGGCATACGGGAGACAATCCTTGTTTTCTGTAGAGAGAGAAAATATGAGATCACTATCACATAATTCACATTCATAAGAGGTGTCTGAAACTGATTCAATTAGGCTACTCTCACTTTCACTGTCACTGTCAGCCATACTGGCAGATGCAAGTAGCCTGCAGGTATCTCCCTCTGTGACATCACAGTCTCCTGGCCCCAAACCAGGAAATGAAGATCGCCCTCTGTGTATTTCCGGGTATTATTTGATTAATTCTAGCGAGATTAAACATAATTTGGTAAAATTAATGTGATTATATGTTCAAGTGAGACCTGTTAATATTTTTTATTTTATGTTTTTGGTTAAAGCCAAATTCCATGTCAGTGGCTCTTTAAGCAATATCTTGGAAACTGTAGTGCCTCTAAAAACTGAGGCTCAGATTTATAAAAGGATTGTGCATGTTTTACGACCATAAAATGGGCGCTGAAGGTTCTGAATTCTTGGATGGGATTTATAAAACACACAAAATGGCATAATCACGCAATTTAAACGTCCTGCGCCCGAGGGGGAGGAGCCCGAATGTCCTGCGCCCGAGGGGGAGGAGCCCTAACGCCCTGCGCCCGAGTGGGAGGAGCCCGAACATCCTGCGCCCGAGTGGGAGGAGCCCGAACGTCCTGCGCCCAAGAGGGGGGAGTCGGTGCATCGAGAGTCAGAAGAGGTGGAGCTGCCGTCCCGAGAGCCAGAAGGGGAGAGCTGAAGTCCCTCAGCAGCCCTTGCACATGCTGCTGAGAGGAGCTCAGGGGAGGCGCACCCGACTGCGACGACAGGAGGTGCCAGCCCGATTTCAGAGACCGCTAGAATGGCCACAGCCACCACCGCCAATGCCAGAGTGTCTGGAACCGTTGCCGCTGGAGGAGCTGGAACTGCCGTTGCTGGAGTGGCAGCCGTCTCCGCCTGCTGTTCCTGAGGGTACGTTGTCTCCGCCTGTTGTTCCTGAGGGTCCACCGCCTCCGCCACCAGAGGGAGACGAGCTGCCGTTCCCGCCTCCGCCACCAGAGGGAGACGAGCTGCCGTTCCCGCCTCCGCCACCAGAGGGAGACGAGCTGCCGTTCCCGCCTCCGCCACCAGAGGGAGACGAGCTGCCGTTCCCGCCTCCGCCACCAGAGGGAGACGAGCTGCCGTTCCTGCCTCCGCCACCAGAGGGAGTCAGGCCGCCGTTCCCGCCTCCGCCACCAGAGGTGCCACCATCGCTGCTCCTGCTGGAGGGTCCAGGTTCCCGGCCAGGGTTCGCGTGCTGGGAAGGTCTGGGGCCCCCGTTATTGAAGAAAGCTTGGGGAATCCGACATCAACCCCGCCCACCACACCCGCTGAAATAGCCAACCCGAGGGAAATAAGGGGACTCTTGGGGGGAGGGCTTGGGTTCAAAGGGGGGGGCGGGAGTTTGGCCGATTGCGGCCTCCGTACTTTGTACGTGGAGGGAGGTGTGTGGCAGAGCAGGGCTCTTCCCTTAGAAATACTGACAGGGAAGGAATTAAATTCTCCTCCCTGCCCAGATTGATTGCTTCAGGTGGGAGCAATCAACGAATTAATTATTCAATTAAGGTATCAGCCACCTGGCATAAAAGGAGGCCTCAGCCTCCCAGTTAGGGAGAGTTCTAGAAGAGAAGAAGCAATTGTGTTTTTGTGTGTGCTGTGTTTCGTTAGCTTTTCAAAACCAGTGAAGGCAATGCCCAGCCTGGAAGCTTTATTTGTACGTTTTGTTTTGTGTTTATTTTGTGTTTAAAACCTTTTTGTTTGGCCCTTGTGCCTGTTTATTTTGTATTTTTGTTTATTAAAAAACTTCATTTTGAACTTTCAAACTGTCTCTGAGCCTCAACCTCTGCCAATCCTGTTACAATAAGACATAGGAGAGTTGTAACTGCATACGACTTTAAGAAGATATAAGTCGTAGTTAAACTGAAGATTGTTCGTATGCAGTTGTATTGTTGCTGAACATATTGGAAGGATTATCACCCGTTTGACTGCCATGGATGTAAGTAAATAAAACGTATTGTTTCTGAAATTTGAAAAGTCTATATGCCTGGAATTATTCTATACGAAATAAGAAGCTGAACTAATATGTGAAGCACAGTAACTGGATGATGCGTTGTAATGTATAAGCAACCTAAACTCTGAAGTGGTACATTTGTTTATTAAGAAGCCACCGCACATTCCATATTTTATTCCTTTGTCCTGGTGATGTATTTCAAGCTTGTAACACATCTTCATGTGTTACAAGTACTGCTTGTACCAATATCTCCTATTCCCTATTGGTAAATTTCAGTTTTTGCTTCCGAGCATCCTCATCACCATGGCTATTACCAGGCTGAGGTCTTTGTGTGCATTCATTTTCTTTTGGAATGTGTAACCTAAACACGCAGGGTTGACCCAAACCCGCTATTTATTGTGAGAGGTGTGTAATTCTCCACCGCTAATTGCGGTGAGGGGTTGTGACGGGGGTCTGCCCCGTCTTTATGAACGTGGTTGGGACTGGCAGGGAGGGGGTTAAAATTCCTCCCTGCCAGGAAAACATGTGAGAGTGTGGCTGGAGCCCTAATTGAATAATCAGCAATTATTGATTAATTGGGCTCCAGCCACAGGGGATAAAAGCCAGGGGAGAGGCCCTGGCTAGAGAGAGAGTTCTAGAAGGAGAAGCAAGAGTGTTTTTGTGTGTGCTGTGTTTTTCTGTTTTAATCCAGTGAAGGCAACGCCCAGCCTGGAAACCTTTATTTTCGTAAGTTTTGCTTTTTGCTTTGTGTGTATTTTATGTTTAAAACCTTTTTGTTTGGCCCTCGTGCCGGTTTATTTTGTATTTTTGTTTATTAAAAACTTTATTTTTTGAACTTTATACTGTCTCTGAGTCTCAAACCTCGGTCAATCCTGTCACAGGGGTATTTAAATTGGTTGATTGCGGAATCGCCTGCTTTACCTAATTAGTCTTATAAAATAGGTTGTTATTTTGACGACGAGTGCGGCCGTACTGAACACGCACATTACGTGGCTTTTTGCGGTCGGTTTTTCCCCTTTATAAATTTGGGCTTGAGTGTTTTTCTAAAGATTCTCCCCCTGGTTCAATGACACAACTCATATACTCAAACAAACGTCGTAACGTAGATGGGAAGCCATAAAATTACAGGTTTTTTACCTTGCCTGGAAAGGGTTGGCTGTGCTCCAGCTCCGGAGCCTGGAGCCAGCTTCAAGACCCAGTCAGAGCGGAGCTGGAGCTGGAGTGCTTGAGCCTGAAGCCGGAGCTGAGGTCCTGGAGCTGCTCCACTCTCTCCTACCTTACATTAAACACTCTGATATATTAAGTCCAGTTTACTTGAATTAACAGAAAATGTAACTTCATAGGTATGTGTTGGGGGTGATAAAATAGAAGCAGTTCTCACACCAGCTATTAATAAATAACATTATTTTTATTTATTGTAATCCTATGAATACACTGTTGTGTATTAAGAATAAGCACACACAGTAAACATGTATCGTATTTAATGGACATTCAGGAACCACCAAAAGCAAGACCAACTTCCGTTCTTAATCTCCTTCCTCTTCCTACCGTCACACAGCACAGTACCTTAAATAGTGACATCTACTGTAACTATTATATTATCATTCACAATACCACAGACACCTTCCCTTTCTTGGTTCCAGAACTGATTCTATCATCTCAGTGCACATTGTAAAATGCTTGCAAAAGGAAAGTCTATTTTCACTCTACACTCTACACTCTTCTAAGTATTTTCAAATGATGTCATTTTAACCAAACCCTTGCTCTGCCTAAATTCACCTCATTTTACAGCATCTTTTTTTTCAGAAATGATGTCCTGACTTTTGATTGGCCTAAAGTTGGTTGCTAGGGAGTTATGGTCACATGCTGGAGTCATGGGGCCACCTCCACCTGAATTGCCACATAAATAAAGAGAAGGCCTCTTTCTGACCAACCCAAAAATCACCTGACTCCACAACCCTGACTCCACACACAACTTCACTACATGTTTTTGAGTGACAATCCCATTAGCCCCACCCCCAGATGCTCCAGTTTAACATTTTGCATCAGTACCACTTCAGTATTCTCCATATCAACATGGCCGAGGCACAGGGAGAGCAAACTGAGGAGTGTTATAGAGATGTTGCCAGTTGTTTTCAATATTTACAGCAGGGCAAAACACAGCGCAAGCTGTGCCATGACAATCTGAGTGAGAAGTCTTTCAATCAGAAAAGGCACCTGGAAAGACATCACTCAAATGTTTACAAAAAATTCTTCAGGAGCAAGAATAAAAAGAAAAAAACAGCAACTTTAGCTAAAAGGTTTTTTTGGAATGCCAGCTGGGAGTTTGAAAATTTCATCAGAATAACGACGAGATGTTGACAAAGCTATACTGGAGTGGATTGCTCTTGATCTGCTGTAGAAACACCGTTTTAGGTAAGAAATTGTAAATCATCTCACTTTATTATGTTAAAGATCTTTTTTATGTAGTAAATATGCCCAGTTTGGAGAAATATATAGAAAGAAATATTAACTTTTATATTATAATATTTAATATTCAAATACTCAGCTACAGTATTGTTACATTATTATTACTGTCCAGTGTTACATTAGTGTATTCATTGTGAACAAGTCTCCAATGCTTATTTATTTAATGACTAAAATTGAGATGAAAAAAGTTGCATTTTTATTATTTTAAAAGTCTTTAAAGGTATGAAATCTGTTTCTAAGCATTGTGCATTACTAGTAAAAGTAAACCAACTGAAATACAACACAACACTGTGTTTGTCAATATAAAAAGGAAACAAGTTACATATTAAAAACTAATATGCTCACAATTTACTGTATTTGCTGAATTGTGTAAGTAGTTTAATTTTACATTAGAACTTAGAACTTTATTGAAGATGTAAAACATGCCAGTGTGGATACTGGCTTAATGTTCTGCAAAACAATATACAATAACAATATTCGGCCCCCTTGAATTTTGCGACCTTTTGCCACATTTCAGGCTTCAAACATAAAGATATGAAACTGTAATTTTTTGTGAAGAATCAACAACAAGTGGGACACAATCTTGAAGTGGAACGAAATTTATTGGATATTTCAAACTTTTTTAACAAATAAAAAACTGAAAAATTGGGCGTGCAAAATTATTCAGCCCCTTTACTTTCAGTGCAGCAAACTCTCTCCAGAAGTTCAGTGAGGATCTCTGAATGATCCAATGTTGACCTAAATGACTAATGATGATAAATAGAATCCACCTGTGTGTAATCAAGTCTCCGTATAAATGCACCTGCACTGTGATAGTCTCAGAGGTCCGTTTAAAGCGCAGAGAGCATCATGAAGAACAAGGAACACACCAGGCAGGTCCGAGATACTGTTGTGGAGAAGTTTAAAGCCGGATTTGGATACAAAAAGATTTCCCAAGCTTTAAACATCCCAAGGAGCACTGTGCAAGCGATAATATTGAAATGGAAGGAGTATCAGACCACTGCAAATCTACCAAGACCTGGCCGTCCCTCTAAACTTTCAGCTCATACAAGGAGAAGACTGATCAGAGATGCAGCCAAGAGGCCCATGATCACTCTGGATGAACTGCAGAGATCTACAGCTGAGGTGGGAGACTCTGTCCATAGGACAACAATCAGTCGTATACTGCACAAATCTGGCCTTTATGGAAGAGTGGCAAGAAGAAAGCCATTTCTTAAAGATATCCATAAAAAGTGTCGTTTACAGTTTGCCACAAGCCACCTGGGAGACACACCAAACATGTGGAAGAAGGTGCTCTGGTCAGATGAAACCAAAATCGAACTTTTTGGCAACAATGCAAAACGTTATGTTTGGCGTAAAAGCAACACAGCTCCTCACCCTGAACACACCATCCCCACTGTCAAACATGGTAGTGGCAGCATCATGGTTTGGGCCTGTTTTTCTTCAGCAGGGACAGGGAAGATGGTTAAAATTGATGGGAAGATGGATGGAGCCAAATACAGGACCATTCTGGAAGAAAACCTGATGGAGTCTGCAAAAGACCTGAGACTGAGATTTGTCTTCCAATAAGACAATGATCCAAAACATAAAGCAAAATCTACAATGGAATGGTTCACAAATAAACATATCCAGGTGTTAGAATGGCCAAGTCAAAGTCCAGACCTGAATCCAATCGAGAATCTGTGGAAAGAACTGAAAACTGCTGTTCACAAATGCTCTCCATCCAACCTCACTGAGCTCGAGCTGTTTTGCAAGGAGGAATGGGCAAAAATTTCAGTCTCTCGATGTGCAAAACTGATAGAGACATACCCCAAGCGACTTACAGCTGTAATCGCAGCAAAAGGTGGCGCTACAAAGTATTAACTTAAGGGGGCTGAATAATTTTGCACGCCCAATTTTTCAGTTTTTTATTTGTTAAAAAAGTTTGAAATATCCAATAAATTTCGTTCCACTTCATGATTGTGTCCCACTTGTTGTTGATTCTTCACAAAAAAATACAGTTTCATATCTTTGTTTGAAGCCTGAAATGTGGCAAAAGGTCGCAAAGTTCAAGGGGGCCGAATACTTTCGCAAGGCACTGTATTTATCAATACTTTAAAAGTTATTTCTGTAACTAATCAGTACTTTTGGAATATAAGTATTTTTAAAGGATTGCTTGGAAAAAAAAAACTTTCAGCCCTATTATTACCTAGTTGTTAACAGAAAATGATCCATAAATATTAATTGTGAAAAACTAATTCATTTGTCATTTTCATCTTTTAGATGAAATTAAGATTTGTTTTAAGTTTATTATCTCTTTTTTGTTTACTTTAGAAGGCTAGAACTAGACTGTTATTGAATATTTTATCATCACATTTAACTTTTTTTAAATAAAATTTACAAAGCTTTTCAATAGTTATTACAGTATTGTTAAACATAGTTATATTGCATAAAACAATTCTAAGCATCACCTTCGTATTTAATGTATTACTTTTATTTATGAAAGCATTGTTTTTAAAGGACAATTTTCTAACTTTCATTTTGCATAAGAGATTTTGTAGAAAGTGTTTGATTGAAACTTTAATCTTTTCAGAAAGATCTTGAACCTGCTTTGTCCAGGATACCAACCACCCTCATGAAAAAACAGTTTCGGAACACTGTGAGCAATGCATACTAGGGCATTGTGGGTACTTTAAAACAAGAACTAATCACATGCTGCCACTACTTTTGATTTGTGGACCTGTACCAAAATTCAGAAACAGTTTCTTGCAATGACATGCCACTTTGTTAACAGTAAAATGCATGTGCATACTAGGGAGAACATTACCTCCTTTATGCAGAATGTGCTGGAGTCCTTTTACTTAAAGCAGGTGGTATGTGCTGTCACTGACAGTGGAACCAGTGTACGTGCCTGCAGTTGAAGTTGAAACGGCGCTGTTGTTTGGCACACAGCTTGCACCTCTGCTTACAGCAAATTATTTTTCCTAAGTTTCAGTAAAAAAACATATACAGGTATATCTTCTGTGACTGGAAGATGTTGGTCCATAGCTACCCTTTTTAAGAAGTCACTGAGTGCTTAGCATACTTTTGCTAAGGTGTATCAGATTGAAACTGGATCTGAACCACTGAAAATTCCAAGGGACTGTGTTACAAGACGAAAAAAGTGGTCCAGCAAGCAGAACACTTAGAGATTGCAGCTGTGAAACTGAAGAGACCAGCACTAAACATTACTGCTGAACATAAGATGCTCCTAGAAGAAGTGTGTGAGATGCTCAATCCATTCCAGGAAGCCACCAGAACTCTCTCTGGAGCAAAGTATCCAACTGCATCTCTCATTGTCCCTACAGTGGTTGGAATTCACAGAGCACTTGGAAAGCTTGAAACTAAATCTGAATCTGGCTTGAAGGTAAAAGTCTTTTGAGTCAAATCTCAACAAGGTTATCAAGCTTAGAGAATGACCTTGATTGTCAGATATCAACTTTCCTCGATCCACAGTTTAAAACCCATCTCTTCAACAATGAGCAAAAAGAAGCTGTGTCCAAAGGCTTGTCTGTTCTATGTGGATCTGCTGAAAGTGATCCAGTTCCACCCAAGAGAGCACGTACATCTGAAAGCATCTATGAGCTTTCTGACAGCAGCCCTGAAGACGATAATAACATGGAAGGATCTGCATTGCACAATGAGTTGAAGGTGTATGCAGCAAAGAAGAGGGAGCCTTTGGACTCCTGCCCTTTGGCTTATTGGAAAAATTGCAGATTGATTGCCTTTGTTGACACAGCTGTCACATCGTTTCTTTTGTATGCTTGTAACATCAGTGCAAAGTGAAAGACTGTTCTCCAAAGCAGGGGACCTATCAGGGATCAGAGAACAAAACTGAATTCTGCAAATGTTGAAAAAATCATTCTAATAAACGGTAACCTATCCTTGAGTAAGGACTGAGAAAGTGGAAAATGGAAAAAGTCACTCAGTGTCAGACAAAGGGAATAACTGCTAGAAGGCACCATAATTAAACATGAGTGTACACAAATAATAGGTCAAACTAAATAGAAAAATGTTGTGTTTAATATGTTGTGTTAGTATTTCCAATTAATAATCTCATATAAATATGTTCCTTTTTTCTAGTATAATATTTTACTTATCCCTAACTTTTAACAGGCAAATAATTTCACTGTTTTTTGTTTCTCTTTATTTATTATACTATTTTCTACTTTGTTATGTTTAAATGGTTGAACAGATGTTTTTTTTATGTTGATTTTGTCAAACAGGTACCTAAAAAAGTTGCACAAGAAAATAAAACAGTGAAGCTTTAAAACCAAATGTCTATTTTTTTAACTCTTTTACTCAAAAACACAATCATCTTGGAATATTTATAGCCAAGCAACATCAATTAAAAAAACATTATAAATAATGATACCATCCTAGTTTGCACTATTTTTTGTGGCTCCGGAACCGGAGCCAGGTAAAAGCAGCTGAAGCTGGAGCAGCAGTGCGGAGCTGCACCGGAGTGGCTCCAGAGCTGGAGCAGGGGTGCTGGAGCCAACCAGGAGCTGGAACAGGGGTTGCTAGAGCCAACCAGGAGCTGGAGCAGGGGGTCTCTTCCAGCTCTGGAGCCAGCCTGGAGCTGGAGCTGAGCAGCCAGAGCCACTGCAGAGCTGGAACCAGCAAACCCGGAGCACTGCCAACCCTAGACTGCGTCTTAAATTACAAGGATGTACTATCTTTCACCAGGTCAGCTTATTACTCAAACTATAATAGAAACAAATAAAAGCAATCCTCAATTTTTTTAACACAATAGCTCAACTCTCAAACCAGCAAAAAGAACCTTCTACGAAAACCTTAGAAACAGCAAACAGTGAAGACTTTATGAATCGCTTTAATAATAAAACTGCTGATATAGAAACCAGATATCAAACATTGCAGCCATATCCAACGACTCAAATTCAAATACTGACACTGCTACTTCCTTGGGTCATGCTACACCAAAACACTTTTAAGATTATTTTTCTTTATTGAGCCAACTACATTGAACTAATCTAGTTAAGGCAAAACCCACTACATGTTCAGTATTCTAAATATCATTAATAGCTCCCTTCTGGCATCGTTCCTGACTCATTTAAGGTTGCCGTGGTAAAAACACTGCTAAAAAACCTACTTTGGATCCAGGAGTTCTTAATAATTTTAGGCCCATTTCTAATCTCCCCTTTTTATCAAAAGTATTAGAGAGAGTGGTGGCAACTCAGCTAAACTCATTCCTTGCAGCACATTAAATATATGTGAGAAATTCCAGTCAGGCTTCCGTCCTGGTCACAGTACTGAAACGGCCCTTATCAAAGTGGTAAACGATGTGCTATTATCTTCTGATTCAGGCCTTGCCTCTGTCCTCATCCTTCTAGATCTAAGTGCAGCATTCGACACCATCAACCATCCGATTTTAATTGACTGCCTTGACAACCGTGTAGGACTGTCAGGTTGCACCATATTTTGGCTTAAATCCTATCTTTCAAATAGGAAATAGGTTACAATATGTTCACATTGAGAAGCACTCCGCCTTCTTATCTAGCGTTACATGTTGCGTCCTGCAGGGCTCTGTTCTTGGACCAATCTAGTTTTCCCTGTATATGCTCCCTCTGGGTGATGATGTCTGTAGACACAGGGTTAACTTTCACTCCTATGCCAGTGACACACAATTGCATCTAACTCTGAAACCAGGTGATTCCACATCTTCAAATACCTCAACTACCTGTCTCACTGATATTAAGAAATGGATGTCAAAAAAAATTCTACTGTTAAATTCTGATAAAACAGAGGTCTTAATTTTGGGGTCAAGAAATCAACGAAAGATGTTAAATCAATGTGTCTGTACAGTGGACAGCTTGGTTTGCTGACACATGTATTGGTTTGCTGACACGTGTATTGGTTTGCTCTTTGTTGGCGCAACTATTGGTTTGCTGGAGTATGTATTGGTGCTGTAGGTAATCGAAGGAGGAAAAGTTAGAGAAATTATAGAACAAATAATTATGGACCAAAGCCTTTTACAATCGTTACCCAATGCAGTTAACCAAACACAGAGAAGAAATGTTGACATTGAGGTGATGGGTCAGTTTAATCGAAACACAGGCGGTGAAGCCAGCTGTTCGACCCTGCCCAACACGGGTAGTAGTAACGCTATGTACAACCTCCGTCGCAATTTTGGTTGCAAAAGACGAGGATTCGGACAGGGGTATGTTCATTAAGTATATTAAATATTTAAGTCATTAGCGAGCTAAACTTTTAAATAATAATTTTAGCTGTACCTTGTCAATAGCATATACATTACTGTGTGTGTAAATAATATAATAGCTGATTTTACTACATACTGTAATTTTGCAGAAGTTAAAAGTGTATTTTAAAATACAGTATAGTAAACGCGGTCACATTTTTGTTAACCCAGGACACACAATCGTTTTTTAAACCAGATGTTTTAAAGTAGTTGTTTACCTCCCCCTTTGTTTATTATGCAGTTCTATGCGTCATTGGGTTTTACATAACATATAGAATAAGTATTACGCATTGATGGTAAGATATCTGTAATATTAATCTTGTAAGGCTAAAAAAAATATGTAAGGGAAGCTGCTTTGGTTATGTAACTAGATTATGTTTCTTGCATAAAACACTTTTTGTTTCTTGTCCTCCCACACACAATGTACTGCTTATTAAAAACTTTGAATTGGGAGACCTGCTATTTTTAAAAATAATAGAGAGTTGGCTAAACATCTGCAGCATATTTGCTACGGAGGTGGGCCTCACAGGGTTAGGTGTATTTTAATTTTTAAAATACAAATTATTTTTTCTTTCGTTCTAGTTTGAGTTCAGCATTGAGAAAAACAGCCGGGAAAGTCCCACATTTAGTAAAGAACTGGTTCTCCCATGCTTTTTGACCACAGGCACATGGTTTCAGCACTGGAATATAAAGTAAGCTGGGATGAGCAGACAGTATTCAAATCAATCAAGAACGCATTCTCTGCAGGTGGTTTTTTAAATTGTAATTCTCTGTGCTCCTCACATTTCTGGTTGTGAGCTCATTAGCAGTTTTCACTGAGTCCTTTTGAAATTTGGTGTACATTAGTTTCACCATGTGATTGTGTGCATGTGGTTTTTGTCATGTTGTTGTAATTATTTTAACAGTGCATCCCAATCCAGTACGTTTACATGACAAAGCGTTTTTCTGAAAACAAATGTTTCTGGAAAACTGAATCAGAAAACTGATTTTCTTAAAACGTCACTTTTCTGTGTTTACATGATTAACGATAGAAAATCTAATTTCAATCCATGAATACAGTTGAATTATAGTTTTTGGAAAACGCAGGATATTTTCGCATGCAAAGTACTGTAGCCTAGTATGATTTCAACAGACCGGACATTTCTGCGACAGAACAGAGACCAATCCAATAACAAGTGCTTTATCAAAGTGTCACGTCTTAAATTCAAAGTTTACTATCCTATACCTTTATTCAGATTCCCCAAAATGTGCAATCAACCTTTCCAATTGCTCATCCTGTCCTATATTACCAGTTTCTTTTGCAGACATTATTTTAAATTCTCACGTCATTTTAAAACTGTAAAACATTTGCTGCTTCAGTATGGGCTATTAACAAATACATACAGACTTTAACAAATGTATTACTTTATTCCTAACTAGACAAATGGATGCATGCAGATTGAATAGATTATTATTATTTTCTCTGTTTTCTAAAACCACATGCACAAGAAAAGGGTCAAAGTGTGCACATGCGCAGTATGCTATTTCAATAAGTTTTCTAAAAAGTGTGTTTACATGATATACATTTTGTTAGTTTTGGGCATTTAATCGGAAATTTCTAGGTGCTGTTTTCTGAAAACTGACTTTTGGAATATTCCGATACATTTTCCGAAAACTGTGTTTACATGACTTTTGATATAGGAATTAGTTTTCCGAAAAATATCGGAATTCTTATGCTCATGTAAACGCACAAGCATTTTGTCTTGTGTTTCAATTAAGTCATAATAAACTATTATTTTAAAGCGACTTTCATGTTTGTACAGTGAAAGCAATGTAAAAAGAAAATACATAAAGACATTTACCCAATGTTGTAGCTACATGGTTTTGTCTTGGTGTACCTTAATAGTTTTTATTTTATGCAGAATTTAAATTCTACTAGGATGCCATAATAAACTTGTGAAACCATCTTTAACACCTGGGCAAAAGCTAAATGGACACATGCTTAAAAAGATTTTTACCCAGAGGTCAATTTATGTCTGACCTGACAGGGTTCTTTTAGAACTTGGAGGAAAACGAGTAAGTATTGGATTTATCTAAATAAATAGTTCATCTCACTTTCAACCAAAGAGGTCTTTAGACATTGATCATTAAACAATTTGAGTGTTTGCCCTCTTATGGATACTTGTAATAAACAGTTCAGCTTCTAAAGGCTTTCAGAAATTGTGACATGGTGTTGACAGCAAGATTAAAACCTTTTTTTTTTTTTTTTAAAGCAACCACACACTTTTGGACACTGCTAAGTTTTCTGTGATGAGAAAATGTGGACAGTACAGAATTTTGAAGCTTAGTTTAACCACTGCTAATTTTGGATGCATATAACACAGTTCACAAATGTGTGAATAATCATTCAGTATAATGTGTATTTTTTACAGGCAGAAAGTTTGGATGAAGACTTAATTGATGTAACTGAAACTCATGCTCTGACTTTTTCATCTGTTCAGGTAAGTCAATATTTATAAATTTGCATAATGCTGGCTGAAAAATGTGGGTGTCTACACTAAATTACTTTTGTTTTGTCTGTCTGGTATTTGAAATGTGTCTTTAAGGTTGTATGATTTATATTTAAAGATAGTCATTTAATTTTGATGAATTGCTTATTTTCATTCACAGCCTTCAGTTTGTGTTGAGAATACATCTCAGAGGGAGAATATGTGCAGCAAAAGCACATTTGCACAACATAATTTGTGTCCGCTAAGACCAGTGTATGTGAGGATACATATAGGTAACATATCTGAACCTACTATAAGTGATACAAAACATGTAGTTCTTGTACTGTATAAATAACTTGCATGAATAGCTTAAGATTAAGGAGAGTGCTGTATTTTGTGAGAAGCAGAAGTCATGATGTCAGCAGGGTAGTTCAGCAGGTCTGCTGTAAGAAGCTGATGGCAGGTGAGTTTAGGGAGAGACTAATTTGTTTAATTCTGAAATTAACTGGTAGATCAGCTGTTGTATCAGCCATAACTTTTCTGTTCGCTTCATATTTAAAAAAACAGGATGGCTGCAAGTGTGAATCAAGCACAGTCTGTTCCAAAAGACATTTTGTTACCATAAGAAATACATTTTTTTTTTTTTTTTTTGCTTAAAGGGAGTTTTGATCTTTACCTGAACATATTCTTAATTATAATGGTATTCATTTTTTTTTTTTTTTTTTTTTTTTTTTTTTTTTACTATGACTAAAACTGTAATTAACTACATACAAGTAAACTTTAACCATGTGATTATTTTTTGTAATCCTTTGACATTCCTAATTAAAATAAAACCGCAATATCCACAATATTAGTTGATTTTCCATGTTTGTAAAAATGCTTTGTCCTGTGTTTTCATTTTAAAGGAATTATGTAGATTGTTTGGACACTGGAAGTCTTTCATATTATTCAGATTTAAATGAAGATGATCCAAATTAGAAGTCTTCTTATTTGAAAATTCTGTTTAATACTGAAAGGTAATTTACCATTGTTTTATTTATTTATTTTTTTCCCCCCTAATGATCCCTTTTTTACTGTGTGATATATGTAGAAATACATAGGTGACGATGCAATCACAACTTTCACCCACTCACAAACTCCAAACCCACTATTCAATTAATCATTTCTGGTTTTCCATTTAGATAGATTCAAGAAGCTACCAAAAAAAAAAAAATAAACACGTGAAGCATTTATGATTTGTAATTCGCGGGTAGGTCCAAAATTCTATTTAATCCCTGCTATAGTATCCCTCTTATAAAGGTTTAAAGCAAATTGCAAGTTAATTTCTAGATGTTGTGAAAATGTAATTGAAAATTAAGATCCATTTTAAAATGGGTTTAATATTTAATCTGTTTATTTTAGATAACATTTAAGAATTGTATTGTATGTCTTTATTATTTTTAGCACTCAAGGGCAACAGCTACTTTTATGCTCGTGGCTGTGTCAATCATTCATGAAGGTCCACCTCCTCAAAGTAATTGTATCTGCAGAGGATGTGGCAAACGAAGAAACCCGTTCACAAATAATATTGATGAGTTGTTAACTTGTTTTTTCATTTTTCTCAATTTCATGTACAGTATATGCATTAAAGGAGAAAAGTATGTCCCAGAATATGAAATTTAAACATGTAAAGTATGTATTTGCTTACAATTGTAAGTCGCCCTGGATAAGGGCGTCTGCTAAGAAATAAATAATAATAATAATAATAATAATAATAATAAAATGTTTACAGTAGCTACAGTAATGTTTTGTTATGATTTAAATATGTATTAATATCAATCAATATGTTAACATGTTAATATATTTCAATAACATTCTCAGGTAGGTGATCCCGCACCACTGTGGAGGTCGACACCTTAACCATTTTGTTCACTTCTGTTTTTGCTAATGTTTTTTAGTAAAAAAAGGGATTAAGCTGTTTTTATCAGAGGGTCTTGTAAATGCATGTAGCAGCTTGCTTTTGCAAAATAGTGTAAAAAAATGTGTTTATGCATCTTGCTTAATATTTTTTGAGAAATTTTACCTTACCTTTAACAAGTGGGCCAGTCTTGCCTTTTAATTGAAAGTGTTTGTTCCTTCTGAAAGGTTATGCTAGTGACTGATCTGATTTACTACCAAAAGTTCTAACAGGAATAAAATATTACAATTTAACCTACTACAGATCATAAAAAGTCTTAGATTAACAGTAGTATACAGTAATAGAGTAAGAAAGGGGCAACACTGTTTTTTTTTTCTTCAGTTATCATATCTTGAAAGTACTTAATCTCAGGAATGCAGTTCTCTACAGTGGTACTTAAAATAAAAAGTATTCATATTAACCCTTTTTTTTCTTAAATCACTTGACTTGCTACTTTCTGTTTTAAGATATAAAAATTCTGAATTATCTTTATTTTTGAAAGTCATTATAAATGTGATTTAGGGTCTTTTTTTGTTAGATCAAGGATGCCAGTTCAGAAGATGCTTTAGATGATGTTGTCAATAAAGCTTCCAGCATTTTGGCATTGTCAGGGTGCTTCAGGCGAATTGATATGCAAAACCAAGGAGAGCTAGCTACATATATAGCTAGTTGGTATGTTCTGCAGAGATCCAGGGCTGCATACGAGAGGTAAAAACAGTATTAAAACAGTGTAAGTTATTTTCTATAACACTTAGACCAGCAGTTCTTGGTAGGAGGTAGTTTTATATCATTGGATGTATTCCTGTTAATATACTGTAAGTTGTCTGTATAGTACACTTTATAGTTCCAAGCCTTGCACACCTAGTTGAACCTGTGAGTAAAAAGTAATTACAAAACAGATGTGCAATACTTCACCTTTGGTGTAACTACATAATCTCATTGACATTTTGTTCTCATAGTTTTTCTGAGGGCCTTATGGCACTTGACATGCTCAATGCTTTGAAGACCTATCCTATGCAGCTAAGATGTATTTTTGTGGAGAGCATAGAGAGACTGACTGCTGAACATTTAGAAAACCTTTTCAAAGTTCAGCCCAGAGTCTTTTAATGCGCTGATTATGCACACTTCTCCCTACAATGAAACTACCCCTTCCTAAGCCTCGTTGATGCACCATAAATCAAGCACCATCTATATTTTCAAGACCTGCATCTCCACGGACAAGACAGGGTAGTCCAAATTGGTGTAGGCCTTCCTGAAACAAGCTGAGAACAGTGTGTGCTCTGTTGTTGTTACAGCATTTTAAATCTATTATGCAACGACTGAAACCATCCACGCATCCATGGTAAAATCACTCAGCAAAACAATAAATTATAAAATTATATATTTGACTCTCTAGGTGTCTCGATGTAACTTCTAATTGTGTCAAGTCCAGAGATTGCACAGTACCACGAGAAATACACCTATCTGACTCACTAAATAGTCACGAATTTCTTCACATGTCATTTAACTCTCTCAGATATGAAATGCGGGATCCCTTTGTTTATGTTAGCCTTATCTAATTATAGCTTCCCAAATTAAAATTAAATATGCAACTTTTTTCTCCTGCTATAACGCAACACGAAAGAAAACGTAGAGGTCCTTAAGGGGAGATCCATTTATATGCTTCCTCTGGGTGGTCATTTTATACATACCTCAGAAATAAAGATCCCTGATACGTTTTATGAATTTACAAGAAAAATAATATTACATTGAATATTCTATTGAGGAAAAAAAAAATATTTAATTAAATTGTCCTTATAAGTGCAGGGCCAGAGGCTGTCCAAATCATGACTGTATGCCCCAGCAAAGCAATACATACGCCAGCAAAGCAATACATACGCCAGCAAACCAGTAGATACGTGACCAAACCAATAGATGCGCCAACAAAGAGCAAACCAATACATGCCCAATACATGTGCAAACCAATACATGTGCAAACAAAATTCAATATATGCGCCAGCATTTCAATATAGTTGTGGACACAATGAATGATTTTTTTCCTGAACAGCACCTCATAGTATTTATGTATTTTATTGTATTTACTAATTTGTTGGTCTGCTTCCAATGCTTACTGCTCTGTACATTTTCATGTTTTGCCCATGTGAAGCGCTCTGTGGCAACATGTTGCAAAGGGCACTATATTAAATAAATATTTAATTGATTGATTGTTTTTAGTTTAAGGTGTTTTTATTGGGATTAATCAATTCCTGCTTCTTGTGTGATTTTCTGTTATGTCTCAATGCAGCAAATTCAATTCTATTTAAACCATGACATGACTTATTTTACAATTAACATTTGGGCTTATATCTTTATATTTTTCCTCAAGAAGTAATCATTTTCTTTTTGCATCTTTACTTTACTTTTGTAAGTGTTTTATAAGAAGAATGTGTTATTGTTATTGTTAACAAAAACAGAAGACTTTCTCATATCACAAGCCTTTTTAGAACACACTTAGAGCAGTCAATAGTTGTCTTATGGGTATACTGTCACTGTATGACCTTACTGTTATATCTACTACCTGCCCATAGTAAAGGTAAAGGTCCAGAGACCAGTTTTAGCAAGGTGTACATGAAGACTGCCTCATACTATTATAAGAGATGTCATCTCATGCAGTTAGGGCAAGAGGACCATGAAACAAAACTGATCATTTCTATCTGCTGAAACTACGTGAAATGACTTCTGCCATAATAAGACACAATGTATTAACTTATTATAAAGCACAAAAACTAATATTTAGAACTAAACTAATTATTCTGTCTTAAATGCCCAGGATGATATCTATAGACAGGATAAGATGTGTGGAATGTTTACCTGTGATTGGTTGATTCTCATATGTGATTTATAACCGTGTATCTATACAGTATATCAACTTTTTTTTTTTTTTTTGCAGTCAGCTGCTCTAGGCATTATGCACTGCACAGTCAATCATCATACTGTGGGTAAATGATAAAGTAAATGAATAACCTTTTTACCTGAGCATGTTGTAGTGGGTTCTAGAGTGCCTAGAAGGGGTTCTTCCAAACCACATATCGTGATGATAAATAGCATTGGTATGCCTGCATCGCAAATTGTGCCAATGTTTATCTTTATTACTGCATAACGTGATAACAAAGCACGCTATCAAAATTAGACTCTGCTATGTTGCTGTAGGCATCAGTATCGCTAAAGATTTTTGTAATGTAAAACCTGTAGGCATTGAGGTTGTTTTGTTGTGTAATATGTTCATCAAAATTGGTACCTTTTGTAAGGTTGACCTTGAGCAAGTGGAAGTTTATAAATATCTGGGTATTTGGCTAGACAGTGCACTTACTTTTAAACCACATATCGTTAAACTACAATCGAAAGTTTGAGCTAAACTCGGCTTTCTTTATTGAAATAAATCATGCTTCACACGGCCAGCTTAGTATTTATTGGTACAGATGTCTGTACTACCCATTTTAGATTATAGAGATGTCATTTATAAAGCTGCTTCTAATGTTGTCCTTAGGAAGCTTGATGCTTTATATCATTCTGCAATAAGATTTGTCACTGGTGCTCTCTACCGCACTCATCACTGTGATCACTAAACTTTGGTTGGCAGGCCCTCACTTCAAACATGTCGGCTATGTCATTGGTACAGACTCATTTATAAAACCCTAATCGGGAAATCACCCCTCTATTTAAGCGAATTGTTGACTATATCGGTCTCCTATTACAACAAATTCAGCAATTTGATTAATTTAATTGTCCCTCGTGTTTTTACTGCTGTTGGGCATAACTCATTCCAATATGCAGCTGCTCACGATTGGAATGAGTTACAATCAAGGCTTAAACTCCCAGGTTTTATCTCAGAGGGTGCTTTCTTTTCTAGACTTGAAGCTTTGTTCCCTGTTTCATGTGCTTCTCAGAGCAGACACTGATTTTATTAGTTTTTTTTTTATTGATTTCATATTGTTGTAATGTCTCTAACTGTCTATGTATTGTTGTCTGTTATATTTATGTTGCCTCTTGGGAAGGTCGGCATTTTAAATGAGAACTTGTTCTCAATGTCTTTACCTGGTTAAATAAAGGTTTGAATTGAATTGTCGACAGGTTATTAAAAAATAATTTGCATGCAGTGCTGTATGTTTTTTTTTTTTTTATTCAACATGTTTTGAAAATTGCTGCTTAAGTATGGACCATTGCCATGTTTATTTTTGCATACTTAACTCTGCCAGTGCTTGCCTTGTTTACAGCATATCGTAAAACTGAAGCATGCTATCAACATGAAATTGAGATATGCTGCAAGCATCTGAGGATCTCAGATTAATTTGATAATGGACATCATAGTGGCGTACATAGTAAAAGCCATAAACCTTTCGTGCAGATGAAAGTCCTAAATGTTTGCTGTATCACGCCATTGCTAGAAGAAGAAGCTTTGCCGACAAAGCTGCAAGCTGGTTTGGGCTTATTTAAAACAGCATTTCAATTTCTCAAACAGGGTTCATCAAACAGTTTTATTGAGATATACTGGGATTGCAGCTCCAGTTCCACTGGTATACCAGACAACTAAAAAAAAGCTTTTGGTTATAGTTCTAGTTGTGTTTCTAGTGATTTGAATTTCAAATAAAATTAGACTTTTATTGGGACCACAATATTGAAGTAATGTACATGGTTAAATAATTACAAATAGCAATATGATTGGCACAAAGGCTTGAAAAATTATATTCTGCAATTTTTTAGTACTTTTTCTAGGGTAATAGTGGAAAACCAGTATTCTTGTGCAGCCCTAGACCCAACCCAAAGGACAGCAGGTAATCCTGTCACATGTGGCAGTGATTAACAGAAGGGAACGACTTAAAACAACTATGCACTTGAGTACAATGAGATAATCCGAGAAACAAAAAGCAAAAAAAAAAATATTTCAAAGCTGCTTACCAATGTATTTTGTGTATTTTCACTCTGTTTTATTGTTGATTTATGTGTGCATAAGCAGGTCAGTAAGTGCATATAATCATATGCATTCATCAGTATTTTAATAAATACAAACCAATAGAAGTGCATATTCAAAGCACATCTAAATGAGTGCTAGAAGGTGCGTACAGTGTAAACATGAAGAAGGGTGACTGCAGTTGCAGTTATCTTAGACAAACTTTCCTATTAAAGTGTCCAGAGCTTAACATTCACTTACAGTATCTGGCAGCAGCCTCTGTCAAAATTCTTGAGAGGCCAGGACGATTAAATAACTCAAGCTTTCCTAGATGATTTTAAAGAACCATACACCTTCTAGTTATTCATCTGCTATCACAATGTTTTGAAAGATCTACAGTTCTTTCATTAATTTGCCTATTTGAACAAGAAACAAGAATTGGAGAAAACTTGAGCAACACGAGCCACATGTAAAATCTCAACCTTGTCTTCACTTGTTTCTCCAAAACACAAACAAGCTGAAATAATTATATCCTTGTGATAGAGATCTGTAATGTGCACTTAGGGAGTGTTGGTTTTGAACAGTTACATTATCATAAACAGGTGAAGATTGTTGGCATATCACAGATTAATACAACTTTGTTTTACCCCTTTATAACAAACGTGACATTATGTAACACAGATTTCTTTCTGTTTTTAAATTTCAATCAGTGTCCTTAACTAAACTTTTATAACTGTACTACGAGTACTATTTGTAGTAAACAGGTTGGCTTGTGGCTACAGTATATCAAGTTGTCAACATGACTCATATTTAAGCATGCGAAGTGTAATAGACCCATATATACATGCACAAAAAAATCTACCATACATAGTGAGACTAAAATACTATTGTAAATATAAGCAAGAGAATGAGTAACAAACATCACTGCCGGTGTCTTGCTCAAATGGGCATTTGTTTTGTTCTCCTCAGAGCCTCTCCTTCACAGGAAGCAATGGCCTGACATGGATAAGCTGTATAATGAATGCTGCATGGCTACAGAAACTGTTTTTGTTTATAGACTCTTTTACTAGATTTTTCATCTGTTGTTGTTTGTATTTAAAAGACAGCAGAATATCATAGTTCTCACATTTTCCTGTGTGAATTTGATTTTTTAATAGTAGTTTCTTTATAGCAATTGAATAATTCAGACAGGAGATAGATGTACACTCCAAGATATTAATCTAGTTTCAAATTGTAAGTGCTTGAAACTTTGCTCAAGTTTCATTATATGAAATGCATTTATCTTTCCTCAGTGTTTCAGAGGCAGATATTCACTAGATGGTGTACAAAAATTCACTTTATTAGAGCAAGACTCAAGACTTAAAGTATCATGTCTATATAAATTATAACAATACATGTAAGATGTATTGGACCTTGCTGTGCTGCTTTCTATTGAGTACATCCTATTTATTAATGTATTTATTCAATATTATGATCAGGACAAGGACTTGATAAGTCATTTGCAAATGTTTTTAACAAAAACGAACTAAAGTGTCTTTCTCATCCATTGACAAGGTTACAGTATTTGAATGACAGATTACTTCTATTAAGGTGGACAAGTCATTTTGATTTCTACAGTCTTCAGTTTGCTTATAATTAGGCTTGCTACTTTTCAATATTAATCAGTAAAGCTTGTTAAATGTCAAATTTCCAAAAAATGAGTTTGACTGAAATAAATTTATATAGGATAAACGTATGTAAAATCACTCGCTATTTTTTTATTTTCGTACCAAAAACAATTTAGAAATCTATAATTTTTTTTAGTGTTTATACTTACTGTCTGCCAGATTGCTCTCATTTGTTTAAATGACCATCAATCATCAAGACCTGTACCAACTGTGTACTTTCATTTGCCAGCTCAAGTGCCTGTCATTCAAAGCGCCTACTTTTGAAATTCGCGGGTTAAGGTGTACGTAGGCTTTTGCTAGTTATACAGTGACACTTACTAGTTTGAGTTTGAGTCTCTGCAACAGGACAAAGCAGGCCCGTCTACCTTACCTTCCAGTGACTCCAGGTCTGCTGAAGAATAAGTGCAAGTTAGTTCTGTTCAACTGTCTAATGTTTTGTTCTGTGCATATTATTTCATGTATTACCACCAAATGTTCCTGTCGGGATACTGCACTCTGATTGGTTATCATATTATTATTAATAAAACAATGATAATCCTCTCCCAAGTTTTTGTTACTTTAAAAAAAAAGTGACCGGAGGTGCTGACTTCCTCAGTTGTCCTGACAGGAACATTTCGTGGCACCTTTGTAAGCACTGCAACTTTATTACCCCCTGGACTGGCTACTGTAGCACGCCTACTACAGCATGACCACAGAGTGTATCAATGAAGGGCCAGATCAACCAAGAATAAAACCTGCCCCAGTGTCAATCATTCTGTTGCACCAATTAGAAAAACTACTTGGAGGCAATTGCCAAACCTCTTCCTTTTTTATAATATTCGCCCTTACTGTGGCACCACAGCAGTCAGATATGCAACAGACTACTGTACATAATAAATTACTAAAATGAATACTGTGACAGAATAGAGGTGAGACAAAGACCGGGAAACTGCAGTACAAAGTGCCAATGCACACTTTAATAAACAAAAATAAAACAAAAACAAAACACAGGAACAAATAAACAGGAACATGGGCCAAAGCAAAAAGGTTTAAACAAAATACAAAAACATAGGCTGGGCATTTGTCTTCAAACACAAAAACAAAATGTGCAGAAACACAGTAACAAAAACCACAGTGTACACTCAACAAACTCCTCTCCCCCAAATGGAGCCCTAGGCTCTCCTTTTATGTGATGTGGCTGCTCCCAATCAACACCAATCATTCTATTTGGGATCAGCCACATTCTCACATGTTTTTGGCAGGGACAGGAATTAACCCCATCCCTGCCAACCACCACCAAACACACAAAAGCACTGCACTTTATTTACAAGCAGGGCTCGCGCCCTGCCAAAAATACATGAGACCGGTTATACGTCTAGCATATTATTCAACATTTAACCACTTCTTTCGAGTTTATGTGTTTTTAGATTAAACATGTCCAGCCCTAGGTCTGTGACCCAGAGTCAAAGCTTCAACTGCTCAGGGATGTCAGAGATGGGAGAATCACCACCAATCAGAAGCTCGGCTTGCCGCACGAGTGGGACCCGGTGCAACATTGTTGTCACAAATCAGGGGATAAGATGTTGCAACAATCAAGGGATCGAGTGCAGGAAGCCGTGCATGCTTGGGATTGGTAACTGGTGCACCAGGGGCGTGGCCTGGACATGGGGATAAGTAGTGAGCTGCTGAGACAAACGGCTGCGGAGTGAGAAAAGAACCGGGGCTGCGGAGACTAAAGAGAGCTACACAATTGAGAGAAAGAATTGCAGAAAACAACCAAGGAGAGCCAGAAAAAAGTAGGACTGAGTACTTTCTTTTATTTTATTATTTTGTCACAGTCTGAGTAGCACTAAGCGCTTTGGGATGCCTTGGCATGAAAGGCGCTATGCAAAGTAAATTTGATTTATTGATACTACTGGCTGGTAAAGCAGCACGCTTTACCTGTTAAGTGTAGAGTCCCGGCTTAATAAACCGCTGCATTCTAAAACCTGAAAAATCTGTGTATATATTGGTCTATTCCACTTCGAATGAGTCTGCCTTCATTTCCACGCAACGCTATATTGGTGTTTCAGAAGTGGTTTTATGGACCAAACATTGCTGTAAATGAATGGAGAAAAGGACACACCACGGGACCTGAGGGAGCCAGGATCTCCGGAGGCTGAAGCGCCAGTCGGGAGCATACAGTGGGTGCAATCGTGGCTGAAGGCAACACCCATACTGAAGGAGCTCTGGAGAGCCGAGATAGAGGGACCTCATAGCGCTGCGTTCCCAGCCAGCCAGAGTCGGGATCCCCCTCGCTGTCCACCCCACAGCCGGCCATCGCTGTCGGAGAAGCAGCGGGCCGTGAGACTGGAACCCCACTTGAAGTCTGCCCCTGACTACCAAGGAGGATCCACTTGGAACTCTCCCGGCAGCCTCCTGCCAGAGCAGAGCTGCTGTCACACCCTGCGGCAGAGAGGATACCGCAGAGAAGTGCAGAGGAGAGCGACAGCGTGTCGGCTGCAGTGAGAAACCTGGTTGCCGAGGTGCAGGCTGAGGTTGAGGGTTGACAACGCTCTATATTAATAAATTCTTCCTTCAATTTAATATAATTTAGCATAATTAAATGGCATTGACAAAACATACTTTACTGTAATACCTTTAACCAAACGTGCTTATTATATTGTCATACAATTGGGTTTAAGTATTTAAAGTAAACATTTTACTTAACAGAAAGAATTAGTCCCTGTTAATCTTTTATTAAAAAGTTACTAAAAAAGCATATCCCAGTGGGAGTGCACACAGGGGGGCTAAATCAAATACACTTGGTCATTTGGCACAATGCACTCTTAAACTTTAGTGAAATTAATTATTCAGTTAGTAAATGCCTTATAAAAATGTTATAAAACAGTAAAATTTGGTATTATATAAAAGCAGTTGTATATTTTAACTTTCTGTTTTGGCAGTGAACAGAGACAAGCTAGTGACACCAGTATCATTTGATTTAATGTGTGTAATGTGCATGTCTAATTTAAAGCAGACTGTTATGTACAAATATTAAAAAACTATTATATTTGTAAATCAGGTTAAAAAGGCTAAACTATAAAAGCAAGTCTATTAATCTTGACTTAAAGATGTTAACTGAAGCAGCATTAATAATAGAAAAGGGCAATGTGTTCAACAATCCTGAGGCATTATAACTAGGGCCCCGGAAAATTCACGATATCACGAATTTCACGGAAATCGTGTATTTGACTGCGTACCGTGATAAATATGGATTTTATGTTCCTTACAGTATTTTATATGACTCTTTACTCCCCTGTTCATGTCATACTTTTATCAAGTAGAAGCAGCGCTACAGTAGCTGTACACTGTCCGGCGTCAAGGCCATGCATTTGGCTACTATGGCAACAGGGTTAAACAAATACCGGCTTCATGACTGGTGAATTCCTCATATTGTACAATGACATTTCTACATACTACTTTCTCCTCTCCTTATTAATTTTACCTTTGGGAGGTCCAAAAGGGCAGCGTTAGCAGACCTTAAAGTGTGCAGAGGTTTATATTTTTATAATTTTGGTTTCTTATGAGCCCAGGGACTCCCGATTTAAATTAGCTTATAGCTATGTCTGGGTACAATACATCTTGTGACTTGTCATGAATGTTAAAAGTGTACATTGTCCCTGTTAAATAAAACATTTAATATTTGGGGACAGAATCTCTTTGAGAATCTCCCTCTCGGTGACAAACCATTTAGTGCTTTATATGTCAACAGTAAGATTTTAAAATCAATTCTAAAACAGACGGTAAGCCACTGCTGTGAGACCAAGACAGGAGTTATATGAGCCTGCTGTTCTAGTGAGACTCCTAACAGCTGCACTCTGAACAGGATGCAAACAAGATAAGGCAAGACCCTAAAGCTCAGCAAATAATGCATCCTAGAATTAACACAATGATATAATTCTGAAATCACCCTATACACCTGGATAGACATCCTGTACAGTACCCTTTCAAAACAAAAGTTGACCCAAATTAGACTTAAATATGTAGAGGGGAGCTCCAGAATTGATTTTGAAAACTATACACAATCTGTGATGATCAGCATCTACTAGGGAAATGAAAAAACAGTTGGGGTTTCATGAAGACAGACATAATGTCTGATAAAGATGAGTTTTTGAATTACCACAGTTGTTAACAATTAATCAATGTTAGCACCAACACAAAACATACATTTACAGGGTAACATGTGCCACCAGGATTGTAACAACCTGACATAACCTAAATTCACTTTTTTGTTGACAGCATCTCTAGATATTTTGAATTTTAATATAACCTGTTTATATGTAACTTCCCACTTAGTACTTACAAATACACATGGCATTTTATTAAAACCTTAAATAGAAATATCACCATTATTATATGGGTGTTTACCTGCGAAAGACTCTGAACCTGAATAGATGTAACACAGCTACACGCAGTGCCTGTGACACAGCCATGCCACCCCCGAGGGCATATAAGGACTGCCTGCACATATCACAGCATCATTTTTCCTTCAAGCCTGCTGCAATCATGGATGCAGCAACCTTGAAGGTTAATGGTTACATTTCTATTTCAGGGAACTAGAGTTATGATAATAACTCAGCGTTCCCTATCAAGTACGAAATGTAACCATTACTGTATGGGTGAGTGCGTTCAACATAAGGGGCCATATTCATGTAGCTGCGTCCCCTTTGTTCTGCCAAACTCTTCCCTGTGATCAGCCTGGCGCCACGCTCTATCCAAATCGTTGTATGCCCCACAGCTGATCACAATGGATTTGTTTAGCATTCTTGCAACTACATGCTTCCTCCAAAATGGTCGATGTCCGGTTCCGACCTACCATCGCGTCGAGCCATCTCTGGGAAAGCGTACCACCAACCTTACATAGTGCCCAGAAATAAATAAAAAATGCTTATAGCTAAAAATGTATTCTGCAGTTTTGGAACTCAGAGACAGTCCCATCATACAACATGTGGATAAGAGATCTGGTCGGTGTACTACATATGTAAAGGTTGTGGTGTATTACTATGTTTAATAAAACAGGTACATTTCATAAAATATGGCAGCCCATACTGAATTATATAACCAAGGAGGGTACACACTTACATGCTTGGCTTATAGTGTAGTTTACTAAAATGGTTGGAACTTTGTCACCAAAGTAGCAGTGTGGGGTACTGGCGAGTAGTAGGGCAGCAGTGTGGCGTCGTGGTTAGGGTTCTGGACTCTTGACCGGAGGGTCGTGGGTTCAGTCCCCAGTGGGGGACATTGCTGCTGTACCCTTGAGCAAGGTACTTTACCCAGATTGCTCCAGTAAAAACCCTATTGTATAAATGGGTAATTGTATGTAAAAAAATAATGTGATATCTTGTAACAATTGTAAGTCGCCCTGGATAAGAAATATATAATAAAAAGTAGGTCTCATTATCTGATGAATTTGCTTGAGTTTAAATTTGTATGACTACCCAAGATAAATACCTGCTTCTCTGATATTGTGTCACCATTATTTTATCTATGTTTTATTATTATTTATTTGATCTATTTATTTGTATTTGTTTTTTATTTTCTCTAAGATCACTAAACAGTCATGATATTTAACCTACAACACTAACTGCTTTGATTTAAATTGACAAGTTACTGTGCATGAAACTGGTGTCACCTGGTAGCTGTCAACTACAGCAAAAATGAAGATTCTTTTAATATTGGAGAAGCAACACCCTGGCAATGCATACAAGGAACAAGAGACATACTTTTAAAAATATATATTTTTAAAAGATGGAAGTACTTTGAAATCAAAGTTTAAAAGAAAATACAAATGGCCAAAAGAAATAAGGTAACAACAAAAAGATTAAAAGTAAAAATTAAAAACAATAAAAAGTCCAGTCACAGTCCCTTCTCCGTGTCCTAATAAAGTGTACAAGATCAGTTCAATAAAATTGAAGGGCAGGGCTGCAGGAATAAACAAGGGCTGGTGGGAGGCGTCTGGTGAAAAACGATGGAGGAATTTCTAAATGAAAGAAATGAAAACCTTGCTATGCAACAATTAGAGACAGTTCAAATGTACAAGCACGGCAGCATAATTAGCACATTAGTCAATTGTGGAATGAATTCCAGGTAAATGTCGTGTTTGCATCAGTGAAATAAAAATTAAAAAATACATAAAACACATGTAAATCATAATTAGTGCACAGTGATATATAAATAAATGTAAAGAAAGGCAAAACATAGAGTACTGTATACAAATATATTAGTGCCAAAAATAAATAATTGATAGTGTACACCTGTAACACAGGTGTATAGTAATAAATATATCATGTTTTAACAAGCAATTAGACATTCAGTCCTTTTACTATACATTTCCATATACAATGTTTTCCATCAGATTCCTTTGTTGACTCTGATAACTATTTCACAACCAGTAAGTGTATTTCTAAATCTGTTTGTTAGCAGCTAATAGGAGCAATAATAGAAACGATTTGAAAAGCTGAGCAAATACACACTGTTGAATGGTATGGTTAATAAGCAATGGAGACAGTATTGATTTTATTTTATAAACAACATTTATCCTCAATAACAATTAAAGTGCAGACAGTCTGCTTGTGTAATGTCTCTGATAAACAGCCCATAACTCGGGTGTATAGATTTTCAACAGCACTGGAAAGGATATTATCAAGAAATTGATTTATTGAGCATGGAGCAGGATCAAAACTGTTGGATTTGCCCAAATATCCTACAGCCATTATTTAATGACTGTCTGTTGAATCAATAAATAATTGCTTGGTGACTCAGCAACATAAAAAAATTAAAAAAAAACTGTAACTCTTCATACTGCACACACAATTATTTCCTTTACATTCTCATATTCACTCAGTTACAAAGATGTGGGCCTTTAAAGAATGGACATTTAGTGAGATAAAATCAAAGGGAGCCTGCCACGCTCCCTTCACCTTTCACCATTTTCATACACATACATACCATTTTATTCCAGAGAAGTAACAAATAATTAACTTGCATACTTGGTACTGTATTTGACAGCTCATTAAATTCCATTTGGCCTGTGCCTGAGAATAAATACTAGTAGCATAAACCAAGTAGCACACTCAGGATGGATGTTTTTACATGAAGTGGAGAATAGGCATGCAATGCAGATATGTGTTTGACTCTATTCTGTTTACTTTCACACACACACTAGTTATATTTCTCCCAAAGTAATTATTTAGTATAAGAACTATGAGTAGTTCATTCAGGAGTTATGTGAGCTCTTTTCCCTCTATAGTTTTAGTGTGCCCTCGTTACCATATTAGACCTAGTGTGAAAATTGTATAAATGCCAAATTCAATTACATTTTAGTTAGCCCTTAAATCTTGGTATGGTACATTTTGCAGTTATACCTTGCTTTTGACCAGTCTTTACAATGCTTTACCAGGTTTTCACTATGCTTAACCCATGGTATACAGTATACCACAGAGACACAGAATAATTGGGAAAATCTAGCTCTATTCTCTTGCATGCTTTTTCCTAGCTGAAATGTAAATTAGGGCTGTCAATTAATTGCAGTTAACTTCTGCGATTAACACGTTAATTTCTTTGCAGATTAATTTTTTTAATGCGCGTTAATCGCACTCTTCTATTTTGACCCTCTTAGCATTCCGGAATTCATTCCCTGCGTCACCATTTTAACATACGGTACTACTCGAGTGAAAGCAACACAATGAGTGCAGTCAGTGTTTGCATAGAAAGTTGTAATCCATGACCCAAAACTCAGAAAGCCCTTAGTTTTTGAGTTGGCTGCATCCCTGTCAGACGAAGGTTTTTTGGTATAATTTACTTCCTTAATATGTCTAGATTCCATTTCTGCCTGTTGCCAAGCTGAATAAAGACTCTTGTACTAGCCTACAGATGCCTTGACCAGTCTGCACCCAGCTACCTCCAGACCCTCATCTCTCCCTACACCCCCACTCGACCTCTCCGCTCCGCCTGCACTAGAAGACTAGCTCTACCACCGCTACGCTCCCCTGCCTCCAAAGCCCGCTCCTTCTCCACCCTTGCTCCGCAGTGGTGGAATGACCTTCCTACAGATGTCAGGACTGCCCAGTCCCTGACCACATTCCGGCGCCTCCTTAAGACTCACCTCTTCAAAGAGCACCTGTAGAACTCCTCTGTTTGTATCCTGGGACACTATCACCCTTCATGTAAATGTGCTTTATTTTGCTCTTATCAGCCCCTATTTTACTGCATTTAATCCTGTACTTCAGAATACTGTAATCTGCCAAGTTTTTAACCTGTAGTACTTTGTATTTAATCACATCCTGATGTAACTATCACTATTTAATCATATCCTGATGTAACTATCACTATTACCTGCTGTATTATTGAATTGTGGTTTGTCAAACTTGTACTTTACTTGAACAAAAGTTATTGTATTTCTTGCTCTTATTGTATTACTTGTATTGTAACGCTTGAAATGTTTTTGCTTACGATTGTAAGTCGCCCTGGATAAGGGTGTCTGCTAAGAAATAAATAATAATAATAATAATAATAAAGCCTCTTTCACACATAAATGCCGCTACTGAGCTGTCTTAGAGACATTTAAAAAAAAATATTTAAAATACCCAATTCAGACAGCACGAAATTGCACAATCTATGCTGGTATAATGTCGTCATAACCCTTTCATACAGCCAAAGGGATCATGTGAGTACAACTTTCAAACCTGTCGCTCAACAGATCATTTTCATCGCACCAGCGATTTGCCCATAAATTACAGCATCACGCACCATCCCTTCTATTTGTGAATTCACTACCTCATCAGCCCATAAAGTTAACAGTTGCTTAACTTATTCCAGACTCCAATTAATACCTAGTCTTGATCAGCCATTGTATTTGAAAAAAATGAAAGCATGTAAGTGGAAGGGTGGTGAGCAATTCACTGACACACACGATAGACAAAAGGTTTTATTTGTAACGCCGCTCAGGTGCACTGATTTATTTTTACCCGCAGAGGGCGCTGTTGTCCGTAGCCTGAATACTGGTAACAGTAAACAGGACCACGGGTTTACCAATGCTAGTATACAGTCCAGTGCACATACAAGTGCTCAAAAATAACAATGAAAACAAAAGGCGAAAGAAAAAGGTAAAATAAAACACAGTAATAAAATTACAAAACAAAAGTGCTGCCTGCAGTGCCCCCACTGCCGCTAAGCCGGTCAGTACGGGCCTCCAACCTACGCTCAGTTAATTCCTATACACTGGGGTGGCCAGAGTTCCCCGTACAACTACACATGTCACCTCGGGTACATAATTATTTATTTTACTTTTTAGTTTCTTTTAAGGCAGGTTGCCTCACTCAGCCGTGCTTGCCTGCTCTTTGTTTACACTGACGTTGTCCACCAGCATCACTGGGTATCCTCTCTCCAACCACCCGAATGCACAACCAAGCGCAGTTCTTATGGGCCGAGCAATCTCCCAAGGCCCGCTTCTCAGCCACTCAGAGAGTGGGAAAGCCAACACACCCTCTTCCCCACCTCTCTGTGTCATCGCCATGACTGAGACGGATCTTACCGGACTGCTGCCCTCTTCCTGCAGAACCACGAATACGCCAGATAGTCAGGACATATCTCCCCTGTTACAGTGTAACACCAACGACAAAAACACCTACACATCCAGTATACATGCAGTCACGTGGGATGTTGACTTTCAATAGACGCCCACTGTAGCGCTTCAGTGCTGGCATACCATTTCACATAGGAGTTATAACGGTTCAGTGCCGTCTCTGAACCACCTCGCGAGGTGGTTCAGACAGCATAAAATATGACGGCTCTGTGACGGTATAGGCGTCAGGAGGCTAACAGTACAGGAGGCTGTGTGGTCCAGTGGTTAAAGAAAAGTGCTTGTAACCAGAAGGTCCCTGGTTCAAATCCCACCTCAGCCACTGACTCATTGTGTGACCCTGAGCAAGTCACTTAACGTCCTTGTGCTCCGTCTTTCGGGTGAGACGTAATTCTACAGCTGATGCATAGTTCACACACCCTAGTCTCTGTAAGTCGTCTTGGATAAAGGCGATTGCTAAATAAACAAAAATAATAATAATAAATAGGCCATTCACATACACCAAAATGCTGCATCAGTGCCGGTTCTGAGCCTTTATAACTCATCTGTGTGAAAGGGGTATAATTGTCTGTTTAGATGCAAAACAAGCTATTTTGGACCTACCCTTAAAGCTGCCACATACCAGACGCGATGTGATTTTTTAATTGGCGACTTAGATACTTTCGCAGCGACAAGAAATTATGAGCCGGATCTATACAACTGTTAAAAATTGCTAATGACAAAACTTTCATCAAGACTGGTACATATTCGTCAATATGACGATATTTCAACACATTGGCAATAAATCATACATACCAGGCTTATCCAGTTCCTTCGAAATGGACTTCCATATATTGTCTTTCAAATCTGTATCTTTATGATTGTGATGACCTTTGCATAAAGCTCTCTGTATTTTTTTCAATGAAGTATTATTGTTTCCTCCATCATTTTGGATACTGCTTCACCCTGTTGGACCACGTGCATTGAAGCTGTTCTCTGATTGCTCAATGCACTAGCTGAAGCGCGACAAATCGCAAAAAATAGGATTCAATCCTATTTATTTCACGTCGCTCCAGTGAAAGATACTTATCAAAAGTATAGGTTCTATTCATTTTGCCGCATCGCGTCTGGTGGGTAGCAGCCTTTATTGCACTGCAGACAGTAGAACACTGTCATTGCAGATAATCAAACCTACATTCTCGCATTAACACCAGGTTATCAGAATCTAGTTGTGCGCTGTGCAGATTGCTTCCTGACTTCCCTGGTAAGAGGGGCAGGGAATTGTGTGCAGAAAAAAAGAAAAAAAGTTTTGCAAAAGTTTTTGCTCCAGTTTTGCAATAAGTGTTTCATTCTGTCACAGCTGATGTGAGGCAGTGATATGTGATGTAACAAAAGAATCATTACCGAGCGTTGCATCGCCTGTTCTATACAGAATATTTTTCTCATTGCAGGTACCCCTTTCCAAATAATCTAGTCTACCGCATACCCCCATCTGAGAGAGGATCATATAATTAGAGCTTCTGATTTTCGGTTTTAACCGATAAAACACCACCGATACAAAAAAAATGAAATCAGTGAATAGCCAATAAACACCGGAAAAACTGTTGAAATGGTTAATCAAGTCAAGTTGACTTTACCCTATTCCCATTAAAAAATAAAACCTGCTACAAAAATAATATTAAATACATTTCCCTGTGCTGCTGAGCAATGTCCCGCCTTACAGACTTGTATCTATCATTGATTAGTTCTCAATACTTTAAACCTGGCCCAACTACTGAATGACAGCACATTCCTACATTTCTATTGGAGACTCCGCTTGCAAGATTTAAAACAAGATTACAATCAGGATGGAGACTTGTTGGCAGGATTTCAAGCTGTATTACAGTTAAGATATGGAGGATTTAAATCAGAATTGTGGCGAAATGTACAAAAATGCCTACACACAAAAACCCCAGAAGAATGTGCCCGTGACCATACGGATTTCGTTGTGGAAGACAGCAAAGGCAAGAAGGTACAACTTAAGTGTGCAAATACTGTCGAGTTACTACTATACATATTTGACAGAAAAAAAGCTCAAGCATTTTGGAAAGTAACCGAAAACACTGATTTCATACAGTATAGCAAAAAACGAAAGCCCTGAAAAAAATCGATTTACATAAAACTCGAAAATAGCCAAAAAAAAGCACCGAAAAATACAATTAATAATAACCGAAAAACACAAGCCCTACATATAATATACCTATGAAAACAGGAACAAATATGGTCTTTTCTAATAGTTAAGTACTTGCAAAACCTCTTAACTCTAGACACCAGAAGGCAATAACGGCTTGTTAGAATGAGGCCAATTAGACTGCAAGCCAATATTTCAGTTTCAGATTTGTCATGTGTTGCAGGGCAGATTTCAGTAAAACTAAGCCCTGCTTAGTAAACAATGCAGCCATAGACAGAGAGTGTATGTATGTAATTCTAAAAAAATAAAACAATAGGACTTTAAATTACAAAAAGCTTTACGCGGGCCATTAAAAAAAGCATCTTGATTTGCTGGCTCAGAAGGCACACAGAGAAGAAAGAGGGGCTAGAGTTCTTAAATGGGCAGTAACAGAAAAGTTTAAAGATTATCTCTGGGGAGCTGTTTTTACGGTATTTACAGACAATAACCCACTCGTGCATTTACAGACTGCTAAATTGGGGGCAGTGGAACAGCGCTGGGCCGCACAATTGGCTAATTATCATTATGATCTGAAGTACAGACCCGGGAGGGAAAATGTAAATGCAGATGTACTGTCCCGATTACCATTGCAGGGAGATCATGATGGATTAGTGCATTCTGTAGACCCAGGGGTAATAACTGTTTCTTGTAATACCCAGCAGTCTATTTGGGATCCCCACTACTGGAGGGAGTTACAAGACAAGGATCAAGTCTGTATACGGGTACGGAGGTATGTGGAACGAGGAGAACCACCTACAGTCGTGGAACGGACCGAGGAAGCAGTAGAAGTTATTAGGTTTTTGCGTCAATGGCCTCAGCTACAGTTAAGAGATGGCGTGATAGTGCGGTGGGTACAAGATCCGGCAACGCAAGAGGTATACTTGCAGGTTTTGGTTCCTTTGCAGCATCATCGGGCAATCTGGGAAGAGTACCATGTTCGGTCAGGACACCTAGGGGTGGATAAGACTCAGTCCATCCTTCGCCGGAGCTTTTATTGGCCCCAGATGGAGAGGGATGCTACGCAGTGGACGGCGAGTTGCGAGCGGTGTGTTCTACAGAAGGCACGATTGGAAGGTAGGGCCCCACTGGTGCCAATTGTCACCAAAGCCCCATTGGAAATCCTTGCAGTAGATTACTTGACTTTAAGTAGGCCAAATGATACTTACCAGTACATTTTAGTTGCCACCGATTTGTTTACCAAGTATGCTTGGGCTATTCCTACACGAGACCAGACTGCCGTTACAACTGCTAGAGCCTTGTGGCAATACATTATTCAGCCGTTCGGATGCCCAGAGAGGTTACATTCTGACCAAGGGGCAAACTTTGAGTCTAATTTAATTAAAGCCCTTTTTCATTATTACGGCTGTAAGAAAAGCCGTACTACCCCATACCATCCACAAGGGAATGGTGCTTGTGAACGATTTAATCAGACTCTGCTAAGTCTATTGGGTACGTTGGAAGTAGAGCAACAGGCACGGTGGGTCCAGCATTTGCCAGAAAGGGTACAGGCTTATAACAATACTATACATGCCTCCACAGGATATACCCCCTTTTTCCTGATGTTCGGGCATAATGCACGACTCCCTGTTGAAATGACATTGGGTGTTTGGAATGGAAGGGAACGAGTAACCACCAAGGAATGGGTTCAGCAGCATCATGAGCGGTTAGCACTGGCCTATGAAAAAGCAGGGGAGCAAGTAAGGAAGGCCAGTGCTAGAGGTAAACGGCGGTATGATCGGGGTACACAGGCCTTGTTGTTGTTACCAGGGGAGAGGGTATTGGTGCAGAACAGTCGATCTAGAGGGCAAGGAAAACTGGCTGATCGTTGGGATGGTCAGCCTTATGTTGTTGTAGAACCAGCCATGGAGGGAGGGCCAACCTACCGGATACGGCCAGAGGGCAAGGAGGGACCAGTGCGTACTATGCATCGAAATAGGCTTCGTGTTTGTACTTTTCAACCACAGGACCTCCCAGTACAACCGCCACAGGATCCATTGAACGTTCCAAGTGATGTCCCCCCTAAGGTCTCGATGGAAGAATGCCTTCTGTTGTTGTGGAGTAGTGGATATGGGCTAGTCCCACCTCTGGTACAAGAAGGTATACAAGGAGTTCTAGATGAGCAAGGGTTGAGGCGCTCAAGTAGGGAGAACTTGGGAAGGTTACCTGTACGGTATAGGCAGTAAAAGAAGCAGTATTTGTGGTTTCCGAGGACGGAAACGATTAAGTAGGGGAGAATGTCACAACTTATTTTTTTGTTTTTTTGCACTTTTATTCTAGGTATCTTAAAGCACCTTATAAGATTACTGTATTAGTTGTATATTAAAGGAAATGAAAGTTTAGGAACCATTTGATTGCAAATAACAACCACGTTTATAATATATAAATGTTTTGGAAGATTTTCACGATATGATTGAACGTTTGTTAATCGTTTTTGCAGCTGCCAGAAGTATACACAGTAAGACTGCACGAGTTATTTGAGTGAGTTGTTTTGAGCACGTTTTATAAAATGTTATATTGGTTTGGTATTTAAGTTTGATTTTGTTTTATTTGGAGTGAATTGTATGTATTATATTTTTTTATTATGATAGTATGTACACGTTTTTTTTATGATATTAAATTTGGTCTTACCTTGTGTCTTGGTGTGGGACGGCGTCTAGGCTGGGAAGGAGCTGAGAGCGAGTGATGTCACTTCCAGTGGGAGGTTTTAAGCAATTTCCGCAATGATGCTGGGAAATGTAGTTTGTACAAATACTGTTAATGGGTCTTGCCAATTGATTCGCTCTGGATAGTTAAGGGAGGAGTTTGATGGATATAAAAGAGCGGAGATAGAGACAACGGGGAGAACTGCGAGAGACAGAGACGTGGAGAACAGAGGCTGGGATCCAAGAGGAATCTTCAGGACTAAATGTATTAGTAGAACAAGCAGGCTGTACTGGAGAGTGGATTCAGGACTAAAAGAGTGCAGTTTAAAAGGGAAGTAGCCGGACCACTTTTAATGATTAGTACATTGCCTAATAGGGTTTATGACCCGCTTGCTGTTTAGGGACCCTAGTGCACCTTTATATTTTCTCTGCTAGAGTGATACCTGTGTTTTTAAAAGGAGATAAACCCAATATTTGGTATTTGTCTGCAACTTGTAATTTATGGTTCTTGCACCTGTTCTATTGATATAAATATCTATTATAGAGAGTGGTATTTTGGGGTGTTGCATTTTAAATTACCTGTGGCTATAGGTTGTGCTCTTAAATATGTGGATTGGTATAGTTAACTATAAAGAAATATATTTTAATCTCTGTTGGGGTGTTCTGTATACTGCATAATTGTGAGTCACTCAGTGCTGTTGCTTTTTTTTTCTGTCTCCAGGGGGGGTGCCTGCCATATCCAGGGAGGAGCTTGGCACCAGTGTGGGGGGGTCACTAGCTGCACCTTTTCCTGGAGCGGTTGATGAGGATCCAGTGGTGTCTATTGTGACTTTGGCCTTAAATTCATTTCTTTTGTATACTTTTGCACCCTAGCAAAGTAGTGGGTGCTTTTATTATTTTCTTTTGATACTTTGTGCACTAGTAAATTGGTGTGTGCCTTGTGTTTTTTTTATTTTTATTTTTGGTAACCCCTGGTACTATAGAAATTGTATGATCATATTTTAATGATTTTATAAGGATAATAAACATTGTTTATTGCGAAATGGTACAACTGTTTGCCTTTCTTGTCATGGTCGATCTGTTCTGAGTTCCAACTGGTCATAATTACGAACCTGTGGTGTGTTTTAGTGTTGCTAGGGTCCTAGTGCCCCATATATTTAGTCACTAGGTGGCGTAGTTGGCTACTGTTTGAATTTAAATCCCAAAAGAGTGTCCCGTGACAGAGTTCAGCAAAGTACTGTAAGTACTGTAAATGGAAAATTGCTGTTAAAAACAAACAAAATAAAATAAAATTGCTATGTAAAATTATTTCAAAATCCAGACTCCAATAAGTATGTGTGACAGGCTGACCGGGGTAAGGAGACTCAGAGTCAGGATGTGCAGGGAAAATAAAAGACTTTTAATTAAACAAAATACACAAAACAAAAAGGCACAATGGCCAACCAAAAAGACAAACACAAAAAACTGGCTCTAAACAAACTATACCAAAAATAACCACTCACTCTCACAAACACTCACCAACTAACATACCCAACCACTCCCTTTTATACAGGTGCCTTGGCTAATTGGGCAATTCGCACCTCATTAGCCCAGGCACATTCCACACATTCCTCACACAAACTCACTGAACCACACCCCAAACTCACTCTAAACAATACAAAAACCACAAAACCACCACAAAATAGGCTGCACCCCATCACAGTATGCCGTAATGAGTCCAAATTAAGTCCAAAATCAGCTAGGTTATGCTGCTGAAAAACAAAACTAAGGTTCCAATCTACATTAATGACTTCTGGTATAGTAAGCAAACTTGTTAAATTTGCAGACGACACAAAAATAGGAGGAGTGGCAAACACTGTTGCAGCAGCAAAGGTCATTCAAAATGATCTAGACAGCATTCAGAACTGGAGAGACACATGGCAAATGACATTTAATAGAGAAAAGTGTAAGGTACTGCATGCAGGCATATGGCGGAGTGTCCCGCCCCTTTGTTTATTATTTATTTTATATTATGATTTATGTTTATATTATGGCGAAGCGCCACGTATTTGTTATTGTTTTGTCATTTTAAAAACCTTGTGAGGATGCGTGACTGATCAGCTACTGATTATTTAACTAGCTGACAGTTATTAAACTCGTGCAGACTATGGCTGAGGGGTAATAATTAATTAACAGCTAGTTAACCCCCTCGGCCAGAATATAAAAGCCTGCAGCTATCTGCGCAAAGCGGAGAGTGTCACAGGTGAGACGTGTTTTGTGGAGAGACAAAGAGAAAAACAATTGCTGTATATAAATATACTTGTTTCCGTTATTGTTTGTTTGTTTATTTGTTTGGCCAACGCACCTTTTTGTTTTGTGTTTGTTTAAACCTTTTGTTTATTTATTATTTAATAAATACACTGAGCGCCATAGCGCTGCAGTTTCACCACCGCCATTCCTTGTTTTGGTTTCTGTTTCTGTCTGTGACGTCACCACCCACACGCCACTCAACAACAGCTCGGTCACAAGGCAATAAAAAATGTGCATTATAAATACCATATGGGAGATACTGAAATTGAAGAAGGAATCTATGAAAAAGATCTAGGAGTTTATGTTGACTCAGAAATGTCTTCATCTAGGCAATGTGGGGACTCTATAAAAAAGGCCAACAAAATGCTCGGATACATATATAGTGAAAAGTGTTGAATTTAAATCAAGGGAAGTAATGTTAAAACTTTACAATGCATTAGTAAGACCTCATGTAGAATATTGTGTTCAGTTCTGGTCAAACCTCGCTACAAAAAGGATATTGCTGCTCTAGAAAGAGTGCAAAGAAGTGCGACCAGAATTATTCTGGGTTTAAAAGGCATGTCATATGCAGACAGCCTAAAATAATTTAATCTGTTAAGTCTTGAACAAAGAAGACTACGCAGCGATCTGATTCAAGCTTTCAAAATTCTAAAAGGCATTGACAATATCGACTTTTTTGACCTGAAAAAAGAAACAAGAACCAGGGGTCACAAATGGAGATTAGATAAAGGGGCATTCAGAACAGAAAATAGGAGGCACTTTTTTACAGAGAATTGTGGCAGTCTGGAACCAACTCCCCAGTAATGTCGTTGAAGCTGACACCATAGGATCCTTCAAGAAGCTACTTCATGAGATTCTGGGATCAATAAGCTACTAACAACCAAACGAGCAAGATGGGCCGAATGGCCTCCTCTCGTTTGGAAACGTTCTTATGTTCTTAATTAAAACTTGTTGATGGGCACTCACTGTATTATATGAACACACTCAATAGGTCTGGAGTAGGGAATCCAGTTCTGGACACTTTTCTCCAATCCCAGGATTTCAGGATTTATTTATTTTTTAATCCTGTGATTCCATTTTTGTAATAATAATAATAATATCGTGCTTTTGCTTTTATTAATAATTACCGGTGTGAAGGTGTAGGGTAATGCACTCACATGACAAAGGAGCTCTTCAACTAATTAATTAATAATAAAAAACACATACAAGCATTGCAAGTAAAGAACAGTCCTGTCACTCCAGCGCAGAACAAGTGAGTTATTTCACTGTATAAGTAGGGCAGCCCATCTGCCTGCTCAACTCAATAATACTGTCATTTAAAAACATAAACTTAGATAAAACACTGAACTGATTAAACTACTAACACTGAACATTTAAACGTTAGAAAGTAAACTTACCAAGTAAAAACTACACCTTGTTTAAAGAAGCAACATCATATAATGACAATCTTTTAGTTTTTTTGTTGTTTTAGCCTACAGACTGCAGTACCACCGCCCTTCTATTTAAATATGTAAATTAGCCATGTGTGCGCTCAATGCTCAACACACTATTAGCAGCAGACTGGGTATAGAGTTAACCTCGTTTAACAGAAAGGAAATGTACACCAGTACGGCTGCAGTTTTATTTGAAAGGAGATTCAACATTGTTGATTCCATTGCTAAGCTGCAAAGTACTACAACGTGGTAAGAACAATGCGTTGTCCGCCATTACATCATTTTTCTTGCGTAACCCCTAACAAGAGCTCTCCAGTTTGAAAACCACTGCATTAAAACGCTGAATGCTCATGCCTACAGATTGATATAAAACATTTATGGATTTGTCAAAGACAGTGTTCTATAATATGCCAGCAAGCCAGCACAACAAAATGAAACAGAGAGCAATGTCTGTGATCTGTCTAATGACTACTATAATTTGTTTTTATAAAATAATAATTCTTATTATTATTATAAACAATGATTATTGTTTTACATAATAATAATAATAATAATAATGTGTTATATATATAGAATAATAGATGGGCTTCAGTGAGTTACAGGAACATAATTCCATCTAGGGTATTATGTCATAAACTACGAGACCGTTAGGGCGAGTGCTTTATAAACTGTTACAGAAACCTGAGATGGAATTATTTTCCTTTAACTCACTGAAGCCCATCTATTATTTTTTATAATACATGGATATTAGTATCTATTTAGTCGTTGTCAGTCAATGATTTGTGTCGCTCGCTTGGTTGGTGCTCCCATTGGTGAAGGATGATTGTAAATATTTACAACGACAGATTTGTTAAAAGTGCCTGAAAAACACGAATTGTGGGTGTTGTCGAGTGATTTAATTTTTGAAAATCATTGACAGGAATGTCTTTGCTTTCCTGTTCCTCTCCAGTTTCTCTGAGATACAAATGTACCAGCTTTACATCATTTTTTTTTAACGTATACTCATTTTGTTGCTCAGTAATGAACACTGTGGGTGTTGTAGAGTGATTGAAAACGAGACATTTGAGTCCAATGGGTCAAAGTTCAAGTATATTTTCCTCTAGAGGAATTATGACATTTTGATTTTTTTTTTCTTATAATGGCTCAGGATGCAATTAAAGCCTTCTTCTATGTATTTTTATATATATATATATATATATATATATATATATATATATATATATATATATATATATATATATATAGTGAACCAGTCGGCACCACTCACGGTTCTTTCCCCTTTAAAAATTAAACCCAGACACGGAAATAGATTTTTTTACGCGCTAACACACTATATTTTTAATAAACAAAATAAGCAAAACACAAAATAAACAAAAGAAACACCTAGTTCCTTTTAGAGCACTGACTAAACACACGGGAACCTAACTAACCCGCAGGACGGCTAAGCCGTTTACCCGCTACAAACACCAAAACACTCTCTTGAACTTGCTTCTCAATGACTGCTTGGAAGCAGAGCACCTCTTCTGTAATATTCTGCAATATAACTGCTCCTCTTTTATACCCTGCACCTGGTTCTTATTTAATAATGATCTCCAGGTGTAGGGAATAATTAAGCAATAAAACAATTAATGGCACTGATTAACAATAAAGCAAAATACAATTAAACAATAACAAATACAATTAAACTAAACAAATGTGGCTTTCGCACATGTTTTCTTCCAGGGAGCATTTAACCCCCTCCCTGCTGTCTTACATATCCCCCCCCTTGTCTTTTCAAGACACCGGCCATTCGACAGCCACCTCCTCCCCTAAAACACAACCACCCACCCTCGAGTCCATCAATGTTCCTTTTCGCCCTCTTCCACTGGAGGTTGCAGCAGCAGGCAGAGGTCTGCAGCTGGGGCCCGGTGCAGCGACTTCCAATCACCCAGGGGGAGCGAAGTAGTGACAAGGGGGAGCTCAAGCGATGTCTGGGAGCAGCGCAGCGACGTCTTGGTGCTTGGGAGGAGCGGAGCAGGGAACCAGGTGGTGAACTGTGACCGGTTCTGCAGACTCCTGGGCTCCAGGTCTAGCGAAGGGAGGTCCAGGCAAACCGGCAGGGTGTCCAGGAGCAAGGGGTGAAGGACCGCACACAGCGGCGCCGGACTGGACCGCAGGGGTGGTGGTCGGGGCTGCGGTGGAGGCGGGCTCTTCACCTCCTTCCCCTCTAACTCGGGCCACGGCAGCTCCACCTCCTCTGGCTCTGGGAGCGGCGCCTCCTCCCCTCTGGACTCTAGGGCTGGAGTCAGCGGGGCTCCTCTCGCGTGCTCCCATTTTTGGAGCAACAGCTCCAATTCGGTCGGCTCCCGCACCGGTCTCTTCAGCGGGGCCAACCCCAGCTCTCTCTCCCATTTCTCCATCTGCTCTTTTTGAGCGGCGGCGTTGCGATTGAGCCTCTCAATTAAGTCTTTAAAATACATTTTCACTGGGTCTCTAGGGGCGCCCACACACTCTGACATCAAATGTGAACCGGCCGGCACCACTCACGGTTCTTACCCCTTTAAAAATTAGACCCAGACACGGAAATTGATTTTTTTACGCGCTGACATGCTATATTTTTGATAAACAAAATAAACAAAACACAAAATAAACAAAACAAACACCTAGCTCCTTTTAGAGTACTGACTAAACACACGGGAACCTAACTAACCCGCAGGACGACTAAGCCTTTTACCCACTACAAACACCAAAACACTCTCTTGAACTTACTTCTCAACGACTGCTTGGAAGCAGAGCACCTCTTCTGCCTCCTTCTCCTCAGCAGCCACAAATAATCTAACTGCTCCTCTTTTATACCCTGTACCAGGTTCTTATTTAATAATGATCTCCAGGTGCAGGGAATAATTAAGCAATAAAACAATTAATGGCACTGATTAACAATGCAATACAAATGTTACTTCATGCAAACATTCCTGGGCACTTTACAAAATAAATATAAAAAAGCATGTGTCTAATATATAATCCAGCTACAAATAAACAGACCCAAACAAATACAGTGCCTTGCATAAGTATTGACCAGGTAAGGAGGGCATTAGTCAGAGAAGCAACCAAGAGGCCAATGGTAACTCTGAAGGAGCTGGAGAGATCCACAGCTGAGATGGGAGAAACCGTCCATGGGACTACTATAACCCGGATGCTCCACAAAGCTGGGCTTTATGGAAGAGTGGCGAGAAGAAAGCCATTGCTGAAAAAAACCCATATCAAATCCCGTTTGGATTTTGCCAAAAGGCATGTGGGAGACACAGCAAACATGTGGAAAAAGCTTCTCTGGTCTGATGAGATTAAAATTGAACTTTTTGGCCTTAGCGCAAAACGCTATGTGTGGTGCAAAGCCAACACTGCTCATCACCCTGAGAACACCATCCCCACGGTGAAGCATGGTGGTGGCAGCATCATGTTATGGGGATGCTTTTCATTGGCAGGGACTGAGAAACTGGTCAGGATTGAGGGCAAGATGAATGGAGCCAAATACAGGGAAATTCTAGAGGAAAAGCTGTTTCAGTCTGCAAGAGACCTGGGACTGGGGTGGATGTTCACCTTCCAGCAGGACAATGACCCTAAACACACAGCCAAAGCTACACTGGAGTGGTTTAAAAACAAGAACTGAATGTCTTAGAATGGCACAGTCAAAGCCCAGACCTCAATCCGATTGAGAATCTGTGGCAAGACTTGAAAATTGCTGTTCACCAACGGTCCCCATCCAACTTGACAGAGCTTGAGCAATTTTGCCAAAAAGAATGGGCAAAAATTGCAGGATCCAGATGTGCAAAGCTGGTAGAGACTTACCCAAAAATACTCGCAGCTGTAATTGCTGCCAAAGGTGCTTCTACCAAGTATTGACTCAGGGGGGTGAATACTTATGCAACCAACAAATGTCTTTTTTTTTGTTTAATTGACTTTTGTGTCACAATAAAAAATATTTTGCACCTTCAAAGTGTTAAGTACGTTGTGTAAATCAAATGGTAAAAATCCCATTTAAATCCATTTTAATTGCAGGTTGTAACACTACAAAATGTGGAAAAGTCCAAGGGGGGTGAATACTTATGCAAGGCACTGTAAGTTTTCAAACAGGATTTAAAAGATTCAATTGTGCTAGCATTCCTGATATGAATCGGGAACTAGGGGAAGTTAGGGGAAGATTAGCATTTTCTTATCTAAGGGAACGACCAGGGACGTATGGGTTCAGGAGATCTTGAAGATATGAAGGCCCAAGACCATGCCTTATAGGTAATAAGATTAACTCTGAAATAATAATAGCATCAGTAATAAAACAAACAAATTAGATTGATGCAGTAATCTGTTAAATTCATTCAATTAAATATGCAATTAAAACCAAGAGTAACCAAGATTAAAATGTTTAATCGTGATTACATTTTTTTAATCGCTTGACAGCCCAAATGTAAATACATGTTTGTTTTTTACTTGTAATTTATTATATATTGTAGCATTTTGTCTGTCTTATGAAGCAGGACTCAGTGTTGAATTCTCGATTTGTAAGATTTATTGATAATAAACAGAGAATTCCTGTTAGGGGCTGGAACTCACGCCATCAAAATAATAAACCCTTTTATTATTATGTTTCTCGCATCCGCTGCAGTCTCTTCTTGCTGTCACTCTCACTGTTCTCTTGCTGTCTTTCTCTCTCTCCCCCCTGTCACTCATGCACCCCCTTATGTATCCTCTGCTCATTTCCCGCCGCTGTCTGGCTTACTGAAAACATATTGTATTAAACAGGAATTTAATCCTTCCTATTAATCTCAGTCTACTCCTGATCAGCAGACAGTTGTAGGCACATAATTGATAACAAAGTACAGTGTGTTCCCTAAATATATGAACACTGATGGTATCATAAAATGCAGACTGCTTCCTCCAGCAATTACAACATGACTTCCATCAATTTCAATGCAAATGTCACAGTGGCAATTGAATTGGCATTCACATACTGGAGCACATTGTATTTTTTGTATTTCCCTATGGGTGCTTGTCTGAGAATCCTCCATAATTAAGGCTGTAAGAAAATCGCACGCCGTGAATTGGTTGCGGAAACCGCAACTTTTAACATAGCCCACAACTTTTTATGGTTGCCACAACTTTTAATGTGACTACAGTTTCTTTTGCTAGTGGGGGATTGATATGCATTGTCATCCTCTCTAGCCAATCAGCGATCTTGTTTCCCATTGCTATGGCTAGTAACGGGAAAGAAGACTGTGCCATGATGCAAGTACTGTACTTACTGTTACATTTTGTGACTGAAGGTTTATTGGCGTTTTCCAAATACTGTAGTGGCTGTTCAATTTTGTGAGTGAGTGTGGCAAAATGGCTGCTGTTTGAAAACAGGTGCAGAGGTGATGCAGTGCAGAAATAATCACACAAAGGAAACTGTAATCCGGTTTGGAAAAGGGGTCTTTATTTTGTAATTCCCGTTCTGGTGACCAAACAATAAACCTCTGGCAATACACACCAATGTGTAAAGCACGGAGGTAACAATAATAATGGGTTGTAGCCCAAATAATAAACAAACGTTATCCGCCCCACAATGATACAGTACACGGTCACCAGTCTGGGTGCATGCAGTAGTGCTCGTGGTGGGTGATAACAATTATAAAGTGACTGTGGTGTAGTGTTGTTCCGGGTAGTGCTGGCCCAAGGCGACAGCTCCAGATACATCGTCTACACCGTCTAGTGATTCACAAAACAAAAGACAATTACGAACAGCAACAACAAACAAAAACACTCACAAATCCTCTTTTACTCTTTTTAGGGTTTCTCCCGGTCCTTCCAGTTTTGCTCTCGCTCAAAACCAAGCGAAGGAGTAGATTGCGATTCTCCATCCCCTTTTATGTTATCACGCATGAACCCTTGGTAAACGAGTGCAGCTGCTACGTCGTTTCCCTTCCGGATCAATACATTCCTGCAACTGAGTTTCGCCGCCTTCCAGACTGACCGACTTCCCGGCCCTGGGAAATAACTGTCAGGCCAGCCTGTCCAAAGAACTCCACTTTCGCTGCTTAACACCCTCACAGGCCAGGAGGGAGATTTACAACCAAGATTCATTATATTTCTGTCACAGTGAGCTTTTACTGTTATGCAAGTACTGTATGTTATGCATCATAATGAAACAGAGCGTAAAACATTTTTATTTCAAATGGTGATAAAGAGGGAATCTTAAGAACTTATGTTCTGGTTATCTATTTATATGTTTTTTTCTTGTTGTTTTTGAACAAATTAACAAAAATCCATCTTGAAAGCAAGTGTACGTACAAACTGCTTATATTTATGACCACGCCGAAACCGCAACTTTATACACAGTGGCTGCAACTTCTTGATAAAAAAAATCACGATTTCCTTACAGCCTTATCATAATGTATTTGCTCCTCTTTGATGATTTTGAATAATTTTCCTGAAAGTAACTATACCTTTCAAAGCTGTACTAGTTAGGTGTTTTTTGGGGTTTTTTGGGGGTTTTTTTTACAAAATATGAAGCTAAAAATAGAAACAAACATAATAATGTATATTTCAATGAGACACAGGCAAGAAATGGGTTCAGAATTTGTATTAATAAACAATTGAATGAACAGAAAATATAACAGAATACTTTCTTGGCCTCTATCCCTGGGTGACTTGGCCTATCTCTTCATTGACTGGTTAGAGGATGAGATGGTGGAAAGGTTCCAGCCTCCCTCCACCCCCCGTGGAAAATAATTAAACACATGGTGATGGAGGTAATGGGGAGGTGTAGGTCGCATGAAAACTAATACAACTTCTCCACTGGCATATCCGACCCGTGAGGGCTCGGTACAGTCTGGGTATTGGTGGTTCTCCACTGGCTATTTGTCGAGCCGAGCTGTTGAAATGCTCGTCCAAGCATTCATCATGTCAAGAGTGGATTATTGCAATTCTCTCTTTTCCGGTGTTAGCGAATGCACTTTGAAAAAACTTCAACTGCTTCAAAACTCTGCAGCTAGAGTTCTTACAAGGACAAAATCAACTGAGCACATCACCCCTGTCCTAAAGTCTCTACACAGGCTCCCTGTGAAGTCCCGCATTGACTATAAAATTCTTCTACTGGTGTATAAATCATTACATGATCTGACCCCAACCTATCTGTCCGACCTAATTGTCCCTCATGCTCCAAGGCACACTTTGTGATTTTCTACCGCAGGAATACTACAGATCCCTCAAGATAATCTCAAAACATTCGGCTCCAGAGCTTTCTGCTGTTATGCCCCAAAAGCCTGGAATGCCCTCCCAGACAAACACCAACATGCAGACCACTTTTTGTTTTGGTCGGCTACTGAAAACCCATCTGTTCAGAGCTGCCTTTATCTGTTAGAAATGTCCCTTGTTTTTTTTTTTTTATGTGAAGCACTCTGTAATGTGAACACATGAAGGGTGCTATATAAATGCAAGATAGATAGATAGATAGATAGATAGATAGATAGACACAAAAACACAAAATTAAAAACACTACCAAATTTCTCATCCTTGACCTTTATTATATGAATAAAAATGCTAAACTTATTTACAAAAATATAGTAAAACGAAATACAGCTGTATCATACATACAACTATGGCTCTCGTTGCGCTCATGCAGCTTCTATTTTTAAGCACCCAAACAAAAAACAACTCTAGAAAAAACAACTTAAATGGGATAACTTTGGCAAATCATATTTTTACAGCTTTCTTTTTTCCCCTTCAACAGCATTAGAGTCGGAATTATCAGTAAAATGTGTGGATTATAAAGAAATTCCTAAAATATATTTACAAAATATAGCGATACAAGATACAGCTGTACTGTTGGTCTATTAATTTTTGAAAACCATTTGTTTGCGCATCTTTTAGCAAACTGAGTTAATAATAAAAATAATTAATAACAACTGTCTTTTGTTGCGTGTGACGTCAGTGCAGAGACTCCCCTTAACTGCACCGGTACGGTCCCGGCATAGCTCGGTTGTACGGTGGAAAAGAAGCATAAAAGACAAATACAGGTGAGTACAGTATTTATAGTACATGCAGGGCAGTGTCAAGTGATTGAAGTTCAGTCGAAGGCAGGGCTTGTCTCTGGGCCTCTTAGAACTACAGCCAAGCTTTCATACAAAATCGGAGATCAAACCTGGAAAGGCATCATCCAAGTGTGTCGTCTTCTCTTGAGTTTCTTAGTTTTACGTGCAAAAGTAACTTTTACCTTCCAAACCTTACAGTTACTGAAAAAAATTATACATGAAAAATCTTTGTCCACAGAGATTTACAATAAACTGATTACAAAGCCAAACTTTTCTCTTACTTGAGCTTTTGTAACAGCAGTCAAGTATAGTGAGAAGAAACCAACAAAACAGCTTTGCAAATGAGGCCCACTGTCTACATTACTGAACTTTGCTTAAGTCCTCCTGGGATGCCAGCAAAGTAATCTTGAGCAGGTTCTTAAAACTCATTCATATTCAGATATGATTTGATATAGTACTGTTTTCCATGATTGTGTAAAAAAAAAAAAAACCCAACATTTTGAGGTTTCCTGACATCATAATCCTGCCCTGAAATGTATTTTGTATATGGGTGTTTCCACTGTTTCACAATGCAAAGTGTAACCTTAAAAAAATACTTGTTTGTTGTTACTGTTGATCCAACTTGTACCTGATCCTATGAGTCATGTAGCTAGGCAATCCCATAATAAGCTAGACTGATGACCATGTATTGGTAACCGGTATAGGGAAAATATTCTCATTAAATATTTAATGAATAGTATTACTGCAAACAGAACCACTTAGTAGACACCCTGCAATCAACTGACCAGACATTTTACCAACTGGGAGCTTATTGCCAACATCAAGAAAGCTTTTTAGCTTTGGTAATATTTCTGTCTATGGTGTGATGGACTTTGCTTGGCAACCCCATCAGGATTGATCACATACACACACCTGTTAATTAATTAATTTGCATTGAGGCAGGAGCTGGCAATTACAGGCTGCCAATTTAGACTTTAAAAGAGAACCTGCATCGAGCAAACGGTGTGCCTGGTCTGGGGATAGCTCTGTTTGTGTACCAGAGAGTAGGAGTCCGTGAGGGGTCATAATTTAAGGGAAGTGCTGTCTTTTAAAACTTTAAATTATACTATATTACTGAACCTGTGTGTGGATCTGTAAGGGACAGACACAACACTTCAACCTTTGGAGGGGGGTTATCTTTGTATATTTGAGTTTGCTGTGCTTTGCGTATTGTTAATTTCACTTGTTATTGGAAGTTATCATTTTATTTGAATATTAAGTGCACATTATATGATTTGTGGTTTATTAAGTTCCTACCTTGACACCTAATGTCTGGATCCCCTGGACAAAGCGGGCTCACTCGTTCTCCACTCCCAGAATGAACACTGGTATGTACCTGCTGCACATACCCTTACTAACTCCTTCTCCCCCTACGCTTACTAACTCCTTCTGAGTGACCAACCTTGCCTCTGCCAGAACACGTTGAAATGAAAACAAAACAATAACAAACAAACGCACAGCTATGCCATCATATAAATACATAATAAATCATAAAACAGAAATACAAAATAACACAGGGGCGGAGGGGGAGACCCCGTTCTAAAAATAAATAAACAATCATGTGTAGGGCTCCTCGTCCTGTTACACGCTCTCAGACTAACAAATCTCTGCTTCTCAGCAAACTTATAACTGACACCAATCTTGATCTTCTCTGTCTAGCTGAAACCTGGCACTATGTAAACGACATGCACTCGCTGCATCTAGCCACCCCAAAGGGCTATTCCCTCTTTGACATACCTCGCCTCACTGGCCGAAGCAGGGGCACTGCTGTTATTGCAAATTCTGTGCTCGCTTCCTCAGTTCTTTCTTTGCCTGTCTTTTCTTCATTTGAGCATCTTGCCATCAAGCTCACCTCTCCCATTTCCCTTACCCTTGCTGTTATCTATTGTCCAGCTAAGAGCAACTCTGCTTTTATTGCGAGTTTTCAGAATTCCTCTCCCTTGTCTGCACTTCTACTGACAAAATCCTACTCCTAGGTGACTTCAACATTCATGTTGACTTGCCTTCCTCCACCCTAGTAACTGAATTTAACAGGCTTCTAGACTGTCTTGGACTTTCTCAATCTGTCAACGTCCCCACTCACACCCGAGGACACACCCTGGATCTGTTTATCACCAGAAACCTTGAAGCTCTGACCATTTCTTAATCACTACTAATATTAATCTCCCTGCTCCTTCCTCCGCCACTGATACTATTGTCTCCATCCCTCCCAAGAATCTGCTGAATCCTCTGAAACTCTCAGAATGTGCAGAGACCCTCTACAACGCCACCCTTACTAATATCATTGACACTGTTGCCCCACTTACAACCTGAACGGTCAAGAAAGATCAAAACTGCCCATGGTATACCCTTGAACTTCGAGTGCTTAAATCTGCCTGCCGCAAGCTTGAACGCAAGTGGAGGTCATCTGGACTAACGGTTCACAGAGAGATCTGGACTGACCATCTTGTGAGCTACAGGCTTGCTGCGGCAGGGTGAAATACTTCTCTGAAATCATAACTATGGGACACGGTAAACCCAATGTTCTCTTTTAATACCATTGACCAAAGCCTACATCCAGCCACTGACAGATCGAACTCCCATCCATCCTCCTCTCTTACCTGTCATGATTTCTCCTCTTTCTTTCGGAACAAAATCGACAACATCTATTCTACACTCGCCCACCACAAACCCAGTTTACTACTTGACCACCTTGACGCACCTTTGGTTGCCCCTCCTGCCCTCTCCTCCTTCTCTCCTCTCTCCATTGCTGATGTTTCCAGCTTACTGTTGAAATCAACTACTGCCACATGCCCCCTGGACCTCTGGCCAACTAACCTTGTCCACTGCCGCTGCCAGGATCCTTACCAGATGTAAAAAACGTGATCACATGACCCCCCCCCCGTCATGCCCAGCTGCACTGGCTGCCTGTAAAGTTCAGGATTATTTTCAAAACTCTCCTGCTCACCTACAATGCCCTTCATCACACAGGTCCCGAGTACCTCCTCAACCTGCTGACCCGCTATGTCCCTGCCACAAGATGAGGTCCTCAGACTCTGGACTGCTTGTTATCCCCAAGCAAAAGTGCATCACACTTGGAGAACGCTCGTTTAGCTTCATGGCTCCGACTCTTTGGAACTCTCTCCCAGCTTTGGTGTGTGATGCTCCCACCATCGCTCGATTAAAATCAACTCTCAGGAGCCACCTGTTCTATCTTGCTTTCCATGCGCTTTAAGCCTGATATCTACTATTAGCTGCTGTGTTGCTGAAACTATTTTATGTATTATTTTACTATCATGTATTATGCACTTTCCACTAAATTTAATGTATAATGCATTGTTGTTTTTTTTTTTTTTTTTTACTGTATATCGTGTATTATGCATTTCTGTCACTGATCTACACGAAATAGTCCATAATGTCGAAGTGGGGGAAAAAATCTACATATTTTTCAAAATTATTGACAAATAAAAAACGTCTTGATTGCATAAGTATTCACCCCCTTTGCTGTGACACCCCTAAATAAGCTCTGGTGCAACCAATTGCCTTCAGAAGTCACACAATTAGTTGAATGGAGTCCACCTGTGTGCAATTAAAGTGTCACATGATCTCAGATTAAATACACCTGTTTCTGGAAGGCCCCAGAGTGTGTTAGAGAGCATATCTAAACAAACAGCATCATGAACACCAAGGAGCTATCAAAACAAGTCCGGGATAAAGTTCTGGAGAAGCACCAATCAGGGTTGGGTTATAAAAAAATATCCCAAACTTTGAACATCCCCCAGAGCACTGTTAAATCCATTATTAAAAAATGGAAAGAATATGGCACAACTGCGACTCTGCCTAGAGAAGGCCGTCCACCAAAACTCAGTGACCAGGTAAGGAGGGCATTAGTCAGAGAAGAAACCAAGAGGCCAATGGTAACTCTGAAGGAGCTGGAGAGATCCACAGCTGAGATGGGAGAAACCGTCCATGGGACAACTATAACACAGACCCTCCACAAAGCTGGGCTTTATGGAAGAGTGGCGAGAAGAAAGCCATATCAAATCCCGTTTGGATTTTGCCAAAAGGCATGTGGGAGACTGTGGCAAAGTGGTAATTAGTAGCAGGTGTATAGCAGGTGCTGTGCGGATGCAGTAATTCCAAATAACAAACAGACAACAAAGTATGGGTGAAATGAGGGTTTTAATGATTTTGAAATCCAATTGCCTGATGACCAGCCAGAAAACAATAATGAGCTGGCAATACACAGCAATGTGTATTGCACAGTAATGAAAAAGGGTTGCAGTCACGCAAACAATAAACACGGTACAAAACACACACAATTAGACACACACAGTCACAGGTCCAAAGTGCTTGTGGTGAAGTACAATATATTACGTGCTATTGGTGAAAACAAGTGCTGTGGTGGTCCGGCTTTGTGCTGGCTCCTGGCAACAGATCCGGATTTGTTTAGCCGTCTAGTGCTATTTAACGAAACAAACACAGACAGTTACTAAACAGAAAACACCAACAAAACACTCACAAACTCTTTATTTTATTTTGGGGATATCTCCCGGTCCTTCCAGTCTCCTCGTATCTGTGAAACCCAAGTGAAGGAAAAGATTTACAATTCTCCGGCCCCTTTTATGCATTTATGCATGACACCTTGGTAAACGATTACAGCTGACTCTATTGCTTGGTTGCTGGTAGAGACTTACCCAAAAAGACTCACAGCTGTAATTGCTGCCAAAGGTGCTTCTACCACGTATTGGCTAAGGGGGGTGAATACTTATGCAACCAACAAATGTCTTTTTTTTGTTTAAATGAAATTTATAATTAAAGTTCGGGAGGAGGGTCAGACACCAATCTCCGCATCACCAAATTGAATCATTCAATTTACACATTAGCTAATTTAAATTGTTAGCACTATAAATACCCGCTTAACTTATCTCTCAGTTGCGTTTTGATTTCATCGTACATGCACGTATTATGGTCAGTATTCTGAATTATTCCGTTTCATTCTGAATTATTCCGGTTGGCGGTATTACCACTCCAAACTTCTCTTCCCAGATGTCTGCTTCTCCTGTCTGCCATGGCTCCTGCCTGGCCACTCGTTCCTCTGCAACTCCTGACATCAGAGACTGGACGATCTCCCGGCTCCAGCTTTATCTTCGTAGCAACAACATCCCATTCAAATCTACAGCACGTAAGGAGAATTTGTTTACTTTATTTCATCCTTCCCGTCGCAGGCGCTATGACGTCAGCACTGATCGTTGCTTTACCCAGTGTTGCCAAGTCTCACGACAAAACAAGCCCAACCCATGTCAGTATGGGTGTTTTTACAAATTCCAACCCGCAACTCAAGAAACAAGCCCAATTTTCGCGTATTATAAGCGGACTTGAAACACCTCACCCGCACCGACTGCATCTCCACGAAGCGCGTCTACTACCGGAAAAATCCGAAAGCAGGACCATCGCACCTGTCAATCAAAGGCTCATTCAGCAGTTCCTGAGCATTCTGGGTCCAACTATAACCTTTCAGATTACCTCCCCTCACTGCAGGCGTCCAGCAGGCCCCTGCAGTGACCTCTTTGGCCACTATGGGCGTCCAGCAGGCCCCCATAGTGCTCCCTTCACCTCCAACTATAACCTTTCTGGTTCCCTTACCTCACTGCAGGCGTCCAGCAGGCCCCTGCAGTGACCTCTTTGGCCACTATGGGCGTCCAGCAGGCCCCCATAGTGCGCCCTTCACCTCCAACTATAACCTTTCTGGTTCCCTTCCCTCACTGCAGGCGTCCAGCAGGCCCCTGCAGTGACCTCTTTGGCCACTATGGGCGTCCAGCAGGCCCTCATAGTGATTCTTTATCTGTGAAATGCTTTTCTTTCTGCTCATCGGCAGTTTTGCACATTTGTATCCAAAGATTGTTTTGCCAGATTTGTAATAACTTCATTGAAGGAACCTGTGCTATTCCGCCTGTAACTTCCTTCATTTCTGCTCACTGTAACTCCATCACACCCAGCATCAACAGTCCCTCATGAAGATTGCTCCCTGCAATATGCAAATCGACCACGCCATATTCTTAATCAAAATTGCTGGGAAAAACGCATGACTGGCTAAAGCCAATATATCAAATACATTTAAAATCATGCCCATTGAGCCTGTCCTCAGGGGAATGTATTTTTTATATTTCCACTTTTCTGTCCGGTTCCCCTCCTACTAAACGCAATCTTCTGTCCCTCCTAGGCCATTTAAACTACATGGGAGCATGGGAGGATTTGCAAACAAGAGGAGGCCATTCAGCCCATCTTGCTCGTTTTGGTTGTTAGTAGATTATTGATCTCAGAGTATCATCAAGAAGCTTCTTGAAGGATCCCAGGGTGTCGGCTTCAACATTACTAAGTTGGTTCCAGACCCTCACAATTCTTAGTGTAAAAAAGTGCCTCCTATTTTCTGTTCTGAATGCCCCTTTATCTAATTTCCATTTGTGACCCCTGGTCCTGGTTCAAAAAGTCTCCTGGGTTGACTTTGTCAATACCTTTTAGGATTTTGAATGCTTGAATCCGATCACCGTGTAGTCTTTGTTCAAGTCTGAATAGCTTCATTTCTTTTGGCCTGTCTGCATATGACATGCCTTTTAAATCCGGGGCAATTCTGGTCGCTGTTCTTTGCACTCTTTCTAGAGCAGCAATATCCTTTTTTTTTAACGAGGTGACCAGAAATGAACACAATATTCTAGGTGAGGTCTTACTCATGCATTGTAAAGTTTTAAAATTACTTCCCTTGATTTTAAATTCAACACTTTTCACAATATATCCGAGCATCTTGTTGGCCTTTTTACAGCTTCCCCACATTGTCTAGATGAAGACATATCTGAGTCAACATAAACTCCTAGGTCTTTTTCAAAGATTCCTTCAATTTCAGTATCTTCCATATGATATTTATAATGCACATTTTTCTTGCCTGTGTGCAGAACTTTACACTAATCTATTAAATGTCATTTGCCATGTGCTTGCCCAGTTCTGAATGCTGTCTAGATCATTTTGAATGACCTTCGCTGCTGCAACAGTGTTTGCCACTCCACCTATTTTTGTGTTGTGTGCAAATTTAAGTTTGCTTACTATGCCAGAATCTAAATCATTATGTATATTAAGAATAGCAGAGGACCTAATACTGATCCCTGTGATACACCACTGGTTACCTCGCTCCATTTTGATGTCTCCTCTAATCAGTAATTACAGTTCAGAGCGGCTGCTCCCGCGTTCCTTACCCCCCATCACTGCAGGCATCCAGCAGGCCCCTGCAGTGACCTTTCCAGCCACTATGGGCGTCCAGCAGGCCCCCATAGTGCTCCCTTCACCTCCAACTATAACCTTTCAAGTTACCTCTCCTTACTGCAGACATCCAGCAGGCCCCTGCAGTGACCTTGCTGGCCACTATGGGCGTCCAGCAGGCCCCCATAGTGCTCCCTTCTCTGTCAAACGGTTTTCTACCAGCTGCGAGCTTCAACAGGGCCCCACAGCCCCCTTCCATTCCTTACCTCCGCGGTCTTCCAAATGTAACCTTTTTGGTTACCCTCCCCTCACTGCAGGCATTCAGCAGGCCCCTGCAGTGACCTCCCTGGCCACCATGGGTGTCCAGCACGACCCCATAGTGGTCTCTTCTCTGTGAGATGCTTTTCTTCTTTCAGCTCATGGGCAGTTTATTCAAACACTTTCAAAACCATTGCCATTTCTTTGAATATCAGTCAGGGCCGCAATACTCTGGAGGCATTCTGTTTTCTACACGTTAACTACTCCCTAATCCACGTGCATGCATTTCCTCGAATCCCTACTGCGTTCAGTTATAGAAATTAATCTTTTATGTGGGACTTTGTCAAAAGCTTTCTGGAAATTTAAATAAACCATGTCATATGCTTTGCCATTTGTACGCAATGACGATAAATCCTCGAGGCAGAGCTTTTATCTCCTACCTTCTCTCTATTTGATACTTTCTGTCGATTCCCTCAATGATGTCATACTCATGGTTTGGTTCCTTTTTTTCGCAAGGAACTCCGCCTGTGGGAGCTCCTACTAAAAGAAAGGAATGGCAGTACTTTTACGACAACTGTCTCCTGCTGCACAAAGACATTCAACCGTTCAAAGATGCAGCTCCCTCTCTTGGCTTTGGAGGATATTACAAGGGAAAATTGGTTTTCTGCTCCATGGCCTAACTAATTCAGCATTATTCCTATAACTGATCACTCCTCGTCATTGCGCAAAATGTGTCCATTTGCTGTAGCCGCACTCCTTTTTGGGGGTCTTCCTGGGCTCAAAATCCATTCTTCTCCACTCACATAATTCACCTACAGTCTAAATCTTTAACAAGATTGTTCATTCTCCCACCATATAATGAGAATATTCAGAAGGATTACCTGTTTATCTGTTACTCATCAGTTCATTTTCAGAGCTCAACACATTCTCGGCCACCTGAATATAATCGATTCTCTTTCTTGTTTCCAAACGCAGAGATTCAGAGCATTGGCTTCCGAAGACGACCTCCTGCAAACTCAGATTCCTCATTTTTCAGACCTGACATTCATGTGAGCCACCTGCTGCATTCCCTGATTTCTGCAGGCTCAAGAAACAACTCTTCTCAGCATCACTCCTCGCTCACTGCAAATGTACTGGTCATCCTGGAATTGCTTTAAAATTTCACTTTGCATTCAACATTCCTTTCCATCATTTTCAGTGCCCGTAGCGTCATCCTATTTTATGTCCTTTAAGAACAGAGCTATAAGATTTGAATTTCCGGCATCAAGTTTTTCTACAAACTCAACTCAATTTCAGTGTCCCAGCTCTACACTCTGCAACTCACAAATTTCACTAATCCTGAAAGGGCTTCAACTATCAGAATCTCTTTCTCCTCCTGCTTGCCTACCTATTGCCATCAACGTACTCTCTTGGTGCCTCTCATCTGCTCCAGCTACTCCTGCCTGTTTCAGATAAAACCTTAAAGCTCTTTCTCTTAGCCTTCTTGGGTTCCCATAGGTGCTGGGAGTCTACATCGCTCTCAAATTCAACCCCCAGATTCACCCCTTAATCTCTGACCTAGCAATCCCCTCATCTGATACCCTTTCCTTCCTGCTCAAAAGAAGTAAAACGGACCAGGAAGATCAGAGAAAGGCCAGGCAGCGAACCCTCAAACCAAGTTAGGTTTGATGCCAAATTAATGTGTATATACAGCATACTTTTCTGTTAAATCGCATACTCCGCATTCTCTACAATAAATATTTGTACTAAAACATTTTGTGATTGGTGTTTGTCCCGAACTACTGAAATGAAATTTATAATTAAAGTTCGGGAGGAGGGTCAGACACCAATCTCCGCATAACCAAATTGAATCATTCAATTTACACATTAGCTAATTTAAATTGTTAGCACTATAAATACCCGCTTAACTTATCTCTCAGTTGCATTTTGATTTCATCGTAACCCACCACCTCCCCATCTCCACCTTTCTTAATAACAGTTTTTATGTTTTATCAAATGGGGGTCTCAGCCTCGTCCAGTCGGCCAGGCAGCGAACCCTCAAACCAAGTTAGGTTTGATGCCAAATAAATGTGTATATACAGCATACTTTTCTGTTAAATCGCATACTCTGCATTCTCTACAATAAATATTTGTACTAAAACATTTTGTGATTGGTGTTTGTCCCGAACTACTGAATTAACTTTTGTGTCACAATAAAAAATATTTTGCACCTTCAAAGTGTTAAGTATGTTGTGTAAATCAAATGGTACAAATCCCAATTAAATCCATTTTAATTCCAGGTTGTAACACTACAAAATGTGGAAAAGTCCAAGGGGGGTGAATACTTATGCAAGGCACTGTAGGTCTTGCCATCCAATCTTGTATTGTTCCACACTCTCCCATCTCATCCATTCTCCCTGCTTGGCCTGGGAAATGGCCATTATACACCTTGTCCTCTCCTCCTGCTTTTGCTTTTTGACTACCAGCTTCCTCCGTTGAGCTGGGGCTGCCTTGTGCCATGTAGGAGGAGCTGAATTGAGACCAAGACCCCCTCTTCCATGCTGAACTTGCCCCATGATATCACCAATTTGAAGGGCAGCCTTTGCATCCTCCACAGCTTTCTTTGCCGCCCACTTTCTTCCAGTTTTCAACACAGGTGCTGCCTCCCTTACGCATTTGTCGCGTGACTCTACTAATGTCATTTCCAGTCTGACCTTGGCGCACTTAAACTCCTCGGTTAGAGCGGAGACTGGTAGCTGCAGTATTCCTTTACCATAAAGTCCCACTCTGCTGAGGCAGCGTGGAACTCCCAACCATTTCCTGATGTATGAACTGATTAAAGCTTCCAGCTTCTCTACTGTTGTCAAAGGAACCTCGTACACAGTCAGTGGCCACAGCAACCTCGGCAGTAGACCAAACTGAAAGCACCAGAGTTTTAGTTTGCCTGGTAAAGCGCTGCTGTCTATGCTCTTCAACCCTTCCACTGCTTGTTGTCTAACTTCTCCCACACGAACTGTGTCCTTTAGATCCCCGTCGTACCATCTCCCAAGACTCTTCACTGTCTTCTCAGACACTGTTGGTATTGCCTCACCATTAATGTTTTATCTACTACTTTACCTTTAACTATATAGATGCTCCTTGATTTAGTGGGCTTGAATTACATTCGTGCCCATTCAATGTTATTGGTTAATTTGCCCAATAACCGATTAGTGCAGGCTACTGTTGTAGTCATGGTTGTCATGTCATCCATGTATGCTTGAATTGGTGGTAGTCATATTCCAGAAGCCAAGCGCGCTCCTCCCGCTACCCATTTGATGCCCTAATGATTACTTCCATTGCCATGGTAAAAGCCAGTGGAGAAATGGTGCATCCTGCCATTATTCTAACTTCTAGGCATTGCCATGTAGTGCTGAATTCTGAAGCTGAAAAACTAAATTGCAAATCTCCAAAGTAGGCTTTCACTAAATTTGTTATTGTCATCGGTACACTGAAAAAATCAAATCCTGCCCAAAGAAGTTCATGTGGCATTGAACCATATGCATTATCCAAATCCAGGAATGTCACATGGAGCGTCTTCCTCTCCTTTTTAGCTGATTGAATTTGTTACCAGATCACATTGATGTGTTCTAAGGTAAGTTGACAATCTCTGAGCAATAATGCTGAAGAAAATCTTGCCTTCTACGTTTAATAGGGAAATAGGGCGAAACTGACTGATGCTTGTAGAATCTTTTTCTTTAGGTATAAAGACTCCACCTGTTCGGCAGCCATGCTCTTGGTACAACCTGTTTTTCCCATGCCACTTTCATCAATTTCCACAGGATTCGTAGAACTCCTGAACTCCATTAGGCCCTGGAGATGATGAAGCCCTTGCTTTTTTCACAGCTCACTCTACTTCTTTCCACTTAGGTGCACAGTCCTCCATTTGGTATTCTGGTGGATTGATAGGTGGGATGTCTGAAGGAATTGACATAGGCCCCTGCCTTTTTGAATCTGTATGTGTTTCCTCCAAATATCTCTCCAACTCAAACTTAGATGCTTTTAGTGTGCCATTCTTCTCGCTGGTGAATAACTTCTTTACAAATTTGAATGGGTCTTTATAAAAGTTAGTTCTCGCAAGCTCCTTCCTTCTGTAGCGTTTCCGTAGGTGCTCAGCTCTGCGCAATGTTGCAAGCTTATCTTTTATGACCCTTTGCAAGAGATTGAGTCCCCCCTTCTGACTTTGTTCTGCTCTTCTCCATTGCTTCCTCAGCTGTCTCCTTTCTCTAACTAAGCATTCAATCTCCTGCTGCTGTCTAGACTTTCCAGGAATAGTTTATACTTTTTCCTTCCTTTTTTCAACTCCAAACCTCTCGCTTCCATATGAGTAGATGATGTCCCCAAATTTGTCCAGCTTCTTTTCAACTGTTCCACTTAACCTTTCCAATGCAAAGCAGAGATCTGTGTTTACTGTGTCCCATGCAGTTTTATCACAAGCTCTTGGCCATTTAACTCCAGGCTTGTGCCCGTTGAGGTTCTTTTCTCTCTTATGCTGGTTTGTCTGACCGGGTTCACAAGGATCATTAGGTTCATCACTAACTGTGTCCATGCAAGTCCTCCCAACGTCTATGACAGGGGTGCTGATATCCTGCGAACTGTGGTTTGCTTCCTTTCACTGGATTTCATTCGACTGACTTGACTGACTTCGTAAGAAGTACTGATCAATGCGAGGCCCTTGTCCCTTCTCCCTCAAGCATTTCATTCTCCCTTGATGAATCAGTTCAGTTTACTTGTTTATATGAAGAAACATGCATTTTAACCAAAACATGTCCTTAAAGGAGCTACTGTACTGGACCTAGTACAATTTAATTACAATTAAATAGTTAGTAGCTTTGCATTACATTTTATTTACAGTCCCCTGATGTTTGTTATGTTTTCAATCATTCAGAGAGATGGAGGGCAGTAGTGTGGAGTAGTGGTTAGGGCTCTGGATTCTTGACCGGAGGGTCGTGGGTTCAATCCCAGTTGGGGGACACTGCTGCTGTACCCTTGAGCGAGAGCAGACGCGCGTGAGGAGAGCTCCTGCTCAAAGTCTAAAAAACAGTGTTTTCAACTTTTTATTTTCCAAATCTTTTGATTTTTTCTTTTGTCTAAAGCAGCAGAGCACCTTTTTTGTTAATTAAAACTTTGATTTAGTGTTTTAAAAACACATTTTATTTCTTTTTTCTTTTGTTCTCCTACACTTGCTTTGTTTGCAAGTGTAGGAGGGCGGCCATTTTGGCTTGTTTTTTCCTTTGTTTGGTTTGTTCTTTTAATTTTTACTTTATTTAAACTAGTTTCTTTTCTTTGCTTTTTAATTTTTTATTGAAGAGCACTTTCTTTAGTTTATTTTAAAATCATTTAAAATCACTACACTGTTTTAGTTTTTGTTTTAAAAATCATTTTGTTTTAATCCCCTGCTCCTGCCTTGTGCAGAGTGGGGGAAGGGCAGGCAGGGAGCACAGGCCATGTGCTCCTTTGTTTGCCCTTAGTTTAGTTTTTGGTTTTCTTTTAAGTTTAGAACTATTTTTTTAGTTTTAAACTTTGATTTATTTTTGAATTTTCCTTTTACCCCTGCTCTATTGTAGTGCAGGGGTGTGTGATTTTGTATTTGTTTATTTTATAAACAAATACGCTTGTTTGGTCAAAAAAAAAAAAAAAAAAAAAAAAAAAAAAAACCTTTGTGTTTTTGATTTGTTTTATTTTTCTTTTTGTGTGTGTGAGTGGGTGTGTGAGTTTTTATTTTTGTTGTTTTAAAAATAAATAAATAATTTTTGTTTGTTTGCTTTATTTGTTGTTTAATTACTAACAAAAAAAAAAAAAAAAAAAAAAAAAAAACAAAAAAAAAAAAAAAAAAAAAAAAAAAACTTTTGGTTGGTTTTGATTTTTATTTTGTGCCCCTGTGCTATTGGAGTGCAGGGGTGCGTGTTTGTACTTTTATTTCATTTTATTTCTTTATTTTAAAAATAAATAAATAAATACATTTGATTGTTTCTTTTGTGTACCCCTGCGCTGTTTTGCAGTGCAGGGGTGTGTCTGTCCTCTCTGTGTGTGTGTGTGTGTGTCTTATTTGTGTTTTGAAAATAAAAACGAAATAAATAAAACAAAACACTAAATAAAAGTAATAACTAAAAGAAATAAAATGAGTGGGCAGACACCACAGCCCCCCAAAGAATGGGCAAAGGCGGCTGCGAGCAAAGCGGCCCCCCCATTCAAGAACATCACCAGGAGGCACGGGGTCAGGTGCCTCCTGCGAGACTCCCTCTCGATCGAGGGCTTCGTCAAGGCCATGGCGAAGGCGGTGGGACCATCTGATATCGTGGCGGCCTCCAAAATGTACGGGAAAGCCGTATTTTTTCTAAAATCGGAGGCCGCCGCGAACACCGCGATCGAGAGGGGTCTCAGCGTGGGGGGCATGTTCGTCCCCATTGAGCCCCTCGCGGGGCTGGGCAGCAGGGTCATCCTGTCGAATGTGCCACCTTTCATACAGGATGCCCTGCTTATGCCCCACTTGCAAGCCCTGGGGGAATTGAAAACGGCCATCCACCCCATCCCCCTGGGCTGCAAGGATCAGGCCCTCCGCCACATCCTGTCCTTCCGCCGCCAGGTGACTATCCACCTGGCGGGGCGGGAGACAGTGGAGGGCAGCTTTGTGGTCCCCTTCGAGGGGACCAATTATGTAATCTTTTTCTCCTCGGAGGAGGTGCGGTGCTTCCACTGCAAGGAGCTGGGGCACCAGAAAAAGAGGTGCCCCAAGCTCCAGCAGGGCGCAAAACCACCCGCGCCCGCACCGCGCCCCTCCGAGTCCACCTCGCCCCCGGGGCCCTCCAAGAGGCCCGCAGAGAAGGGGGGCAAAAAGTTACCCGTCCCCCTCCCAGTAACATCCGGGGGGGGAAAGGGAGAGAAGGCCCCCGAGGTGGCCGGACCCTCCGCGCCTCCCGAAAGCGTGCGGGGGGAGAAGGCCGCCGAGGCGGCCGGACCCTCCGCGCCTCCCGAAAGCGCGCCGGGGGAGAAGGCCGCCGAATGGACCTTGGTCGCCCGCCGCAAAATGAAGGTGGCGGCCAGGTCCACGGGGGAGGCCAAGCGGGGGGAGACAAAGCCCGCCGCCGCACCATCTGGCGGTGGGTCAGGGGGAGTCCCTGATAAGGAGACTCCCCCCACGGCACCCCCCGCGAGGCAGGGCGGCAAAGCCGCCCGAAAAACCAAACACCTCAACCACCCAGAGGGCGAGGAGAGAAGTGCTGCCGGAGGTGGGCTCCCCGTCGCCGTGGCAGGGCAGGGGACCGCCTCTGGCAGCCTCAGGGGGAAGAGGAAGGCGCAGGCACGCCTCCCCACGTGTGCACGCAAGTGCACACGTACCGGCTTCTTGGTGGGGGTCCCCGGGGGGGCGAAAGAGGGCCCCCCAAAACCAAAGCGACCGCCTCGGCGTCCCCCCTCTGCCGGCAACGAGGGCCCCGGCCCTCGTAATGCCGCGGAGGGGGAGAAGGAACCACCCCCCGAGGCGGTCCGGGGCTCCGCGGAAACAGCGGAGCCCATGGAAGAGGCCCCCGCCGAGAGGCCAAAGGGGAGGGAGGAACCCGTGAGGGCAGATGGAGCCCTTCGGGTAGATCCCCTCCCCGTCACTAAAGAGACCCCAGAAACCGGCCCCGACTCTACCATGAAGGGGCCGGCCGCAGCGGAGGTCGCCGAGGGGGCGCAGGAGGGGCCCCTGACACAACACCTGCCTCGGGCACCGCCTTCCTCCGACGGCGACACGGGTCCTGAACCCTGTGTTGCCGAGGAGGGGGCGGCGGAACCAGCTCCCGAGGCAGGCGTGGGCTCCGCAGATAACGTGGAGCCCATGCAGGCGACCCCCGCTGAGGGGCCAGAGGGGGGGGGAGAACAACCCCTCCCAGAAGAAGAGCTGCCTCGGGCTCCCGAGGCAGGCGTGGGCTCTGCAGACAATGCGGGGCCCATGCAAGCGACCCCTGCTGAGGGGCCGGAGGGGGGAGAAGAGCCCCCCGAAGAACAAGAGCTGCCTCAGGCTTCCCTCTCTTGCGGCGACGGGGGTTCCGGCCCTCGTGCTGCCGCGGAGGGGGAGAAGGAAACACCCCCTGAGGCAGCGGCGGGCTCTGCGGAGCCCGCGCTTACATTGGTCTCCGGAGCGCGGAAGGGAGGGGAAGAACCAGAGAGGGCAGAAGGTGGTGCCCTCGCGGTAGATCCCCTCCCCGAAGTGCAATGGGGCCAAGAAACCGGTCCCCGACCCAGCGCCGAGGGACCGGTTCCAGTCACCGAGGGGGCGCGGGAGGAGCCCCTGAAACAACAACCGCCTCGGGCTTCCCTTTCCGGCTGCGACGAGGGCTCCGGCCCTTGCGCGTCCGTCGGGGGGGAAACATCGCCTGAGGCGGTCCCGGTGGCTGATGCGGAGGAGGGGGGAGGACCCGAAAGGGTGTATCCCCTTTCTCTAGGGGAGGGAGGGGAAGGACCCGAGAGGGTGGATCCCCTTCCTTCGAGGAAAGAGGACGGGCCTGAGACCGTGCCTCGGACCTCAAAGGAGGGACCCAGAGCGGGGACAAGACCATCTGGCTCGGCGGTGTACGCTGAGCGCCCGTCTGCGCCCCCGAAATCCAGGGTGCAGACGGTCCCCGCGAGGGTCCCTCCGCCGGTCTCTCCCGTCGCGTCCCCTGGGGGTGGGGCGCAGGGAGGACCGGTGAAGCTCAAGATAAGGCGCAACGCGCTCACCCACCAACGGGAGTGCATTGTGCTTTACCATCGCGAGGGGGGCGATGGAGAGCTGAGGGAGAGGGAGGAGGATACCGAGTCCACGGGCAGCGTGGGCTCGGAGGTTCCGTCCGTCTCTCTCCCTGACATCCCTGCGGCGGATCTCCTTGAGTTCTTGGAGGCCACCATCCACCGCAGGGACAAGGTACAGCTGGCCCTGGACAAATGGGGGGACTTCCAGAGGATCCTAACCTCTGTGAGGTCCTTCCTCAGGGCCAGCCACGCCAACAAAACTTCGGGCTCGAACGTGCACATTCGGGCCCGAAAGTTACACGACCAGTTGGTGAGCTTCGGGAGAACTCAGGATCTCCCGTGAGCGTCACCGACAACTCCTGACAGAAGATCATGTATCACATCGGTACCGTGAACGTCAACGGGTGTAGGGACCCTTTCCGCAGGGCCCAGGTAATCTCCTTCCTGAAAAAAGGGGGTTACTCTGTGTGCTTCCTGCAGGAAACCCACACGACTCCAGAGACGGAAGCCAGCTGGCTTCTGGAGTGGGGGGGGAGAGTGTCGTTCAGCCATCTCACCGGCACCTCCTGTGGGGTGGCGACGCTCTTCTCCGGGTCCTTTCTTCCCACGGTACTCGATGTGGTAGACGTCGAGCCGGGCCGTCTGTTACACCACCGGATCCGGGACGGCGACAGTATCGTTCACCTGGTGAACGTGTACGCGCCGTCCACGGGTCCGGCGAGGGTCCAGTTCTTTCGCCGGATGTCGACCTACATGAACAACATCGGCGCCGACGAGTGCGTGGTCCTCGGGGGTGATTTCAACTGCACCCTCGAGGCCGCGGACAGGGTGGGGGCGCAAGAGCACTACCCTCTCTCGTCGGCAGCCCTGAGAGAGCTGACCGCTCAGCTCTCTCTGGTCGACATCTGGCGTTGGCAGCATCCGGACGTCCCCGCCTTCACCTTCACCAGGGTGAGGGAGGGGCGGGTGTCTCAGTCCCGGATCGACAGGTTCTATGTCACCAGGAACCACGCTCACTGCGTTCGCTCCTCCGACATCAGGCCGGCGCCGTTCACGGACCACAACCTGGTGGCCGTGGCGGTGGCCCTGGTGCCAGTCGGGCACGCCTCCGCCTACTGGCACTTTAACAACGCCTTGTTGGAGGACGAGCGCTTTGAGCGGTCTTTCCGGGACTTTTGGACGGTCTGGCACGGCAGACGATCTCGCTTCCCCACGTGGCGTCAGTGGTGGGACGTGGGGAAAGCGCAGATCAAGATCTTCTGTCAGGAGTACACGAGGGGCGCGAGCAGGCGGAGGGACTCACGGATCGAGCGGCTGGAAAGGGAGCTGCTCGATCTGGAGAGCCGCCTGGCTCGCGGGGACCCACTCGAGCAGAGCGCGTACGTAGAGAAGAAGAGCACCCTGCGGGACCTGCAGCTCCAGCGGTCCCGGGGGGCGTTTGTGCGCTCGCGGATCCAGTTCCTCCGGGAGATGGACCGCGGCTCACACTTCTTCTACGCGTTGGAGAAAAAGAAGGGAGACCGCAGGACCATCACCTGCCTCCTGGCAGACGACGGCTCCCTTCTGACGGATCCGGAGAGCGTGAACGAGAGGGCCAGAGCCTTTTACTCTGACCTCTTCTCTCCGGATCCCGTCGACTCCGACGCGTGCAGGGTTCTGTGGGATGGGCTTCCCACGGTCGGCGAGGGCGTCAGGGACGAGTTCGAGGGCCAGCTGACCCTGGCCGAGCTCTCCGACGCCCTCAGTCGGATGCCCTATAACAAATCGCCGGGCATCGACGGGCTGACCGTGGAGTTCTTCAAGAAGTTTTGGGACTTGCTGGGGCCCGCCTTTGCGCGGGTCCTGGCGGAAGCCTACGAGACCGGGGAGATGCCCCTTTCGATGAGGCGGGCGGTGATCACGCTCCTGCCCAAGAAAGGGGATCTCCGCTGCCTTAAGAACTGGCGCCCGGTCTCGCTGCTGTGCACGGACTATAAAATCGTGGCCAAGGCCGCCTCCTTGAGGCTCAAGTCCGTGCTGGCAGACGTGATCCACCCCGACCAGTCCTACACGGTCCCGAACCGGACGATTTTTGACAACATCTTCCTGGTTCGGGATCTCCTGCACTACTGCAGGGGGACCGGTCGGTCGGTCGCCTTCTTGTCTCTCGACCAAGAGAAGGCGTTCGACCGGGTGGATCACGAGTATCTCTTCGGAACCCTGCGGGCATTCGGATTCGGGCCGAGGTTCGTCGGCCTTTTCCGAATGCTGTACGCCTCTGCCGAGTGCCTTTTGAAGGTGAACTGGTCCCTGACCGCGCCCCTCGCCTTCAGGAGAGGAGTACGTCAAGGCTGCCCTCTGTCCGGACAACTGTACGCGCTGTGCATTGAGCCCTTCCTCTGCCTTCTTCGCAGGAGGCTCACGGGGATGGTGCTCGGCGCGCCGGACACGAGGGTGGTCCTGTCGGCTTACGCCGACGACGTGCTCCTGGTGGCCTCCGATCCGGTTGATCTGGAGAGGATGCGGAGCTGCCAGAGCGTTTACTCTGCCGCGTCCTCTGCCAAGATCAACTGGACCAAATGCTCCGGGTTGTTGGTAGGCCCCTGGCGGGTGGACTCCCTCCCTGCCGCGCTCCAGCAGTTCCAGTGGAGCGCGGACGGCTTCAAATATCTGGGAGTCCACCTGAGCCCCGCGGAGACCTCGGTCGCAGCCAACTGGGTGGAGTTGGAGGACAAGGTGGCTGCTAGGCTGAGGTCGTGGTCGGGTCTGCTGAAAGTGCTTTCCTTCAGGGGACGGGCTTTAGTGATTAACCAACTGGTGGCGTCGATGCTCTGGCATCGACTCACCGTCCTGAGCCCGCCCCCTGAGTTTGTGGCCAGGGTCCAGAGGAAGCTGACGGACTTCTTCTGGGCCGGAAAGCATTGGGTCTCTGCGGGGGTGCTGAGCCTCCCTCTGGCTGAGGGAGGACAAGGGTTGGTGTGCATCAGGACTCAGGTGCACACCTTCCGCCTCCAGACCCTGCAGAGATTCCTGTACGCGGACCCGGCCCCGCAGTGGTGCGCGCTGGCCTCCCTATTCCTGCGCCAGCTGCACCGCTTGGGCTACGACCGGCAGCTGTTCTGGCTCGACCTCCCGGGGATCCGTCTCCCCGAGCTGCCGGTCTTTTACAGGGACCTGCTCAAGACCCGGAGCATGTTCGACATCGGCCGAGACGCGGTTCCGACCGAGGGGGAGGAATTCCTTCTGGAGCCCCTGCTGCACAACCCCCATCTAGGTGCGCAGGCGTTGGAATCCCCCGCGGTGCGGAGCCTGTTGATCTCGGCCAAGGTGACCAGAGTCTGGGATCTCCTGGATCACCAACGCTCGGCGTGGCTGACTCCCGAGTCGCTGGTCGCCAGGGCGACTCGGGGGACCCTCAGAACGGCCCGCCGAGCGATCCGGGAGTGCAAGGCAGCTTTGCACCCAGACTCTGTCGGGTATCTCGAGGGGGTCCTCAGGACCGGGGAGCCATCGTCCCTCCCTACCCCCGGCTCTCCGGTCCTTCTGATCAAACCAAAGGATCGGGCTCCCCCTCAGCCTCCCCTCGAGAATCACCTGAGCAGGACCTCGCAGTTCTCCTCGACCCCCCTTCGTTCCGTGTCGAGGAGGACCCTGTACGCGATGGCGCTCCACACCCTCCACTTCCTCGCCCTCGTCTCCCGCCGAGACACCGCTTGGCGGGAGCCCCTCCGACCCCCGGAGGGCGAGAGGCCCCAGTGGGAGGCCTTGTACTCCCCGCTGGTCCCCAGAGGCGCTGGGGACCTGGGCTGGAGGGTGCTGCACGGAGCACTCGCGTCAGGAGAGGTCCTGCGTCACTTCACCGACTCGGACCCCGCATGCCCTTTCTGCGGCGAGTCCGAGTCGGTGTTCCACATTTATTTCCTTTGCGCCAGGCTGCAGCCGTTCTTTTTGTTCTTGAAGAACCTCCTGCTGCAGTTCTGGCTGCATTTTTCCCCCACCCTTTTTATTTTCGGGCACCCTGTTCGTGGCTCCACCAGGAAGAGAGACCTCCTGGTGAATCTGCTCCTGGCTCTTGGAAAACTTACCATCTACAAGACCAGGAAGCGTAAGATCACCGGGGAGGGTCTCTTTGACTGTGGGGCCATGTTCAGGGCCCTCCTCCGTTCCCGGGTGGCGTTGGAGCACGCCGACGCGGAGTCCACTGGCGACATGGCGTCTTTTGTCGACCAGTGGGCTCTGGGTGGCGTGCTCTGCACCACCCCCCCCTTTGTTTTGAAAATTTAATTTACAGTTTTTTGTTGGCACCCCCTTTTGATTAGGGGGCGCCATACTGTATTTTTTCACCGGCTGCCATTAGGCAGCTGGTGCACCGGCTGCCAATAGGCGGCCGGCGCAGTTTTTACCGGCCAATAAATAGGCTGTACCCTTGAGCGAGAGCAGACGCGCGTGAGGAGAGCTCCTGCTCAAAGTCTAAAAAACAGTGTTTTCAACTTTTTATTTTCCAAATCTTTTGATTTTTTCTTTTGTCTAAAGCAGCAGAGCACCTTTTTTGTTAATTAAAACTTTGATTTAGTGTTTTAAAAACACATTTTATTTCTTTTTTCTTTTGTTCTCCTACACTTGCTTTGTTTGCAAGTGTAGGAGGGCGGCCATTTTGGCTTGTTTTTTCCTTTGTTTGGTTTGTTCTTTTAATTTTTACTTTATTTAAACTAGTTTCTTTTCTTTGCTTTTTAATTTTTTATTGAAGAGCACTTTCTTTAGTTTATTTTAAAATCATTTAAAATCACTACACTGTTTTAGTTTTTGTTTTAAAAATCATTTTGTTTTAATCCCCTGCTCCTGCCTTGTGCAGAGTGGGGGAAGGGCAGGCAGGGAGCACAGGCCATGTGCTCCTTTGTTTGCCCTTAGTTTAGTTTTTGGTTTTCTTTTAAGTTTAGAACTATTTTTTTAGTTTTAAACTTTGATTTATTTTTGAATTTTCCTTTTACCCCTGCTCTATTGTAGTGCAGGGGTGTGTGATTTTGTATTTGTTTATTTTATAAACAAATACGCTTGTTTGGTCAAAAAAAAAAAAAAAAAAAAAAAAAAAAAAAACCTTTGTGTTTTTGATTTGTTTTATTTTTCTTTTTGTGTGTGTGAGTGGGTGTGTGAGTTTTTATTTTTGTTGTTTTAAAAATAAATAAATAATTTTTGTTTGTTTGCTTTATTTGTTGTTTAATTACTAACAAAACAAAAAAAAAAAAAAAAAAAAAAACAAAAAAAAAAAAAAAAAAAAAAAAAAACTTTTGGTTGGTTTTGATTTTTATTTTGTGCCCCTGTGCTATTGGAGTGCAGGGGTGCGTGTTTGTACTTTTATTTCATTTTATTTCTTTATTTTAAAAATAAATAAATAAATACATTTGATTGTTTCTTTTGTGTACCCCTGCGCTGTTTTGCAGTGCAGGGGTGTGTCTGTCCTCTCTGTGTGTGTGTGTGTGTGTCTTATTTGTGTTTTGAAAATAAAAACGAAATAAATAAAACAAAACACTAAATAAAAGTAATAACTAAAAGAAATAAAATGAGTGGGCAGACACCACAGCCCCCCAAAGAATGGGCAAAGGCGGCTGCGAGCAAAGCGGCCCCCCCATTCAAGAACATCACCAGGAGGCACGGGGTCAGGTGCCTCCTGCGAGACTCCCTCTCGATCGAGGGCTTCGTCAAGGCCATGGCGAAGGCGGTGGGACCATCTGATATCGTGGCGGCCTCCAAAATGTACGGGAAAGCCGTATTTTTTCTAAAATCGGAGGCCGCCGCGAACACCGCGATCGAGAGGGGTCTCAGCGTGGGGGGCATGTTCGTCCCCATTGAGCCCCTCGCGGGGCTGGGCAGCAGGGTCATCCTGTCGAATGTGCCACCTTTCATACAGGATGCCCTGCTTATGCCCCACTTGCAAGCCCTGGGGGAATTGAAAACGGCCATCCACCCCATCCCCCTGGGCTGCAAGGATCAGGCCCTCCGCCACATCCTGTCCTTCCGCCGCCAGGTGACTATCCACCTGGCGGGGCGGGAGACAGTGGAGGGCAGCTTTGTGGTCCCCTTCGAGGGGACCAATTATGTAATCTTTTTCTCCTCGGAGGAGGTGCGGTGCTTCCACTGCAAGGAGCTGGGGCACCAGAAAAAGAGGTGCCCCAAGCTCCAGCAGGGCGCAAAACCACCCGCGCCCGCACCGCGCCCCTCCGAGTCCACCTCGCCCCCGGGGCCCTCCAAGAGGCCCGCAGAGAAGGGGGGCAAAAAGTTACCCGTCCCCCTCCCAGTAACATCCGGGGGGGGAAAGGGAGAGAAGGCCCCCGAGGTGGCCGGACCCTCCGCGCCTCCCGAAAGCGTGCGGGGGGAGAAGGCCGCCGAGGCGGCCGGACCCTCCGCGCCTCCCGAAAGCGCGCCGGGGGAGAAGGCCGCCGAATGGACCTTGGTCGCCCGCCGCAAAATGAAGGTGGCGGCCAGGTCCACGGGGGAGGCCAAGCGGGGGGAGACAAAGCCCGCCGCCGCACCATCTGGCGGTGGGTCAGGGGGAGTCCCTGATAAGGAGACTCCCCCCACGGCACCCCCCGCGAGGCAGGGCGGCAAAGCCGCCCGAAAAACCAAACACCTCAACCACCCAGAGGGCGAGGAGAGAAGTGCTGCCGGAGGTGGGCTCCCCGTCGCCGTGGCAGGGCAGGGGACCGCCTCTGGCAGCCTCAGGGGGAAGAGGAAGGCGCAGGCACGCCTCCCCACGTGTGCACGCAAGTGCACACGTACCGGCTTCTTGGTGGGGGTCCCCGGGGGGGCGAAAGAGGGCCCCCCAAAACCAAAGCGACCGCCTCGGCGTCCCCCCTCTGCCGGCAACGAGGGCCCCGGCCCTCGTAATGCCGCGGAGGGGGAGAAGGAACCACCCCCCGAGGCGGTCCGGGGCTCCGCGGAAACAGCGGAGCCCATGGAAGAGGCCCCCGCCGAGAGGCCAAAGGGGAGGGAGGAACCCGTGAGGGCAGATGGAGCCCTTCGGGTAGATCCCCTCCCCGTCACTAAAGAGACCCCAGAAACCGGCCCCGACTCTACCATGAAGGGGCCGGCCGCAGCGGAGGTCGCCGAGGGGGCGCAGGAGGGGCCCCTGACACAACACCTGCCTCGGGCACCGCCTTCCTCCGACGGCGACACGGGTCCTGAACCCTGTGTTGCCGAGGAGGGGGCGGCGGAACCAGCTCCCGAGGCAGGCGTGGGCTCCGCAGATAACGTGGAGCCCATGCAGGCGACCCCCGCTGAGGGGCCAGAGGGGGGGGGAGAACAACCCCTCCCAGAAGAAGAGCTGCCTCGGGCTCCCGAGGCAGGCGTGGGCTCTGCAGACAATGCGGGGCCCATGCAAGCGACCCCTGCTGAGGGGCCGGAGGGGGGAGAAGAGCCCCCCGAAGAACAAGAGCTGCCTCAGGCTTCCCTCTCTTGCGGCGACGGGGGTTCCGGCCCTCGTGCTGCCGCGGAGGGGGAGAAGGAAACACCCCCTGAGGCAGCGGCGGGCTCTGCGGAGCCCGCGCTTACATTGGTCTCCGGAGCGCGGAAGGGAGGGGAAGAACCAGAGAGGGCAGAAGGTGGTGCCCTCGCGGTAGATCCCCTCCCCGAAGTGCAATGGGGCCAAGAAACCGGTCCCCGACCCAGCGCCGAGGGACCGGTTCCAGTCACCGAGGGGGCGCGGGAGGAGCCCCTGAAACAACAACCGCCTCGGGCTTCCCTTTCCGGCTGCGACGAGGGCTCCGGCCCTTGCGCGTCCGTCGGGGGGGAAACATCGCCTGAGGCGGTCCCGGTGGCTGATGCGGAGGAGGGGGGAGGACCCGAAAGGGTGTATCCCCTTTCTCTAGGGGAGGGAGGGGAAGGACCCGAGAGGGTGGATCCCCTTCCTTCGAGGAAAGAGGACGGGCCTGAGACCGTGCCTCGGACCTCAAAGGAGGGACCCAGAGCGGGGACAAGACCATCTGGCTCGGCGGTGTACGCTGAGCGCCCGTCTGCGCCCCCGAAATCCAGGGTGCAGACGGTCCCCGCGAGGGTCCCTCCGCCGGTCTCTCCCGTCGCGTCCCCTGGGGGTGGGGCGCAGGGAGGACCGGTGAAGCTCAAGATAAGGCGCAACGCGCTCACCCACCAACGGGAGTGCATTGTGCTTTACCATCGCGAGGGGGGCGATGGAGAGCTGAGGGAGAGGGAGGAGGATACCGAGTCCACGGGCAGCGTGGGCTCGGAGGTTCCGTCCGTCTCTCTCCCTGACATCCCTGCGGCGGATCTCCTTGAGTTCTTGGAGGCCACCATCCACCGCAGGGACAAGGTACAGCTGGCCCTGGACAAATGGGGGGACTTCCAGAGGATCCTAACCTCTGTGAGGTCCTTCCTCAGGGCCAGCCACGCCAACAAAACTTCGGGCTCGAACGTGCACATTCGGGCCCGAAAGTTACACGACCAGTTGGTGAGCTTCGGGAGAACTCAGGATCTCCCGTGAGCGTCACCGACAACTCCTGACAGAAGATCATGTATCACATCGGTACCGTGAACGTCAACGGGTGTAGGGACCCTTTCCGCAGGGCCCAGGTAATCTCCTTCCTGAAAAAAGGGGGTTACTCTGTGTGCTTCCTGCAGGAAACCCACACGACTCCAGAGACGGAAGCCAGCTGGCTTCTGGAGTGGGGGGGGAGAGTGTCGTTCAGCCATCTCACCGGCACCTCCTGTGGGGTGGCGACGCTCTTCTCCGGGTCCTTTCTTCCCACGGTACTCGATGTGGTAGACGTCGAGCCGGGCCGTCTGTTACACCACCGGATCCGGGACGGCGACAGTATCGTTCACCTGGTGAACGTGTACGCGCCGTCCACGGGTCCGGCGAGGGTCCAGTTCTTTCGCCGGATGTCGACCTACATGAACAACATCGGCGCCGACGAGTGTGTGGTCCTCGGGGGTGATTTCAACTGCACCCTCGAGGCCGCGGACAGGGTGGGGGCGCAAGAGCACTACCCTCTCTCGTCGGCAGCCCTGAGAGAGCTGACCGCTCAGCTCTCTCTGGTCGACATCTGGCGTTGGCAGCATCCGGACGTCCCCGCCTTCACCTTCACCAGGGTGAGGGAGGGGCGGGTGTCTCAGTCCCGGATCGACAGGTTCTATGTCACCAGGAACCACGCTCACTGCGTTCGCTCCTCCGACATCAGGCCGGCGCCGTTCACGGACCACAACCTGGTGGCCGTGGCGGTGGCCCTGGTGCCAGTCGGGCACGCCTCCGCCTACTGGCACTTTAACAACGCCTTGTTGGAGGACGAGCGCTTTGAGCGGTCTTTCCGGGACTTTTGGACGGTCTGGCACGGCAGACGATCTCGCTTCCCCACGTGGCGTCAGTGGTGGGACGTGGGGAAAGCGCAGATCAAGATCTTCTGTCAGGAGTACACGAGGGGCGCGAGCAGGCGGAGGGACTCACGGATCGAGCGGCTGGAAAGGGAGCTGCTCGATCTGGAGAGCCGCCTGGCTCGCGGGGACCCACTCGAGCAGAGCGCGTACGTAGAGAAGAAGAGCACCCTGCGGGACCTGCAGCTCCAGCGGTCCCGGGGGGCGTTTGTGCGCTCGCGGATCCAGTTCCTCCGGGAGATGGACCGCGGCTCACACTTCTTCTACGCGTTGGAGAAAAAGAAGGGAGACCGCAGGACCATCACCTGCCTCCTGGCAGACGACGGCTCCCTTCTGACGGATCCGGAGAGCGTGAACGAGAGGGCCAGAGCCTTTTACTCTGACCTCTTCTCTCCGGATCCCGTCGACTCCGACGCGTGCAGGGTTCTGTGGGATGAGCTCTCCGACGCCCTCAGTCGGATGCCCTATAACAAATCGCCGGGCATCGACGGGCTGACCGTGGAGTTCTTCAAAAAGTTCTGGGACTTGCTGGGGCCCGCCTTTGCGCGGGTCCTGGCGGAAGCCTACGAGACCGGGGAGATGCCCCTTTCGATGAGGCGGGCGGTGATCACGCTCCTGCCCAAGAAGGGGGATCTCCGTTGCCTTAAGAACTGGCGCCCGGTCTCGCTGCTGTGCACGGACTATAAAATCGTGGCCAAGGCCGCCTCCTTGAGGCTCAAGTCCGTGCTGGCAGACGTGATCCACCCCGACCAGTCCTACACGGTCCCGAACCGGACGATTTTCGACAACATCTTCCTGGTTCGGGACCTCCTGCACTACTGCAGGGGGACCGGTCGGTCGGTCGCCTTCTTGTCTCTCGACCAAGAGAAGGCGTTCGACCGGGTGGATCACGAGTATCTCTTCGGAACCCTGCGGGCATTCGGATTCGGGCCGAGGTTCGTCGGCCTGTTCCGGATGCTGTACGCCTCTGCCGAGTGCCTGTTGAAGGTCAACTGGTCCCTGACCGCGCCCCTCGCGTTCGGGAGAGGAGTGCGTCAGGGCTGCCCTCTGTCCGGACAACTGTACGCGCTGTGCATCGAGCCCTTCCTCTGCCTCCTTCGCAGGAGGCTCACGGGGTTGGCGCTCGGCGCGTCGGACACAAGGGTGGTCCTGTCGGCCTACGCCGACGACGTGCTCCTGGTGGCCTCCGACCCGGTTGACCTGGAGAGGATGCGGAGCTGCCAGAGTGTATACTCTGCCGCTTCCTCTGCCAGGATCAACTGGGACAAGTGCTCCGGGTTACTAGTAGGTCCCTGGCGGGTGGACTCCCTCCCCGTCGCGCTCCAGCAGTTCAAGTGGAGCGCGGACGGCTTCAAATATCTGGGAGTCCACCTGAGCCCCGCGGAGACCTCGGTCGCAGCCAACTGGGTGGAGTTGGAGGACAAGGTGGCTGCTAGGCTGAGGTCGTGGTCGGGTCTGCTGAAACTGCTTTCCTTCAGGGGACGGGCTTTAGTGATTAACCAGCTGGTGGCGTCGATGCTCTGGCATCGACTCACCGTCCTGAGCCCGCCCCCTGAGTTTGTGTCCAGGGTCCAGAGGAAGCTGACGGACTTCTTCTGGGCCGGAAAGCACTGGGTCTCTGCGGCGGTTCTGAGCCTCCCTCTTGCCGAGGGAGGGCAAGGGTTGGTGTGCATCAAGAGCCAGGTGCACACCTTCCGCCTTCAGACCCTGCAGAGATTCCTGTACGCAGACCCGGCCCCGCAGTGGTGCACGCTGGCGTCCCTCCTGTTGCGCCAGCTGCACGACCTGGGCTACGACCGGCAGCTCTTTTGGATCGATCTCCGGGGAATCCGTCTCCCCGAGCTGCCGGTCTTTTACCAGGACCTGCTCAGGACCCGGAGCATGTTTGACATCGGCCGAGATGCGGTTCCGACCGAGGGGGAGGAATTCCTTCTGGAGCCCCTGCTGCACAACCCCCATCTAGGTGCGCAGGCGTTGGAATCCCCCGCGGTGCGGAGCCTGTTGATCTCGGCCAAGGTGACCAGAGTCTGGGATCTCCTGGATCACCAACGCTCGGCGTGGCTGACCCCCGAGTCGCTGGTCGCCAGGGCGACTCGGGGGACCCTCAGAACGGCCCGCCGAGCGATCCGGGAGTGCAAAGCAGCTTTGCACCCAGACTCTGTCGGGTATCTCGAGGGGGTCCTCAGGACCGGGGAGCCATCGTCCCTCCCTACCCCCGGCTCTCCGGTCCTGCTGATCAAACCAAAGGATCGGGCTCCCCCTCAGCCTCCCTTCGAGAATCACCTGAGCAGGACCTCGCAGTTCTCCTCGACCCCCCTTCGTTCCGTGTCGAGGGGGACCCTGTACGCGATGGCGCTCCACACCCTCCACTTCCTCGCCCTCGTCTCCCGCCGAGACACCGCTTGGCGGGAGCCCCTCCAACCCCCGGAGGGCGAGAGGCCCCAGTGGGAGGCTTTGTACTCCCCGCTGGTCCCCAGAGGCGCTGGGGACCTGGGCTGGAGGGTGCTACATGGAGCGCTCGCGTCAGGAGAGGTCCTGCGTCACTTCACCGACTCGGACCCCGCATGCCCTTTCTGCGGCGAGTCCGAGTCGGTGTTCCACATTTATTTTCTTTGCGCCAGGCTGCAGCCGTTCTTTTTGTTCCTAAAGAACCTACTGCTGCAGTTCTGGCTGCATTTTTCCCCTACCCTTTTTATTTTCGGGCACCCTGTTCGTGGCTCCACCAGGAAGAGGGACCTCCTGGTGAATCTGCTCCTGGCTCTTGGAAAACTTACCATCTACAAGACCAGGAAGCGTAAGATCACCGGGGAGGGTCTCTTTGACTGTGGGGCCATGTTCAGGGCCCTCCTCCGTTCCCGGGTGGCGTTGGAGCGCGCCGACGCGGAGTCCACTGGCGACAGGACGGCTTTTGTCGACCAGTGGGCTCTGGGTGGCGTGCTCTGCGCCACCCCCCCCTTTGTTTTGAACATTTAATTTACAGTTTTTTGTTGGCACCCCCTTTTGATTAGGGGGCGCCATACTGTATTTTTTCACCGGCTGCCATTAGGCAGCTGGTGCGCCGGCTGCCAATAGGCGGCCGGCGCAGTTTTTACCGGCCATTAAATAGGCTGTACCCTTGAGCAAGGTACTTTACCTAGATTGCTCCAGTGAAAACCCAACAGTATAAATGGGTAATTGTTTGTAAAAATAATGTGTAAAAAATTAATGTAATTTTATGTAAAAATAATGTGATATCTTGTAACAATTGTAAGTCACCCTGGATAAGGGCGTCTGCTAAGAAATAATAATAATAATAATAATAATAATAATAATAATAATAATAATAATAATAATAATTTAAAAGCTTCTAATATATTAAAAAATCATTAGAAAACATCTGTTTGGGAGTGCTTTACAGATTGTATCAACCTAAACCAATAACTCCTACGGACCCACCAATTAGACAAACAGTTCATGTTCTAGAGACCCTTATAAGTTCCAACAACTGTCTTGGGCATTGTAATCTAGGGTTCCTTTAAGGAACAGCAGGGCATATCTCAGGAAGTAGTAAAAGCCCCAAAGGGATATGACAATGACAGTTATTCTGCATGGCATTGTATGGTATGTAAAATGCTTTTTGATGACATCTACTTTCTGTGAACAGTAATACTAGTGATTTGTGAAAGGTAGTCTGAATACCCCAGAGATCTGAGTTCTAGCACATCTTTTGTAGACAAAATGTGTCAGGTTCAAAGGGTTAACACACACCTCTTTTATATAGCTCTGTTTCAGCCATAATAACTTCAGACAACTTGTCAGGCCCCTCAATAACAGACACCCATCTGTAATGCTTGGAGATGCAATAGGATTCATGCCTCTCTTCCCAAGTCATTATGCCTCAAAAGTATAGAAAATGACTATTATTCCCCACAAACTCTGCTTTTGTGACCAGGACAGTGATATTTTGAAATTTACCTATTTTCCAGAACATTCCAGATAGATTCAGTGCTGAGTAAACTTGGAGTAACTTCTAGAACTTTCTAGAACTTTCCAGTAATATAAATAGTAGTATAAATACAGGGGCCTTAAGCCCACCAGTTCAGTTTAGTTCCAGCTGCCTAAGTGGATACATATCTGCATTTTTCTGAGATGGCATCAAGAGGCTGCAAGCATCCGGCAGACGCATTTTGCTATGTCTGCGGCCAATTTATCAAGACAAGAGCGAAAAAGTACTCCGTGGAAGCATCTGCTAAGATGTGTGAGGCCTACAAGGCATATTTCGGCATGCCTGTCGGGGATCAAGACAAACCCTGGGCACCTCTTTTCACCTGCGAGCACTGCAAAAAAACTCTGGAAGGTAAGATGGACAATTGTTGCTCGGAATTTTATGTTATAAAATTTGTTAAAAATTTTAAAATTGTAAAAGTTTTTAATTTTAAAATGTTTTACAATTTTCAATGTTATTGAAAAAATATATCATATATGAAAAATGTTGCGAGAATCTCTTACACATTAGTCATGGGTGAAATAAATGTGTTTTTGTAGGATGGTACAGAGGGGAAAAGAGAGCCATGAAGTTCGCTATCCCAAGAATTTGGCGGGAAGCCACTGACCACTCAAGCAACTGCTACTTCTGCATGGTGGACCCTTCCAAACGTCGGACTGGCAAGAATGCACCTGCTATCACGTATCCGGACCTTCCTTCATCCATCGCCCCGGTGCCACACTGCCATGAGCTCCCCGTACCCACTCCTCCGGAGAGAGAGCAGCCGTCTTTAGAAGAGAGCAGCAAGTCAGAGAGCGAGGAAGACGTTGTAGATCCAGATGACAATTTCAGAGGTGGAGCTGAGGAGAGAAACCCATACTACCCCAACCAAAAAGACCTCAACGACTTGATTAGAGATCTTGGTCTCACCAAGTCCAATGCCGAGCTTTTGACGTCTAGGCTCAAGCAGTGGAACTTGTTGGATGAAAGTGTGCAAGTCGCAGATCAGAGGAAGCGTCACCAACCTTTTTCCAGCTTCTTCACCCATCAAGATGGGCTCTGCTTCTGCCACAATGTGACCAGTCTGTTCGAGGCAATCGGAATCGCCTGTAACCAGAATGAATGGCGCCTCTTCATTGACAGCTCATCCAGGAGCCTCAAAGCCGTGCTGCTCCATAATGGTAACAAGTACCCGTCTCTTCCCCTGGCTCACTTGGTGCACCTCAGAGAGGATTACAACAGCATCAAGACCTTGCTGGACGCCTTGAAGTATGATGAGTACGGCTGGGAGGTCATAGGAGACGTCAAAATGGTGGCATTCCTGATGGGTCTCCAAGGCGGTTTTACCAAGTTTCCCTGCTATCTTTGCCTTTGAGACAGCAGGGACACCAAGGCGCACTACCACAGGCGGGACTGGCCACAGCGGACCGAGTTCTCTGTGGGGAGGAACAACGTCAAGTGGGAGCCACTGGTGGACCCCCGGGAGGTGCTGATGCCACCACTGCACATCAAATTGGGCCTTATGAAACAATTTGTCAAAGCTCTAGATAAGGAGTCGGCAGCCTTCAAGTACCTTCAACACTTCTTCCCTAAGCTGTCTGAGGCAAAGGTCAAAGCCGGTGTCTTCGTCGGACCACAGATAAAGAAGATCCTGGAGTGCAATGAATTCCCCAAGAAGCTCACTAGTAAGGAGAAAGCGGCTTGGAACAGCTTTGTCGCAGTGGTTCAGGGCTTCTTGGGCAATCACAAGGCCGAAAACTATGTGGAGCTGGTTGAGACTCTGGTGAAGAACTACGGCACAATGGGCTGTAGGATGTCCCTCAAAGTCCATATCCTTGATGCTCATCTTGATAAATTCAAGGAGAACATGGGAGCGTACTCGGATGAGCAAGGCGAGCGCTTCCACCAGGATATACTGGACTTTGAACGCCGCTACCAAGGACAGTATAACGAGAACATGATGGGAGACTACATTTGGGGGCTGATTCGTGAAAGTGATTTACAGTATAATCGTAAATCTCGAAAAACTACTCACTTCTAAATCTTTTGTAGTCATTTTTGTATTACTTTAGTATAAATACATGTTAATTTTGATTCATATGTTGTTTTTTCTTGACTTTATGTGAACGAAAAGACACAAATGTGCCCGTTTTCTCATTGGAAATAGGTAAATTTCAAAATATCACTGTCCTGGTCACAAAAGCAAAGTTTGTGGGGAATAACAGCCATTTTCTATACTTTTGAGGCATAAGCAATTAGGAAATAACACTTACTACCCAGGAACAAAAATTGTGTTACATAGTGAATCACAACCAGTATTATAATTTCACAAACCTTTACTTTACAAAGACGGCAAGTAAATTAAAAGTGAAGCAACTGTATATGTGTTGTGTTGCACTGTGTGAGTCTACATTGTTACTGTGTGACAGTGTACACTGTTACTGTGTGACAGTCTACACTGTTACTGTGTAGCAGTCTACACTGTTAATGTGTGGGACACCCTTGTGTTGGGGAGCCTATACCGACAACAGTAAGTATGCTTGGGTGGTACAAGTCTGTGCTGCAATATAATAATACAAACAAAAAGCGAAAGCAAAAGAGAAAATAAATACTATGAAGAAAACTACAAACAAAAGTGCTGCTCTATGCAGTGTCTTGCAGCCTCCGCTAACCGGTGAGGCTCGAGTATCACGGACGCTCTCCTTTCCCTTCACTATCATTAGTGGGGTTGCCCAGCTCCCCAAAGCTGACTAAACTCCATCCCAATGTGGGTACGTCTCCCACTTATAACGGTTGCCTTATTCCGCCGTCTCTGTTGTCTGTGTCTCCTCCTTGGTACTCTGTTGGCTCCTGGCTTTTAACCCAGTTCTCCAGCCAGAGCATCTGCTGTATTGTATCCTGAAAGCAGCCACGAAGGAATAGGAGAGCATCATTTATATGGGATGGACCATCCCCCCAAGACCCACCCCTCAGCTAATCAAAGAGGTTTGCGCAACACACCCGTCTGGAACGAGAAAAGAGGGCAAGCAAGCCCAGCTGAGGAAGACAGCCGCTTCAAAATCTTTAATAATTTATTACGTACCCGAGTGGGAAGTTGACAGTTTAGTTAGGGAAGTCTGGGCAACCCCATGAGTGATAGCGAGGGAATAACAAAGAGTCACTGAAACTTGAGACGTACTGGATAGTGGAGGCCGCGAGATGCTACAGGAAGCAGCACCTTTTATTTGTAGTTTTGTTATTGTGTTTTGTTATCCTTTTTCTTTCACCTTCTGTTTTGAACATTATTTTCAGTACCTGCGTGTGCTATTTGAACTGCCTGGAAAATAAAAACAAACCCGAACCTTACCATTGTTGGTACTGTTTATCTGCCGTACAAGGGTGCCCCCTTATACCTTAAATGCATTTTGGATGCTGGTGAGGCGGTGTCAAATAAACTTTCTGACTCCCGTGTATTCAGTGAATCCCACACCCCCTCTCACAGGGCCCTATTTAGCAACGTTTGCAAATCCCTAAGGCAATTAAAAAACACTTTTGCAGCCAGTTTGCACACCAAAATCTGGAGCACGTATGGTCAAACAGACTGCCCACTTATGTGATTTAGCAACTGTGTTTTAGTGTTCACCCAGCATGTCAGCCTTAGCACTGGATATGGGCTGAACTTTAGGGGAGTGTCCTCATTTACATACAAATGTAGCGATTTAGCAAACCATCAACAGTGTTAGCATTTGCATTTCAATTTACATGTGAAAACCAGGTCTAAACTGTGCGCAAATTACATTTTAACTATAAATACTGCTGAAACTACCATGGAAGCAGGTAAAGAAAAGAGAGAGAGAAAAATAGAGAAATGAAAGAAATATGGAGTGTGTACTGGATTTCTATGTGTCCAGAAAAAGAGAGAGGAGGAGGAGATGTCCCCAAATATTTAGAAGTCATCTGTCTTTTCTGAGCCTGTCTGACACACAATGTATGCAGCAATTTTGCCTCAACAGACAAACAATCACTCACATCTGCCAACTGCTTCAGGCTGACCTGGAAGGAGACATGTGGAGAACACACTGTTTGCCTGTAGCATAAGGGTACCCGCTGGACTAACATTTTATGCCACTGGCTTTTCCCAACGTACTGTGGGTTACTGTAAAGCCATAAATATTTGCGACCAAAATATTTTGGCTATTCACACCCTTAAAACCAATTTTGCTCCAGAAATGTTGGCTACCTGATACAATATACAAAGTATGTATTGTTAGTGGAATTTGATTTTGTGCTAAAAATGTTAGCATTTTTTTTCATACGCGAAAAATGCATAATAAGGGCTTGCAAATATTTATGACTTTACAGTATACTGCAGACATGAGCCAGTTGGCTGTGCAGTGCGAGATGTACCTGCAGCTTTAGTAAAGAAAATTCATCCATTTCCCTGTCTCTCACGAGCTGCAACAAAATACAAAGCAGGGTTTTCTTGGGAGGTATGTGTTTCCTGGTGTCCTGGAAGCCATTGATTGCACACATCTGCAGCTACATGCACCAACACAGAATAAGCACCTCTACAAAAATCATAAGGGGACCTATTCTGTCAACGTGCAAGAAGTGTGTGATGCCAACAACTACATCACAAATGTGTATGCAAACTATCCTGGCTCCGCTCATGACTTGTTTATCCTCGTTAATTCACAGGTGGCAGCTGCGTTTCAACAGGATGACTCCGTAATGGATGTGATATTGAACTTACAGAGGAAAGATTACAGGGTTTGAGGGAAGCAGATGCTGAACTTGAAGCCCCAGCGGTGGAGGTTGCAGACGCTGCGAGGGCCAGGCATGTCAGACAAAGCCTTATAGATTACTTATTTTATTTCGTAAATATTCACTATCCACCTCTAGGCTGCTAAAAAATATCTTAGCCTTGCTTGAGGGGCTTGGTCATCCTCCTCACTTGGGTGGCTGGACATTTTAAATTTTTTGCGCTTTTGTCGCCTTTCTTTTTTTTATTTGGTTTTCAAAATACCAGAATGTGGAATCCTTATTGGCTGTAACCTTACTCCCCCCACTGTGCTCTGATTGGCTGGGCATATGATTCACTATTTGATGTGCGTTAGCCCACGCATGAGACCCAACTTCTAAATCACATTTACACACGCTATCGTGGCGGTTCACTAACAGTGTCATTTTTGTCTGAGTGAAAGCTGCTGCTCACATATGTGCTAAATAGGGCCTTATATGTTTACTTTTTAATCATTGGAACCTACAGTAGAACACTGTATATTTCTGCTTCAACAAAAAACATTGCTAGAAATCATGGGAACATGAAAACTTCTCGTGAGCAACAACAGGTCGAAACAACTAATACAGTCAACCCCAACGCAAACAACCATAGATATTTAACAACACCTAAAACTCTTTTAACCTAGTCATTTCAACACAATTGCTACAAATCACTCCCAGTTAAAGGACAAGGCAATATTTTCTATTATTAAAATCCCAAATGACCATAGACACTAGTACGTCTCCTGAGATCTATTTGCATTTATGTGTTATGTTGGGGTGTAGTTAAAAGTATAGCAGGAGCTTGGGTTCATCCTGCTTTTGATTACTCTATTGAACACACAGACAAATATAATATTGATATTACTTTTTATTTTTTATTTTTTTGGCAAGTTATTCCACATTGATTCTTTAATTTAAGGTGAACAGTTATAGATTCATAATAGAAGGCCTTTGATGTTTGGGATCATTGAAGATTATAATTGTTATTGCACATGCCTTAAGCTTTGCTTGCATTAGACACTCAAAATTCCTTCAAGCTAAATTGTGTACAATAGTTTCACTCAACCAGTTGCTCCAATTTGAATAGCAGGCTTTGGAAGTGCTATCAGTTATAAGAGTTCCACTCAGTACTCATAAACAGGCAGCAGTTCCAGGCTGCCGGTTAGAAATCTGTATAGGCTTTACTTGGTAACTGACTTCTGTTTATCCAGCAACTTTGTAATCGACTGTGATCTACATGACACTTTTGACAGTTTCTATGTAAATAATGACATGCTAATCCCAGGGCAACCTTTAATCAAGGAAATATTCCCTTAACAAATGCAGGCAGATTACTGTATTGAATCACAGAACTACATGAAGAACATAACTTACCAGACTGTCACGGCAGGTTTTTTTTATTTTGTATTATTATTATTATTGAAGAATGGCGGTTAGGCGCCACAAAAGAATATAAAGACATTTTCAAATATTATGATCCCACACATTCTATATCAGAACATGCACACTATGATTTTAAGAACGTATTTACCTCCAGGGTAGTAGAGTAAATGGATTTCAAGACAGATGTATCAAATAATGCGTTCAACCACCAGTTAACTAGTAATCCCTCTACGCACTGGCACGAACTGCATTCCTGTATAAATTATTACTTTAAAAATAGCAAGCCTCTTAGTGTAATGAAATGTTCTCTTGGTATAGTATATCTCATAGTTCATAGTACAATGGGCTTGCACTATAAAGCTGGCACACCTTCACAATTAATGGAAAAAATATAGCAAACATGTTGTCTTTTTTTCTATTGTCAAAAAACATGCAGGGCTTAGGTGTTTTCCCCCTGTTTTAATTATTTAAACATTGCAGGATTGTAATATATATATATAGTGAACCCTATAGTTTTTTTTGGTTTTTTTTAGACCTAGTATTCATTTCTGTATCGAAATTGAAAGATTTCAGAAAGTAACACCACTGTAAGTTATTGCCTTATTTGGTCACATTGTGATGTAATTTTAAGTACATGTGATGGTCTTTTCCAGGGACATTCTTAAAGTTTTGTGATCAGTAATAATTTGGGGGAAAAATGACACTTGACCAAATGCTTTATGAACAAGCATGTCAGTGACATTCATTTCCTGCCACAGCTCAAAAGCACAGACAGCAGTTACATGAACATGAGACAGACTTCGGGGTGTAATTCCCTTTAACATGTTTTTTGTCAGTGGGTATTAAATTAAAATCAAAACATGTTTACTTGCATAATGCAGGTGACGTTGTAAACTGACACTGACACAAAACAAGTAGTCAAACTAGCAAATTCCACTGATTCATCACATACAGCCCTACCTTAGGAGCAATTACTCTGACTAAATTATCTACTGGTGTGTATACTGGGGTATCTTTTTGTTTGTCATGTTTAATTAGAGGTGAAATCTTTCCCAGGACTACAATCCCACAATTTACTGCAGAGATGTTGCTCACATTGGGAGATTGGCATGTTTCTATGCCATCGAGCAAAGTGAAAATCAGGAAGTGAAATCTCAATAAGTTTTTTTTTTTTTTTTTTATGAAAATGGATACAAAAAAGTCAATACAAATAAATATAATTGTTTTTAACTGGTCAAATCATGGCAGGTTCTACACTAAAACACTAAATCACACATTGATTGTTTCTCAATAATTGTGTGGACAAGGGCAAACATGGGAAAGTTTTGTTTTGTGTTGTGTCATTAATACATCTTAAGAGGTTTTATTAAATTGTATTCAATACCTAACAACTTAAAACATGTTAAAGAGAATTAATCAGATTTTCCAAGTATCTGTACACCCTGCACTCAATAGCTTGTGCTGAAATATGTTTAGGCCAAGTCAATTTCATTCAGTAGAAGATTATTTGCATTGCTGCTGATGCCATCTTATTATCTGTAGGTTTGTGTTGTTGACAAAAGCACCACTGTGATTGGCTGTAGGTAGGTCGACATGATAGATGCTGCCTGACGTAGACCCTACTTGTATTGTGATTGGATGCACTCACAAGCATCACCCAATCAGGGGGCAGAATGGAACTCTCAAATTCCAACACACAGGATTTCAGTAGAGGTTAATGTTGACTCTCAAATCTACAAAGGTAGAGTCATTGGTAATTTGGTGCTGTGGAAACATTTTTATATTTTGTAACAGTGGAATCTCTTTATAAAGTATTTCATTATAATACCATTGTGCTAGCTATATAGTTATATAGACCATTATGAAATGCCCAAAAGCTGTTCCCAATTCCTAGGCTATTCCCAATAAGTACAGTAAAGTATCTATTGAGTACATGCCGTGGTATTCCTCTATCATGACCACAACAGGGTCGTAATAACAGGCTGGTCTTTATGTGGAGCTGGGTACTGCAGTTAATTGTTGAGAAGCATTTCTCATATATACATATACATTTTATTTTAATATGTATACTTTTAATATTTGCTTCAATATATATATATATATATATATATATATATATATATATATATATATATATATATATATATATATATTCAAAACATTGTTTTCTTAGCACATTCTCAAGCAAAATGTACACAGGTGCATTGCATTAAGTGCTCAAACTCTTTGAACTTCACATGCTGTGTGTGTGGTTAATAAAAACATAATATCTTCCAAATATCTATGTTAAAAGATATAAGTATTATTGTTAACTATTAAACAAGTCAATCCTTATAAAGAATTGTAAGGAATTGCTTAACTTGAAGTGCACTAAATAATTGCAGTGATTGATCTCCTGGGTGTGTGCCTTGTCAAACAGTATTACACTTACCTTGTTATCCAAACACATTCTTGCTATACTGTAAACACATCATTTTTATGCTAAAGGTTAATACAAAAATGAAAGCAAATGAGTTTTGGTTGCAAGGAAAAAATGAGTTTAGTCAAACTTTTTCACATTCATAGGCCTGAATGGAGAGCTTGTTTAGAAACATAAGGCTAATTTCTAGGTCCATCATTGGCAGAGCACTTGGCTTGGGTTAGGATAGGATTTATACTGAAGCCAAGCAGTAGTGAAAGAGGAGTTAAAGGAAGCAGACAAGCAAGAGAACGCATGGCAGGATGGCAGGCGCTGGCTGGACTCATCCACCATGCGGCCTGCAAGGAAATTGTTGGGAATTAGGCCGCAGGTTCCTGTTATTAAAAGTGCCCAGGGTGTGGAGCTGATCTGGGAATACCATTTCAACCTGAATTTGCTGTCTTATTTAAAATTTTGAAGTGATGCCCCTACCAGGATAGTTACAGTATGATGAATAGCTTTCAGTATACAAAATGTTATGCTCATTAAAAATGATGAATGATTAAAAATGAATTGAAGCTTTTATCTTTGAATGTGGGACTAACCTGAATTATGTCAACATGTTATCTATTGAAACAATACACTGCAAAAATAAGTTTTTCTAAAAAATTAAGCTATTTCATGAAATGGTAAAGATACATATTATTATTATTTTAAGATCCAACACAAATAATTTGGCACAAAATATCTCTAGGCAATTGGTTTCCAAAGCAAAATCAGTTTATTGAAGGTAAAAAAACTCACAAACCAATTGCAGAACTAGGGTATTAGGGTATGAGGCTTGACGTTCTCACATAAGACACCATGATCTCTGCGTGTTAGTATTCCTGTTATTCATGATTTTTCTTTAGGCTGTTTGAACAAGGTATTGACTTTAGTGTTTTATGATCAATCTGACTCAATTTGCACAACCAACACTTTAGTGACATTAAAAGGTTTATTTTTACTCTCTGACGTGCATATCTTTTGTTCTATGCCATTGTCTAAATAGTTTAACTGCCTGTAACAGCAAATAACACCCCCACCACTTCTACAAATGTTATATCTTAAAAAAAGAAGAAAAAAATAGCACGCCTACACCCTGTTAATTTGTTTATTCACACAACTTCAGGTCCCAGCAAGGCATAATACTACAGCATTCGCCACTGCGCTGTGCTTCTTCGTGAGTGCCAATTTGTACTGTTACCTGAGTTGCTTAAGGCTGCTGGGGAAATTGAGTTATATCAATTAAGCTGTCTTTCAACTCATGCCGTGCCTCCTTGCCTCTGCTCTTTCTTCTTACTAGAGGGGAGATTCTGCTGAGCAGTTTGTTGATTGTTTACACAGCTGAGAACACCAGGCAGGCAAGAACACTTTCCACACCTTTAGACAGCTGTTTTCCCCTGTCACGCTATGCTGTGAAGTTAATGAGCTTCTTTTCAGCTCCAAACTACTGTAACGTTGACTTTGCACCTGTTTTGTGGTTTACACGACTTTCCAATCACTGTTTCATTGAAAGATTCCCAGGTTAAATGTTCCCAAAGAGGAGGCAGAGGATACTAGAGGAAGAGGGAGAGCAGGAAAGCAATTTATTACATACTGTACAGTAATACCATGCTGCACTTGGGTCAAAGAAATCAGCGTTGATAAAGAAACTTGTTTCGAAAATTTCCCTGCAATGTGAATGAAAGCTATTGTAGAAAATGTGTCTTTTAGTGGATAAGTATTTTCAAAAGTTCTATTGCAACAAAATAAAGGAGGCTCTGTGACCCAGTGGTTAAAGAAACAGGCTTGTAACCAGGAAGTCCCCGGTTCAAATCCCACCTCAGGCACTGACTCATTGTTTGACCCTGAGCAAGCACTTAACCTCCTTGTGCGCCGTCTTTCGGGTGAGACGTAGTTGTAAGTGACTCTGCAGCTGATGCATAGTTCACACATCCTAGTCTCTGTAAGTCGCCTTGGATAAAGGCGTCTGCTAAATAAACAAATAATAATAATAAACATTTTGGTGGGATTGAGTGTTCTTTCCTCTGTTCCCTGACCAGATATGTCAATAGAGATTAGCCCTGCTTTTTATCCACTCTGAACGTGCTTGGTGTCTGGCCAGTAGGGTTCACTGCCCCTCAATGAAGAGAAGGAATCCCTGCCGGTTTCCCATCCCCCACCCCAGGAGCATCAGAGCCAATGTGACGGCCCCTTCAGATTCCCCAGCAAAGTTTGGCCTCTCTGTGCGCAAACCAGCGCTGTCCAAGCTGTATGACTCATCCTGCGCTCCCAGCGGCAGTCCTTTAGCTGGTTGAGCCACTCGGGGACCCCCCTCAACAGACTCTTTGATGATCCAGGTGATGTCACCTCGAAACTTGAATCATGAAACAAGCATTGGAGAATTAGACTTTAGCTAAAAGATGGAGGTATCTGCGGCTGTTTAGATTATCAAAATAGACCCCAATGTTTCCTTTAGGCACCCACTGTTTTCTTACATACCTAAACCCTTATCTCACATAACATATCCTAATTTGAAGTAAAAAAAGGCACATTTTTGAAGAGGAATAAAATAATGTTATCATTATAAAATTAACAAGAAACTTAAACAAGTATATAAAAAATGGCAATGCTTGTTTCAGGATCAAAATAAAATATTCAGTGATCTGCAGCACTGAATATTTTGTTGCATGTCTACTTTCATTTGAGGCAGGCCATTCTTTATATGTAAACTGCAACAAGATCCATCATTACCTGGTATGGCGGAGTGTCCCGCCCCTATTTATTATTATTTGTATTTTTGTTTGGGGCGCGGATAAAAGTGCTGCGTCTTTTATTATTATATTTAAAAACCCCGTGAGGATGCACGGCTGATCAGCTACTGATTATTTAACTAGCTGACAGTCATGCATCCTTACCAAACGCGTGCAGACTCTGGCCGAGGGGTAATAAGATAATTAACAACTAGTTAATCCCTCGGCCAGCTCTCTGCACTCAGGGAAGTGTAGAGAGGAGAGTACGGGAGAGAGAGAGAGAGAGAGAGAGAGAGAGAGAGAGAGAGAGAGAGAGAGCGAGAGCATATAAAATTAACAATTGCTATATTTAAAAAATATATACTTGTTTCTATTTGTTTGGCCATCGCGCCTTTTTGTTTTGTGTTTTGTTTAAATCTTTTGTTTCTGTTTATTTACTTAATAAATCCACGCTGAGTGCAATAGCATTCAGCTTCACCCGCCCATCCACTGTTTTGGTTTGAGGTACTTCCTGGTCCGTGACGTCATCAACCTCACCACTGCGAGCCAGACTGTCACACCTGGCGATACATTTCAGACACAACTGCTTACTAACTAAACAGACCTTTTAGTAGTGGCAACTGTAAAATCAGTTTACGTCTGAAAGAGTACTGGTTATGAGCTACTAAGTACAAACACAAGACTGCCATGATGTTTAGGTGTGAAATGGACCTATAGTTTATACAAGAACTTTGTTTGGCCAGACAAACAGTATTGTGGTGTAGGATACCTTGCTGATAACAGTAAGGTAAAGAAAAAAAGGCACATTTGCATTGTATATTGTATACCTCATGGTTACGGCATTAAAAGGTAATGTGTTGAAAATTGAAATTTAAAAAACCTGAATATCAACAGCAGGAAAAAGTGTATGTAGTTTGGCTGCAGTGTAATAGTGCAGTGAGTGAATTTAGCTGCCATACTGTTTAACTACTGGGTTTGGATAAAAAAAAAATAGAAGCAACTGCGATATGCATGACATTCCTTTAACATAGTAAAAGCATAGCAAATTGTAATAAAGTACAGTGAAAGCATAGTAAAGTAAAGTTATCACTGCAAAGCAGAGAGGTATAGTAAAGCATATTAAAAACACGGCAAATCATGGTAAACTATATCAAATGCATAGTAATACTATACATACTAAAGCATAAGAAAACTGAAAAAATACAGTGCAAACTTGTGTAAATGGGCTGTCCCTGATTTGATTAATGCATGTATTATGCAAATGAGCTCACTGCTACATTGTCTATGAAATACAGTATAAAAGAAGGATCTGTCAGTTGTAGTCCGAGGTAAGACAGAAGATCAGACAGGCCTTTGATAGTTGTCTGATAGTTACAGTCCGAGGTAAAACAGAAGATCAGACAGGTCTTTGATAGTTGTCTGATATCAGGCACTCTGTTGGCAGGCGATTCCTTATCTGATGTTTCACAAGGCCTCAAAACCACCATAAATATATGGGCCATTCTGGAACACAGATTTCACTACAGATTCCCAACTTCCATGAAGGAATTAGAGGCGGTAATTATTGAGGAATGGTCACATATACCTCCAGAATATTAAATACATTGCGGATATCACATCCTGACAGTGGTTTGGCAAGTGTTTCTACTTTTGTCTTTATAAGAATAACATATTGTATATCTAACTATATATTTGTTTATAACTACAGGTACTGCAATTATAGTGCCACCATCTGCATTTAAACTGTTATACTGTTCATATAGATAATATATAATTATTTAATAACATGTACATATGTAATACAAGAATTAAACCAAATATTAAACAATAACATACCCTGCTGTAAATGTTCTGTAATTAGAATGACACACTATAAACTACAGCTACCCGACGGGACCCGACAATAACTGTCGGGTTTGGATGGGTCGGTCTAGTTTGTATATTATAGTTCGGGTCGGGTCAGGTCAGTGGTTTTTTTTTGTGTCTAGGCAGTGCTCGCGCGCTGCCTGGGGTGTCATGTGCACAGTGCAGCTGTATGTAGAGAGGGGTCTGTGTTAGTAAATGTAAATGTGCTCTTATGTGTGTGAGCCAATAGGCTTCTAGGGGAATCCCTATTTAGGAGCTGCCTGTGAGCAGCTCGGGGCTGTGCTGTGTTGTGCTGTCTTGTCCTGACCTGACCTGACCTGACCTCGTGAATAAAGAACGTGATCTTGCTGCGGTTGTCTGGCTCCATTTTCTTCCCGCTGGATGTTACAATATAATTAATTTCCAACACAACTAACAACCAATATTCATCTCGGCTGATAAACTGACACTTTGTGCAGCCTGTCAAATGCTGCATGGGCGGTCTTAATGGGATACAGTTCAGTTACAAAACACCAACATCACCAAATTTTAACATAGTTAGTCTTATACAAATGCACAAAATAAAAAAAAATACACCAAGTGCAACGCCTAATTGATGGCTCTCATCAGTCGACAATTCATGCCTTTTTTAGATAATGACACAAAACTTATTTGTCCTGTAGTAAATTATATGCATTTGTTTAAATGTAAAGAATGACTAAATGTACAGTATAAAACACTGCTCTCTAATTCACCGTTATTTTTCTTTATTTTCTCTCGCACTAACGTGCTGTCATAGGCATGTGAAACTCGGTTTATATCGTGACCCGCTTTCTATCATGAATTATGCCTGCATGGCAATCATGATATAAAGCGTGTTCATATAGGCCGATGGAGTGAAAAAAAAACTATCAACAGGAGAATGTGTAGCAATGGAACGTTCCGTTGCTGGAAAGGGTACGTCTAAAACCAGTTTGGAAAAATTGCAACATAGTGTTCAGTGATAAGAAAAATCCACGTGGCTTTGTACAATGCAAATCTTGCAAAATATTACTAAAATATCACAACAAAAAGATGGGAAATTCATCTCTGCAGCAGCACACTGAAAAGGGATGTGTTCGTCCTGTAGCTGTTTTAAAAGTCATAGTTGTGGTGTAATATTTGTTGTTGCACGTTAATTTTGTGGTTTGATATGACATAGGCTTGTCCAAAATGAGTATGCGAATTTGCAAGAGCATCTTAATCTGTGGCTATTAATGGTAACAAAGTTTTGAAGAAACCTGTTGTCTTCTTTGAAATCATGCAGTGTTGGATTATTAGGAAAGGAAGTAAATGAGATATGATTCATTGAGAGTGATTGTTTTTCTTTATTTACGTTAATACTTTACACAGAAGGTACTTAGTTTCAATAGCATATGTTTGGAATATATTTGTGGAGATGGAGGGGTCAGGTCATGTGATAATTCAAAGATCTGGGGCTCGGGTATGGTTCGAAGACGACCACCAAAATATATTTATGGGATATGCTTGCCTATTGGTAGGTATTCGCTGAGCTCTTTATATCAGAGCTGCCGATAGGCCCCTTCCTGGGGTGACATCCTCAGTCCCACCTACCGAGGGATTAAACAGTCAACCCATGGAAGCCATATTCTCTTTTTGCTTCTCCCCGATGGTAAGGTTATACAACTGAGCGTATTTTGAAAGAGCTTTTCCGAGTCGACTGCAGTTCCCCTGCATTCGTGCTGAAACTGGCTTGCCACTTTCGTGGAATCAGGGGCTCTAAAATAAAGCCTCTTTCTTCTCCTTTCTTCAGCAGCCTGCCTCGCTTGTGTTGCAGTCTTTTTTACTGTCTTTTGTGTGAGACTGCCTGTGCAGTATTGATTTAAAGGAGTGCGTCTGTGTGTCTTTTCAAGCCTACACTCTTGGGGAGAACGCAGTTCCTCAGCCGGGGCTAGGCTTTGCTGTACCCTGCCGTTGAGTGATTCCACCGGCTGCACTGTACTGTACTGTACTGTACTGTAGTTGTTGCGTGTTCACCTGTGTGTTGAACTGATCTCACAACCCCACTTTGCCTGCGTTGTGCTGTAGATTTAAAAAAAAAAAAAAAAAAACTATTGTTTTTCAATTCGCCCATCGCGGCTTTAGCTTGTTTGTCTCCCTGGTGTATGCTGCGTGCTGACCAGGTGTGTGACTATACGCAGTCAGGGTAGGCACCGCTGCTTTAACTGCCCCCCGGTGCTTCGGTACCTTGGTGCACACTCAGCCCTTGGTACTTCGCTCGGTGCAAACGGTATTCGGTGCGCACAGTACTCCATACACTCGGTGCGCGTGGTGCTTGGTGCATTCAGTGCGCATGGTATTCGGTGCACAAGGCGTTAGTAAATACGCATTGCGCAGCGCATGAGGCTTATATACCAGGCAGTATTAGAGAAGTGATGGCAAACATGCCCCAGGAGGATGGGCATACCCTATGTGCGCGATGCTTGGGGGTCCATGACGCCACTTTGGCCCTCGGGGACGAGGCTTTTTGTGACATGGCAATAGGCTGGCTAGGGCCACAGGGATGGAACTCTGTCCCCTGTGGCCGAGCCGTCAGTGGCCCTTCTATGAGGCAGTTCCAGGCCCGTCGCCCTAGGCAGCCGCCGCAGCGTGCTCCGTCCCAAACTCAGTGGCCTCAGACCCATCCATTTTTGAAACACCAGCTGCAATACTGGCATGCCTGCACCTGGTTACGTGCTACAGTTCCGCATGGGGCCTCCTCCCTTCCGAGGGGTCTGGAATACATCTGTGACAGACCTCTTCAGGTCTCGGTACTCCAACAGGAAGTGGCTGCCTTACTGTGCAAGCTAGCCATTCGTCTTGTAGACCCCACCTCCCACAGAGATTGGTTCTACTCGAGATACTTTCTGGTACCCAAGAAGGACGGTGGCTTTCGCCCCATGCTAGACCTGAGACTCCTCAATGAGTTTCTGAAGGAGAGGAGGATCTAAATGCTGACCCACCATCACATTTTCCAGTTTGTCGGGCCGGGTGACTGGTTTACCACCGTGGACTTACGGGACGCGTACTTCCACGTTCCCATTCATCTCGAGCACAGGAAGTACCTCCGCTTCTCCTTTCAGGGAAGCGTTTACGAGTTTTCCGTGCTGCCATTCGGCGTCTCCTTAGCTCCTCGTACATTTTCAAAGTGCATGGACGCTATCCTGGCCCCCTTGCGGTTGCAGGGACTCAGAGTATTGAACTACCTCGATGACTGATTGGCTTGTTCCCAGTTGTGAGAGGGAGCAGTGACCCACACAGCGATTGTGATAGAGCACCTGGTGAGGCTGGGCCTCACCATCAACAATGCAAAGAGTCAGCTTACAACAGTGCAGTGCACGACATGATTGGGGCTCCGGCCAGACTCCAGTGCGACGACAGGGTAGCAGCTATTCCAGGTTGCCTCTCCCTCTCCCTCCACTATTGGGTCTGATGGCCGCAGCCGTAGCAGCCATCGAGCTGGGCTTACTCTGCATACGCCCACTGCAAGCATGGTTCAATGTGTTTCATTTACATCTGAAGCGCGACAGACACCGTCGGCTGACAGTGTCTCGCTCGTGTTCGGCAGCCCTGCGCTGGTGGAGGAGGAGGACCTCTCATCTGCGCGAAGGTGTGCGGATGGGAGTAGTGTTGAACTGTTAGGTGGTGATGATGGACACCTCCAACTTGGGTTGGGGGGCAGTATGGGAAGGCAGAAGAGTCCACGGCACCTGGTTGGGCCGTTGGACGTCCCAGCACATAAACATGCTGGGGTTGCAGGCTGTTTTCCATGCCCTCCAGCACTTTCTCCCGGTGCTGCAGAACACATGTGTTGGTCCGGACGGACAACACATCAGTCGTGGCGTATGTCAAAAACCAAGGTGGCCTTCGGTCCCCAGGGTTGCATCACATTGCCTTCTTGATCTTGATTTGGGCTCAAAGGAACCTGCTGTCCATACAGGCGACGCATCTTCCTGGAGTGGAGAACTGGGAAGCGGACCTCCTTTCGAGGGAGGGTGCGCATCCATCAGAATAGCGGCTCCACCCTCAGGTGGTGGCGCACATTTGGGAACGGTTCGGGAAGGCACAGGTCAATCTCTTCGTCTTGGCAGAGACGACGTATTGCCCCCTGTGGTACTCCCTCCACCGCTTAGGCGGTCCACTTGGCGTCAACGCCCTAGCCCACGAGTGGCCCAAGACGCTCCTTTACACATTTCTGCCAATACCTTTGCTCTCAGCCTTCCTAGAGGAGGCGACAGTTCTCCTAGTAGCCCCCTGGTGGCCCAGGAGAATCTGGTTTTCGACCCTGTGCCAGCTCTTACAAGGCCAGCCCTGGGAGATCCCGCTTCGCCTGGATCTCCTTAGTCAGGCGAAAGGCACTCTCTGGCATCCGGATCCAGGCAGGCTCCAATTATGGGTCTGGACCCTGAACGGGACCGCTGGTCAGCCCTAGGGCTATCTGATGCGGTCATGGGTACGTTGCAGAATGCTAGGGCAGGCTCCACTAGGTTGTTATACTTCTACAAATGGAGATATTTGTTGTCTGACTAAGGGTCGTGACCCAGTCTCTTGCCCTATGCCAATTATCTTGCAGTTTCTGCAAGAGCTGCTCAATGCCAGTCATCTTTTACACTGAAGGTGTACTTGGCGGCCATTTCTGCATGCCATGCACTGGTTGATTCTGTATCTCCAGGTGCGCATTTCTTGGCAAACCGTTTTCTCAGGAAGGGGCCTATCGGCAGCTCTGATATAAAGAGCTCAGTAAATACCTAGCAATTGGCAAGCTTATCCCATAAGTATGTTTTGGTGGTCATCTTCTCTTTCAGGGAACCAGGGTTACGGTAAGTAACCTAACGATTTGTTTGGTCGGGTCGGGTTCGGATCAGGTTTTAAATTTAGGCCCGAGCAGACCTCTACTACAAACTGAGTAAAAATGGATTATTAACATGTAATTTCAGGTCCTTTACAAGTTAATTATGATTAGTGGTACATCCTGAAATCGTTTCATGCAGTTGCATATTATTCTATAACAATATAATTATTTGGCTGATATTCCATAAACCGTCATTATAGTTCCGATACGAATGGTGACAGACTCAATCTCTTCATCTGGGTGTTTTGATCCTTTGAGGCATTTGAGGTTGACAGTTGTGTTTGTTACATTGCACACAGCATGTCGAGGCCCCCTACCCAGTTGTTCCCTCTTTTAACATGTGACTTTATTTTTTGATCTGATCAGTATCTGCTAACTCAGATAATTAAATAAAATATGTAGACTTTGAGAAAGTAGATTTAAACAACTACCTTTTTTCCAGGTTGAACTTTGCACCATGTTTTTTTGTGAAAGGAAAAAAACACAAGGGAGTTGTCGTGATTATAGTTTTTGCCAGTTCAGTGAACAAATATAGGGATTCACTTTGTTTTTTACCTTCAGCACAAGAGAAGTGGGAGAAGGATAGAGAAGAGTTCCATTGTTATTTATTATGGGGAGGTCTGGTGTTTTTTCTTGAACCCACAACGTATGAATCAACAAGAACAGAGACACAGTGTTGTCCTCTGATTATAACAGTATAACACAAAGACAGTTTTGCCTCACTCCATGGACAAGTTAGTCACATGACCTTGTTCCTCAGTCCTACCCTTAAAACGAGTTGGAAGCAGGACCCCAGTGAAAATAAGATGTCAAGTGCATTCATTATTATCAGAAATGTACACATCAATTTACATGGTTTTGATTTTTACAGAATAAACTTTATTCATAATTGTGTTCTTACTGATCAGTTTAAGCATTGCTATAGTAATCATGTGCAGCAGAACCTTTGATTAATTGTTTACTATTTTTACTTGTTTCCCTGTCTGCAACTTTACCTTATTCTGAAGTACCTGTTGGGTGGATTACTAAACTTTGGGGCAGTCAAACATACTAATTCAACGTTATACAATATTTTCACCCTAAAAAATGTATTTCTTCACAAACAATATTACAAATAAAAATAATATTATTTTTCTCTGGATAAATGTGAGAATATATAACCAAGACCAAAGAAAATAATACAATAATATTCAAGTCATAATGCATTGACTACAATTATTATTAAGGCATTGTATTTAAAGGTGATAAGCACACTTAGTTTAATTCACCTTAAACCTAACTGAAACCTGTAAAACCATTCTCCCTGAGAACAATTCTTTGACAAACACTCACAGTGCAAACATATACAGTTGTATCTGAGTTACAGTATCAAAAACATTTGATAATGCATTACAAAGCATGATAAAGAAGCATTGTAATTGATTTATAATACTGTCATGCCAAAAATAAGGTCCACAGCCAATTTGTTAACCTTTAGTAAATGTTTTAATATTGCTGCCATTTATCCAACTAATTTATCTGGGTGTAGAGACAGAACAGCAGCTGCTCCACGTACAATATTAGAATGACTAAGTAACCCAGTTTCATTTTAATCACACTACCATTTGTATTATCTTTAAATCACTTCTTAAATCAAAGTGACTACATTAATAAACCACTTGAAACTTTTACCATTTAGGGGCTTAAGGCATTATTGCTGTGGCATCCCAGGTCAGTTTGTTCACAATGGGGAAACTGCTTTGGGGTTTCCTATTCCTCAAGAGCTGTCAAATGCAATGTGTTATTAGCTCAAATTTCAGGCTTACATAGTTTTTACAGAGATTCAGTACCCCTCTTGTTTAAACAAACTACAGCTATGGCCACAAGTTGTGCATCAACTAGAATTTTAAGATTGAGATATAAGAAAACAAAAGCTATATGAACATTATTTAGATCTTTTATTTAACATCATGTAATAAACTACAAAATTATATCACAGAAGTCTACCGGAAGCCAGAATTGTATAGTATTTCAAGTTAGATTTCAAAATGTCACATTTTTCAATTTTTGTCAGTTTTTCTTTAAGTGTATGGAAAACTACAAAGCGGTATGTAATCAAATATGTTTACATAACATTATTCAGCAGGTTACATTTGACTTTATATATATATAAAATGTATAAAATAAACAACACAGGTCATGAGCTATATTTTATGCTCAAATATATGGGAAAACTATATTGTTTTATTCTAATACAATTGCTCAGAGAAAAAGTTTTTTTATTAACAAGTAATAAAAAATGTTCTCAAAAAGATAGGTGTCAGAATTATTGGCACCCCTAAGGATTCTTATAAATAAAATCAAACAAAATTAAATCTGCATTAACATTCTACTTCTTTAAGTTCATCTCAATCTTAAGGAACTGTATTGTGGCCTTCCATGGCTTCCTGTTTCACTGGGGTATAAAAATGAGGTAACACGCATATGAAATCCATTTGTCATCCATCACCATGGGGAAAGGCAAATAACTCACAAATGAAAAGAGACAAATGGTTGCTGACCTTCATAAATCAGGCAATGGGTACAAAACAATAGCTAAAAAACTAAATATACCACTTACCACTATTAGGGCAATAATTAAGAAGTTCAATACTACTGGAACAGTGGTAAAGGTCTCGAAATTATTAAAGTGCAAATATTGGTGTTTAACAATAAAGTGCCTACGCAAACCTGTGGTGGTACCACGCCACTATAATGAACAGTTCAATTTATATTGTAATACCAGACACACTCAACTGTATTTAGAGTAGCATTTAATCTGTAAGTAGAAGCGCTGCAAATCAAAGTTTACATTTTTATAAATGCAGCAGAAAGGTAAAGCACATACTGTGCACATAAATCAGCTAAAATAACATATGATGAAAAACAATACTGTAAATGTGCCTACATATTGACTCCGATTATCAAATTAAACAATTGGGAGCCTTTTAAAACGGGCAGGGTCAACCTGTTGGTAGAGGAGAGTTGGAGAGTTGGAGAATGGGCTGTATGAAGGAAACAAGAGTTGGTGGGAGAAGGTATGTGGGATGTCGATTGGAGATCGACACAACCCTGGAAAATAGGTAGTCTGTGGTAACGTGTACTGTATGTGTTCATTTGTGTCCTCACAAGTTTGTGTGAATGAGGGAAGGGGTGGTGGGGTAGGGCACTTTTATGTTCTATGAGGGTTCTTGACAGACTTCTAGACATGCCAATATCAACAACAGGTATTATTATTGTTATTATTATAATGTATGCTCAGGCTAGTATGCCAGTGGAAAAACCTTGATTGAGCAAAACAACCATTTTAATCCAACGTGAGGAAGATTCAAGCACAAAGCTCAAAAGGAAAGGACATACTGTAACTATCATCTTAGAATCTATGCAGGTTTGAGCCAATAGATGGGTAAGAAGGACATTTCCATGTTGCAGGAAGTGGTGTTGGTGGCTCAGCCACAGACCCTCTTCACTTTGAGCCAGAGCTGTATGTCTACCCCAGATGGGTGCTGAACATCCTTATAAACTCCACATGTTAGCTGCTAAATCTGCTATTTATTTATTTTTATTTAATTAATACATAAATAAAATGTCAATATTTGCACTAGCTCAACCCGTCAACATCCTATGTTAAAACTATAAGTGTTCCGTGGCTACCTAATCAGTCTAATTTGTACATAAATCTTAGAATAATGACTTGAGCGCATTCTGGAATATAACTGAACCAGTGTGGAGCATTGTCTAACAGGTGGCTGACATATGTGAGCCATTAGGGAATACAATATCTAACTGAACTGTTGACAGACTGCATTCTATTTCTAACATAAGGTATTTTAAGTGGGGTGTGGCAAATGAGAAACTGTGAAAAATTGTTTACTTATACTGATAAACAAAACAATTCATATCAGAAAGATTTCACTTGTTCAATCTTATCAGATGCATAGTTTATATCTCACTTTATCGTTCAACACACCTGTGTGGGAACTTAGGAAGATAACACCAAAAAGTATCACAGTATCACTAATTTGCTATTAGCAAGGTGTGAGCATACTTATATAGTTATTTAAACTAGATAAAAAGGTTCATTACCAAAAGGGGTGTGCTTCATTTTAAAATTAATTTATCTAGGTAAATATGAGAGAACCTACGTAGATTGCTATGTACTTAGAAACTGTATCTAAAATACAAAAATACACACACACATTCTATATATATATATATATATATATATATATATATATATATATATATATATATATATATATATATTTCTACTAACTGTTTTTACATGGCCAGCCTTGGGCATGGTTTGTTTAAAAATATGATTAGAGACAAAGTTTTTTTTTGTTGTTTTTGTTTTTTTAAACAGTGTCTTTCCAAAGCATATTATGAAGTTTATTTTTTATTTCCAAATGGGAGGTCCCATTGCTATTACTGGTTACCTGTGAACTATATCTGTCGGTTCTAAGTATGCCCATTCTAAAGTTCAAAGACTGGAAATAAATTCATGAAGATATGCTAACGTCGTTGACTCTGGTGTAGTCAAGTATTTTTCCAACTTAACCCATTACCTTAAATTTAAGATGTTACACCCCATTTGAAAGGCCTTTTGCAATTTTAAATAATAATAATAATAATAATAATAATAATAATAATAATAATAATAATCTAAGTAATAATGTACATCCAGTCAGAAATTGTAGAACTAGCAATGTTTACTTTTAACAATTGAAGAAGCGTTGAAAATTTTAAAAAAAGAATTGTAAAACAAGTTTATTTTTTAACAATTCATTTGAAGTATTTTTAGAATTGTATTAACATTTTTTGGGCGGGAGGCACGGCAAACCTATAGTTATTATTACTAAGAATCAGAGTAGAAAATTTGCTTTTATTTTATTTTTTTTGGAGGGTGGAGTTCAATGATTTCCTCATCATTCAAGAGCTTCTGTTTTGTGAGGGCCATTATCAGTCTACACTGCTTGAAATCCCACAGAGTGCATATGGCTGAGGTAATTTCTTACTAAATCTATGTCCCTTATTGTTTCTCTAAGGGTACGGTACTTGCATTATTCACAAATATCTCCCTATCTTCTGTAGATAAAACTCTGCAGGCCGTTGTTCCTTACTTTGGTATTGACAGTACTGGTGGTATAGTTTGTTTTTAAAATTGAGGTCATCAATTTTATTATACACGGGCAATCTTATTACACACAGGTCTCACACCACCACTGTGGATAATAACACTGTAAAACACTGAAGTGTATAGGAAATGTATCATTCACCATGTATAATAATAATAATAATAATAATAATAATAATAATAATAATAATAATAATACAGATTAAAAAAAGAAATACTTGTTCCATGTTAAAGCCATCCTCTCCTAAGCTAACCTAAATTAATATTTTTTGAAGTCCACTGTTGAACACCCTCTGTTGTTTCCCTGTATTGCTGGGAAGCCTTTTCTAACAGAATGTTAGCGTGATTGACTCAGAATAATTTGAATACAGCCCCTTGGCAACAGAAGTGAAGGCACAGCTTTCTTTCCTGCAAGAATCACCCATAGAGTTAACCAGGGAGGCGGAATGCAAGCCTGCGGCTCTTCTATAGGTTCAGTTCACTTCTGTAAACAAACTAATAGTACAAGACCACACAGTTTCAAACTACAGGGGTTGTGCTTGAAAAGCAAATAAACTGTGGGATCCAGAATCTGGAACTTTTGAATTGTTTGGTCCCAAAGCAAGGCAATCTCAATGCTCTCACTCAGGGCTTCCTCCAGACTTACCATAAACAAATAGTGTAAGAAAGTTATCCTAGAGCCCGGTCAGACACATTCTCAATGTAAGGAAATTAGGACTATAGTGAGTATCAAACCATATAATAAACTACCTGAGCATGTTACCTTGTGGAAAAGCAATTAATGTAATACCAGTACCTAGGTTATATACAACAGATACCCACAATTATAAAATTACACCACACTTTTGCCTTAAGTGTAACCAGAAAAGATAAATGCAATTAGTGTGATCACAGGCTGCAGAGAATATATTGCTTTGCATTTCCTGCAGCTCTGGGTTGACTGCATGACAGGCCTGCAGAGTGAAAAGAAGCAGTCGGCTGACAGCACACGCTTCGGAGGACAGCATGCGTTCGTCTTCGCCGCTCCCGAGTCAGCGCAGGGGTGGTAGCGGTGAGCTGAGCCTAAAATACAATTGCATATTTCAAATTGGGAGAAAAACGTGGTAAAATCAATTGGCAACTACTAAATAAAAAAAAAAAGAAGTTTGACAAAGTATAAGTACATTTTTTTCATGGTTCCACTCTTAGCATAGACACAGTCTCAAAGGAAGCGGATGTGTCTGACAGGATTTCTACCTGCACTTTCAAAATATATATATTTAAAAGAGTGGAACTGAATATTATATGATGGGATTCCCATCTGGAGACATTAAGACAGTTGAAAGAGAAGCGTCATTCCATGGAGATCAAATTTAGGGTGATTTTCTTAAACCATTTGGCTAATATAACTAAAATAGATCAGAATGGACTTATTTATGAAAACAAATCGCTGTGCTGACGGAAATAGTATCTGCAGAAGGTATGAATAGGACATCAGCACAAAACAAGCCAGGTTTATTCGCCTTGAAATCATAAAAAGAAAAGAAAATTGACAGAAGTGGACGGTCCAAGCCATCGGGAGACGTGTCAAAAATCACACTGGACATTTCCATCAGTGCGTTCTGTAAGTTTACCAACTAAAGCATCATAATTCTCTGTCAAATATTTACGATTAAGACTGTCGGCATAGGCAGTGTTTTAGTTGATGGACAGTACTGTAGCATGAAGTCACTAATACACACCTCTCTGCAATAGACAGAGGCTGTCCAGTAAAGCACAGTGCTCTGACAAACTTATTAATACAGTCATTCTGCACTCTCTGTTTTATAAAAGTGCATGTAAAATCAACAGTAATGGATGGCTTGTCTCTCAGTTCAATTTCTTGTTTTAGTTTAATGTGTCGCTTACTTTCAATGTGTTTTTTTATTCTGTCAGCGCAAACATGTACCTCAGTGCAGCAATACCTGCAACACGATGCATCCTCTGCCTCATGTGGCCCACTTCTGCTATTTGTCTTTTTGTACACTTTGAAACATTTGCTTTCTTTTGAATACAGTAGGGAGTCAACATTGAACTTCTTGCACTATACTAAGGTAGAGAAATAAATTAAAAACTGTGTCTCCATCCATTTGCGTTTCCTTCCATATGATTTTTTATATTGTTTCATTGTTGATTGATTCTATTGTTACATTTTAGGTTCCTAGTATTTCCTTGCTGACGTATAACCTTATGCAGCGCAGCTATTTGGTTCCAGCAGTTGATAACATCTGGACAAAGCTGCATAGTAAATTGGTGGATGAGATAATGGCATGTGGAGAACCACTGCATTTGGGAGGAGATGGTCACTGTGATTCCCCAAGCCAAAACTGTTTGAAATTCATGAAATGTTTCTGGTAGCTATCAACATCCTCTGTTACCTACATAGTAAGGGATTTTAATGATGTTTATTGTACGTGCAATGATAAATTAAGTATTTCCATATATATATGGAAATATATATATATATGTGTGTGTGTGTGTGTGTGTGTGTGTGTGTGTATATTAACCTGTAATAGACAAGATTTCCATAACATGAGAGTAGATATTAAAACTTCATGCTGATTTGAACTCGGCTCTCGCCAAGATAAGCACCAACTAAGATGTAGCTTTACAGTAAACTAATGTGATCCATCTGTGTCTCCATCCATTTGCGTTTCCTTCCATATGATGATGTAGAAACTTCTGCCACAAATCCTCGACAACCCTAAACCCGGACTCTCCATCCTCGCTGTTCCGCTTCAGCGGCTAGTTGAGCATACCGCAGTTTCTTCCTCTCATATGCCTCATCTACAGCATCCTCCCATGGCACTGTTAACTCTACCAGGTGAACAAGGCGTGCTGATCCAGACCACAAGACAATATCTGGTTGAAGGTTAGTGGTGGCAATGTCCGGTGGAAAAATAAGCCATTGACCAACATCTGTCAGCACTTTCCAGTCTCTAGCAGCTTCCAGTTGTCCTGGGTGAGGATTGGTTTTAACACCTTTTCTTGGTGGTTGCTCTCCTGGGCGGAGGAATGTTGTCTTTTGTGTGTAATGTTTTGATGGAACAGGTGGCAACTTATTGGTCATGTTACGCTTGTCTTCCAATGCTAAGGCCAAACATCGCAGCACCTGGTCATGGCACCAAGTAAACCGTCCTTGGCTAAGAGCCACCTTACATCCTGTCAAAATGTGCCTTAATGTTGCAGGTGATGAATACAAAGGACATGAGGGATCCTCTCCTACCCAGAGATTAGGTTCTGTGGTGATGGGAGAACATCATATGTTGACCTGATGAGGAAACTGATCCTGCTCTGTTCCATTGACCATAGGTCTTGCCAGCCAATCTTGCGTTGTTCCACACTCTCCCATCTCATCCATTCTCCCTGCTTGGCCTGGGAAACGGCCTTTACGCACCTCATCCTCTCCTCCTGCTTTTGCACCTTGTTGACTACCAGCTTCCTCCGTTGAGCTGGGGGTGCCTTGTGCCATGTAGGAGGAGCTGAACTGAGACCAAGACCCCCTCTTCCATGCTGAACTTGCCCCATGATATCACCAATTCGAAGGGCAGCCTTTGCATCTTCCACAGCTTTCTTTGCCGCCCACTTTCTTCCAGTTTTCAACACAGGTGCTGCCTCCCTTACGCATTTGTCGCGTGACTCTACTAATTTCATTTCCAGTCTGACCTTGGCGCACTTAAACTCCTCGGTTAGAGCAGAGACTGGTAGCTGCAGTATTCACTCTGCTGAGGCAGCGTGGAACTCCCAACCATTTCCTGATGTATGAACTGATTAAAGCTTCCAGCTTCTCTACTGTTGTCAAAGAAACCTCGTACACAGTCAGTGGCCACAGCAGCCTCGGCAGTAGACCAAACTGAAAGCACCAGAGTTTTAGTTTGCCTGGTAAAGCGCTGCTGTCTATGCTCTTCAACCCTTCCACTGCTTGTTGTCTAACTTCTCTCACACGAACTGTATCCTTAGGTCCCCGACAAATCTGTATTAAGCACTCCAATTGATTTTTTATATTGTTTCATTGTTGATTGATTCTATTGTTACATTTTAGGTTCCTAGTATTTCCTTGCTGACGTATAACCTTATGCAGCGCAGCTATTTGGTTCCAGCAGTTGATAACATCTGGACAAAGCTGCATAGTAAATTGGTGGATGTGATAATGGCATGCGGAGAACCACTGCATTTGGGAGGAGATGGTCACTGTGATTCCCTAAGCCATAGTGCGAAGTATGGGACCTACACCCTGATGGATATACAAAAGAATAAGGTTCTGGAACTGCAGCTGGTTCAGGTACAGATATTTCATAACATTTACCAGAACATATACAGTACTACTATCAACTTCAGCTAATTAATATAAAATAAGTGATTGTGTTAGTACCTTAATAATTTTCTAAATGTGTTCACTTATTTTAATCATAGGGTATAAGGCAAAGTTCAAACCTTGGAATGTAGAAGGACATTTAAAATGAGGTGTTCATTTAGGATCCAAAACAAGGTATCAGGCTGCCTAATATTGTAATCATCATAACAATAATCAATAATCAGCTCTTAGAAATAATATGCTCCTGGATTAAACAGGATTAAACAGGACAGTTATTTTTTTCAGTCAAATGAAACAATAAGTTCCAATGCTATGGAACTTGAAGGACTGAAAAGATGCATGGCAAAGCTACACCAAAATCATATGGAAGTGAAACAGATAGTGACAGACTGACATGTCAGCATTAGGAAGTTTATGAGAACCAAGTGTCCTGTTATCGACCACTTTTTTGACTGCTGGCATATTTCCAAAGGTTGTAGTTTAAATTAAGGTTAAACTGAATTGAACACACACATTATAGAAGTTTGTATAATTAAGTATTTATATTTTTGCAGGGTTAAGATATTACAAAGAAGCTTCTGGCTATCTCCGGCCGAAAGGAATACCACACCATTAGAGACTGGATCCTATCCATTGTCAACCATCTATATTGGTGTGCGACAACAAGTGATTGCAATCCTGACCTGGTCATTAAAAAATATAGGTCAATGGCTAACCATGTGTAGGATATCCACTTCCATGAGGGTGACCTGTTCCCCCAGTGTCAGCATGGGGAACTGGATGACAGGAACTGGATCAAAAGAGGTAAGGATAACATCATTTAAAATAGTTTATCAAATGTTAAACCTAGAATTTGATAAATAAAAAATGCTTTATAATATTTAAAATTATATAAATTTCCACGCTCTTACATTTTCCTAGGTTCAAGAGCTCACAAAGCAGTGTAGTACATAGTTTGGAATACAAGGTTGTGTAGTGACATAGCCAAATTGTCACCAAACGACCAGACATCAGCTCTAGAGTCATTGCACAAAATGATCTGCATCACATTTCTTTTACCCACAGATGCAGGCCAGGTATACTTCATAATGCCAAACTTTGTGACTAGTATGAACTACTGCAATTGCAAATATAATAATCCTAAGCATATATTTAATTGTGGATAGTTCTGGTTGATTTATTGAATTAAAGAAGCATTTCAACCAACAGCTTTTTATCAAGTTGGATTTTTTTATTTTCAGATGTCACCTAGCTGCTTTACATTTTAATGAAAACAGTAGACGAGTGCAACTGGTGACAAATCAAGGGAAACAGCAGAGTGGTCAATCTCCTATCCAAAGTACAAAGGAGGACAATGAGTTGTGAAGAAAGTGAAAGTTTCCATCACATATGGTAATAAATTCTAATTCTTTTAATTTCATGTAGCATTTAAGAATTGTATTAAAATAAAATAAATGTGGAAATATATTTTAAATCTAACTAAAATAGTAGGAAGTAAGGTGCACTCTGAACCCAAATAATTATAGTAAATTACAGTAAATTGGGTGCTCTGCTCCAATACAAAAATAGTAAATGGAAGTCCAAATGTTTATACCTGTTAAACAAACCAGGGGAACATGTGGGGAGTGCTGCTCTTCATTGTTCCTCTGGTTTGTTTACCAACTTTTAGACTTGTGTTCAATATTTAAAATCTATACTGTATCAATGATACATGTTCACTCTTGCAGACTATGTTGCAATGCTTTGGGAAGAAGTGCTGCGTCTGAGTGCAGTATATCCCACATATGCACAGGTGGCACTGGAAGTCAGTACAGCCGTTCCCGAAACATTAACAGCACAGTTTGATCGAGCTGAAAAGAGTGAGCTGGTTGTTCAACAATACAGTCGATTCAGGAGTTTCTTTTAAACATTTTAGTTTAATAAATTTGTTAAAGAAACAAATACATTTGTTTCTTGGTTTTTAATTATACATTTTTTTACATTGTATTTCAAAATATTACAATTTAATTTGAAAAATTGTAATCAGTATTGGCATTTATTGTTGCAGTTTGTATAACTTCTGTTGTTTTATGAGGTGAAGTTATAACTAAGCCTTACAACCAACCCCGAACCAGGAGGAACAGACTGACTGCCCTTACACCTGGTCTCTCACCCTCAAAATGTGAGGCAGAATGTGCAGCAAAAGGAAAGAGGAAGGTCGAGGCACATTGTTTCGGTCTTGCATCTCCCTAGGGACAATTAATTTTAATCCTAATACAACAAATTAAAAACTCAAAAACAGGTCCTATTTTCTTAAAAAAAGAAAGTATTTGTAAAAGTTAATTTCAAGTACATTTAGAGAAAAACACATGGCTAAAACTTCAACAATCACAATGTCGAGAGGTTTGTCTAAACATATAGTACACAGTCTCATGGTGATTTACATAATTCATAAATATATTATCTTTAAACAGATTTATTACATACAGTAAAATACATGTTTTAAATCGTAACATCTAACAAAAACATCTATACATATTAATCAATGACATATTAATCATAACTTTGATATTGTATAGCACAAATATTAACTAATATACAGAATATTTAAATCCAACATATCTCTTGATGTGATGGTGTCTTTAATCTTCGTCACCACACATGCTGGCAAAATCACACCGTTATGTCAGCCCATGATGCCAAACACCCACTGTACAAAGCTGCGATATGCAAGGTATCTGAGAAATCTTTTCTTTTTTCCTTTTTTTTGTCTTCTAAACATGAATTATAACATACTAAGCCTTTTTTATATATGTAAAGATCTGACCCCATGTAAATACCTACATACATATACAGTGACCGGATACATCTCGTACAATGACAAGGAGTGATCAGTGTATATATATATATATATATATATATATATATATATATATATATATATATATATATATATATACACACACGCACACACACTAGGTACTGTCTGAGAAGTCTAAAAAGTGTATATTTAAACAGACTTTTTAGACTTAGATGACAACATAGGCCTAATTACTAAATTGTTTTCTGCCATGCTAAATTTATCACACATTTTTGAAAAAGGAAAAACCTACTCAATTTCATAAGATCAAACAGAAACATTAGAACTTACATGAACTCTTAAATTAGCAGCCTGAAATAGTTATTGACACAGTGTTGTTTTTCTTATTGGGTAAAAAAAACAGGTGCAGGATTAGAAAAAGTTTAATGAAAATCGCTCAATATGTCTGTGACAGGGTCTTCCTCGTGTCACGCGTGTGGGTAGCCGCTGTTCAAGCATACAGAGAGACAGAGGTGGTGGTGTTGAAAACGCCGGCACAGGCGCGCAGGTTTTATTTCACAAACAAACAAACAGAAAACGAAAGTAAAATAAATGTGGTCATGTGACGTTACCAGCGATGGTAACGCACAGAGGACTAGTACAACATTCTGTACAAAAAGTGCAAAATAAAACACACTCCCACAAACTATAAATCAAAGGTGCCGTGAAAACGGCAGGCCTTGCAGCAGCCCTGAACCATCTCCCGCGGATGTTTTTAACCTGACGGACACTCGATCAAGACCCGCCCACCTGCTGATTGAGGTCCAGCCCAGCCAATCACCTGCTGCCCTTCCCCTCAACCAAGCCTAGCAGGCAGCAAGTCTCAATCGAGCGTCCGTCTGTAAACAATAATTCAATTAAACAAATCAGCTCCCAAAATGACACAAAATAAACCCATTTCCCCATACAAATGATACCAACACTAAATACACACGTGCAGGGCACTCGCCCTGCTACAATGTCTTAACATACAAATGTATTTCTGTAGTTCGGGACAGACACCAATCACAAAATGTTTTAGTACAAATATTTATTGAGGAGAATGCGGTGTATGCAATTTTACAGAGAAGTATGTTATATATACACATTCATTTGGCATCAAACCTAACTTGGTTTGAGGGCTTGCTGTCTGGCCGACTGGAAGAGGCAGATACCCCCAAAAAGAACAAGACGGTCTCAATGCCACGAGTAGTACTAGTTATAGCCCACTTGAAGGTTTAGCCAACCTTTAACAAATGATTGTCAGCACGCAGGAGAGGAAAGCAAAACCCCAGTTGGGAAATAAACCTCTGGGAATCCATGGCTGATCCGATTGCCCTTCCTCCGGGCAGGCTACTAACGCTTAAGAGCACATAGTAGTAAAAGCATTTTTAATATTTGACCTAATGTAAACTTGGTAAGCACTGGAGGACCAACAACCTAACTGTTTGATAAGGGAGTCTGGAACTCTGTGGCGAGAAGCTAAAGAAGCTGCTCTGGTTCTGAAGGGATGACAGGAGAACTGCTCAGCTGCAAAACTCTTATAGCTCTATTCTTAAGGGAAATAATAAAGGATGATACTACAGGCATTGAAAATGAAGGGAAGGGAATGTTGAAGGCAATGTGAAAAATCTTAAAGCAATTCCAGGATTACCAGTATGTTTGCAGTGAGCGGGGAGCAATGCTGAGAAAAGTTGTTTCTTGAGCCTGCAGAACCAAGGAATGCAGTGGGTGGCTCACAGGAATGTCGGGTTTGAAAAGGGAGGAATCTGAGTTGGCAGGAGGTCGGCTTTGGGAGCTAATGCTCTCAATCTCTGCATTTGGAAATGAGAAAGGGAATCAGCGATTACATTCAGGTGGATGGGAATGTGTTGAGCTCTGAGAATGAACTGTTGAGTAAAAGATAACCACGTAATTCTTCTTAATATTCTCATTGTATGGTGGGAGGATGTACGACCTTTGTTAATGATTTGGACTGTAGCTGAATTATCTGAGTGGATATAAATTGATTTTTGGGCCCAGGAGGACCCCCCATACAGTGACCGGATACATCTCGTACAATGACAAGGAGTGATCGGGTATAGGAATGGTGCTGAATTCTTCGGGCCATGGAGCAGAAAACCATTTTCCCTTGTAGTATCCTCCAAAGCCGAGAGAGGGAGCTGCATCTGCGAACAGTTGAATGTCTTCGTGGAGCAGGAGACAGTCGTCGTAAAAGAATGTAATGCCATTCCATTCTTTAGTAGTAGGAGTTCCTCGTGGCAAAAAGGATCCAAAAGTATGACAGCGTTAAGGGAATCGACAGAAGGGATCAGGAAAAGAAGGTAGGAGATGAAAGCTCTTACTTGAGGAATTATCCTCATGGTGTAGTTTAAATGGCCTAGGAGGGACAGAAGATTACATTTGGTAGGAGGGGGACTGGACAGAAAGGTGGAAATAATAAGATGAAAAAGATTGAGAATCCAGGGTGATGCTTAGAAACCCGATGGAAGTGAGAGAACCTAAGGTCTTTTCTGGTGCCGAGATTTGAAAATAATGATTTGAGGATCGTTATGTTCTGGGCAGGAGGAGCATGGGGAAGTCAATGAGAAGAAAATCGAGGAGATGCAGCAGAAATGGAATGCAGTAGTTGTTAAGGAGGATCCAGCACAGTGCTTCTGACAGGGTGTGACAAAGTGGCTTGGTGGGAACAGGTGCAGAAGTGATGCAGTGCAGTAATTAAACAGACAGAGCCTTGTAATCCAGCTTGGAAAGTGCGCTTTATTTTTATCCAGGTCTGGTGACCAATAAACAATAATCCCCTGACAATACATAGTAATGTGTACTGCACGGGGTAGGCAAAAATGGACTTCTAGACCCTAAACAATAAACAATACGTATCTGCCCCACAACAATACCGACACGGTCACCAGTTCTGGGTTCATGCAGTAGTGCTCGTGGTGGGTGATACAAGTTTATTTCGTGACAGTGGTGAAGTGTTGTTCCGGCTTTGTGCTGGCCCAAAGTGGCAGTGTTAGCCGTCTAGCAATTTACAAACAAGATAAATTACTGACAAACAAAAACAAACAAAACACTCACGAAACTGTTACGTTCTCTGGGGTCTCTCACAGTCCTTCTAGGTTCTAATACAAACCAAAGCGAAGGAACAGATTCTCCATCTCCTTTTATGCTGTCACACATGACCCCTTGATAAACAAGTGCAACCGCCTCTCCAATCTGCAGCTGCCACGGGTCAATGCATTATTGCAACAGAGTCTCGCCTCTTTCCTGGCTTCCCTTGAACCCTGGGAAAGAACTGTCAGGCCAGCTCATCCAAGGAACTCTGTTCTCACTGCTTAGCGCCCTCACAGGTCGGGAGGGTGATTTACAACCAAGAACCATTGTATTTTTGTCACACGGGGTATCACATATCTTGGGCTGCTTCCGCAGCCGAACGTCAGGTGAATAGAAAAGTAAAATTTGGAGCGCCACTGTACTCCGAAGAGGTGCCAGAGCGCAGGATCAATGGGCATTATTTTAAATGCTAACCAGACACTGCGGAGGGAGATAGTACAGGGTGGTTATGGAAAAACTGGAGTTCTGGGTGAATTGGGGGATGCCGGCTGAGAAGGCAGGGTAGGAGGAGAAAGTGGCTATGGGGGCCTGCTGGACGGCCGTGGCCATGGGGAAGGAAGATGAAAAGAATGCTGGGCCCGGCTGAGGTGGGACATGGAACCTACTGAGGGGGCTTGCTGGGAACCCAAAGTGGAGGTAAGAAAAGTAGGTGCTTGCTGCGAGTTTGGAAAGGAAAAGGAAGCAGGGGTTTGCTGGACCACTGGAAAGGAGGGGAGAGTTGACAGAAAAGTGGGGCCCTGCAGGACGGCCGTTTGAGGTATATAATAGAAAGGGTCTGTGAGGCCCTGTTGAAAACCTGCAGCTGAAAAGCAGAAGGAGAAAGGTATTGGACAGAGAAGGGGTCACTATGGGGGCCTGCTGGATGCCCATAATGGCCAGGGGGTCACTGCAGTGGCCTGCTGAATGCCTGCAGTGAGGAGGGGGGAGTAACCTGAAAGGTTATAGTTGGAGGTACAGGGGGGCTTGTTGGACGACAGTGGCAGGAGCTGAAACTCTGGGCTGGATCGCGGGAGCAGCCGCTCCTGACTGTGAAACAGTCTCTAGATCCAAATGCTCAGGAACTGCTGAATGAGCCAAAGGAAGAAAGGCATTTGACAGAGAAGGGACCACTATGGGTGCCTGCTGTACACTTGTAGTGAGGAGGGGGGGGGGGGGGGGTAACCTGAAAGGTTATAGTTGAAGCAGAAGGGACTGCTATGGGGGCCTGCTGGACGCCTGCAGTGAGGAGGGGGGGTAACCTGAAAGGTTATAGTTGGAGGTACAGGGGAGGCTTGTTGGACGACAGTGGCGGGTGCTGAAACCCTGGGATAGTTCACGAGAGCAGCTGCTCCTAACTGTGAAATTGGATCCAAATGCTCAGAACTGCTGATGAGCCGAAGGAAGGAAGAAAAGCATTTCACAGAGATGGGACCACTATGGGGGACTGCTGGACGCTCATACTGGCCATGGAGGTCACTGCAGTGGTCTGCTGAATGCCAGCAGTGAGGGGGGGGGGGGGCGGGGGTAACCTAAAAGATTAAGGTTGGAGGACCACTGGGAAGGACGGAAGAGTGGACAGAAAAGCGGGGCCCTGGTAGGCAACCGTTTGAGGTAAGGAATAGAAGGGGGCTGTGGGGCCCTGTTGAAATCCGCAACTGGAAAGACAGAAGGAAGAAAAGCATTTGACAGAGAAGGGGTCATTATGGGGGCCTGCTGGATGCCCATAGTGGCCAGGGAGGTCACTGCGGGGGCCTGCAGTGAAAGGGGAGGTAACCTGAAAGTTTATGGTTGGAGGGACGGGGGGAGTTTGTTGAACGACAGTGGTGGACGCTGAAACTCTGGGATGGATTGCGAGAGCATCCGCTCCTGACTGTGAAACAGTCTCTGAATCTGAATGCTCAGGAACTGCTGAATGAGCCTTTGATTGAGAGTTGTTGTGGAGGTCCCGCCTTCGGTGTTTTCCGGATGTAGACAAGCTTTGTGGCGATGTAGTGGGTGCGGGGCGAGGTGTTGCCAAGTCTGCTTGCAATAAGAGAGTCGCGGGTTGGAATTTGTATAAACACCCACACTGACATGGGTTGGGCTTGTTTTGTCGTGAGACTTGGCAACACTGGGGGCAAGCTGGAAAGTGACGATCTGTGCTGTCGTCATAGCACCTGCGGCGGGAAGGATGCTGCAGATAAACAAATTCTCCTTGCCAGCTGTAGATTTGAATGGGATGTTGTTGCTACGAATATAATGCTGTAGCCTGGGGATCGCCCAATCTCTGATGTCAGGAGTTGCAGAGAAATGAGTGGCCAGGCGGAAGCTATGGCGGACAGGAGAGTGAGCCGGTTGTTGTGCTGGGTGACAGGGAAAAAGCAAGGGATCTGGTGATGGTCCTGGAGAAGCAGACATCTGGGCAGGGAAGTTTGGAGTGGTAAATACCACCGACCGAAGCTGTCGTGGAGTTGGCCCGGGAACGGCTGGTTGAACTGGTTGAGTGGATCTCGGCTCCGGGGAAACGGCAAACAGATCATCATACAACGAAACGGTATAATCCAGAATGTTGTCCATGATGCGTGCATGTACGATGAAATCGAAACACAAATGAGAGGTAAGTGAAGAGGGTATTTATAGTGCTAACAATCTTAATTAGCTAATCTGTAAATTGAATGATTCTGTTTGGTGACACAGAGATTGGTGTCTGACCCTCCTCCCAAACATTAGTTATAAACTTCATTTATCATTCAATAACATTTAAAAGTATTAATATTTTAATAAAATTTGGATACTTTGCAATAAGTACTTCAAGCTGATGCTCCTCGTCTCCCAAGTGGCCTTCTTGTAGCACATACTCATAGGCACAAGCTTCTAGTACATAGACACTCAAGCAGTTATCCCAGAACCCCTGGTGCTGTGTGATGCACTGCAAGACAGGTTTCCTTGAGCAGACCCTAACCTTTCTAGCACTGCTGGGTATTTGTGGCAACAAACGTTCCTGTGCAGTGGGCATCTCTACACAAACTCCACAGAAACACCTGTTTCTTTAACAGTTTTGTAATATTACCATTAATTTAACTACCATGGTTTAGCTTTCCAATATGAATGTACAAATATGTATTACAGTGCCTTGCATAAGTATTCACCCCCCTTGGACTTTTCCACATTTTGTAGTGTTACAACCTGGAATTAAAATGGATTTAATTAGGATTTTTTGTCACTGATCTACACAAAATAGTCCATAATGTCGAAGTGGGGAAAAAAATCTACATATTTTTCAAAATTATTTACAAATAAAAAACTGAAAAGTCTTGATTGCATAAGTATTCACCCCCTTTGCTGTGACACCCCTAAATAAGCTCTGGTGCAACCAATTGCCTTCAGAAGTCACATAATTAGTTGAATGGAGTCCACCTGTGTGCAGTTAAAGTGTCACATGATCTCAGATTAGATACACCTGTTTCTGGAAGGCCCCAGAGTTTGTTAGAGAGCATAGCTAAACAAACAGCATCATGAAGACCAAGGAGCAATCAAAACAAGTCCGGGATTAAGTTCTGGAGAAGCACCAATCAGGGTTCGGTTATAAAAAAAATATCCCAAACTTTGAACATCCCCCGGAGCACCATTAAATCCATTATTAAAAATGGAAAGAATATGGCACAACCGCGACTCTGCCTAGAGAAGGCCGTCCACCAAAACTCAGTGACCAGGTAAGGAGGGCATTAGTCAGAGAAGCAACCAAGAGGCCAATGGTAACTCTGAAGGAGCTGGAGAGATCCACAGCTGAGATGGGAGAAACCGTCCATGGGACTACTATAACCCGGACGCTCCACAAAGCTGGGCTTTATGGAAGAGTGGCGAGAAGAAAGCCATTGCTGAAAAAACCCATATCAAATCCCGTTTGGATTTTGCCAAAAGGCATGTGGGAGACACAGCAAACATATGGAAAAAGGTTCTCTGGTCTGATGAAACCAATATTGAACTTTTTGGCCTTAGCGCAAAACGCTATGTGTGGCGCAAAGCCAACACTGCTCATCACCCTGAGAACACCATCCCCACAGTGAAGCATGGTGGTGGCAGCATCATGTTATGGGGATGCTTTTCATCGGCAGGGACTGGGAAACTGGTCAGGATTGAGGGCAAGATGGATGGAGCCAAATACAGGGGAATTCTAGAGGAAAACTTGTTTCAGTCTGCAAGAGACCTGGGACTGGGGTGGATGTTTACCTTCCAGCAGGACAATGACCCTAAACACACAACCAAAGCTACACTGGAGTGGTTTAAAAACAAGAACCTGAATGTCTTAGAATGGCACAGTCAAAGCCTAGACCTCAATCCAATTGAGAATCTGTGGCAAGACTTGAAAATTGCTGTTCACCAACGGTCCCCATCCAACTTGACAGAGCTTGAGCAATTTTGCCAAGAAGAATGGGCAAAAATTGCAGGATCCAGATGTGCAAAGCTGGTAGAGACTTACCCAAAAAGACTCACAGGTGTAATTGCTGCCAAAGGTGCTTCTACCAAGTATTGACTCAGGGGGGTGAATACTTATGCAACCAACAAATGTCTTTTTTTTTTGTTTAATTAACTTTTGTGTCACAATAAAAAATATTTTGCACCTTCAAAGTGTTAAGTATGTTGTGTAAATCAAATGGTACAAATCCCAATTAAATCCATTTTAATTCCAGGTTGTAACACTACAACATATCGAAAAGTCCAAGGGGGGGAATACTTATGCAAGGCACTGTACAGCCTAGAGCATAACAGGTCAGTGTATTTCACACACAGTGGGGGAGAGACAGGGAGGTCACACCAAATGACTCACACACTATACAGTAACACATCACACTTACCCAAGACAGGACAGGATGTTGGTACACAGAAAGGGAAACAATAACTCAAGGATTAAAGTCCAAAAAAGGGAACAGAACAGTCTACTTGTCCTTCAGAGTTGATAGAAAGTCCAGTTGCTTGGTCCCAGTATGCCCCATTCTGGCCATATGCTAATTAAATTAAGTTGTTTTGTGTAAAGACAATAATGACTTGTGTGTGATAATATAAAGTTTTAAACTTCTTCAGGAAAGGATAAATACAAATTAATAATAAATAAAAACTGCAATATACAAGTGTTCCTTTGCTTATATTAGTAAAATATAATGTCTGGTAAAGGAATTACATTTAGAACCAGGATAACATTTTAAGATTTGTTAAAATCAACTAAGAAAATGTGTATGTTACAGAAACAGTGTGGGCACACCACCGCATGCAAAGTAGCCTTTTATCAAGCTAGTAACTACACCCAGCACATGCCACAATAATCAGACTTTGATTGGCCATTGGCTGAGGAATGAGTCATTCAGTTTTGATGGTTTGAATTCTTGGTGCACCGAGTTGCTGATCTTGGCTGATGGCCTACAGGGAGTGAGTGCTGCATTGGCCTTTGAGATAACACAGGCTAGGTAGGGAAGTTCGTCTGAGGTTGGTTTGCCTCATGGTGCCACAGCGACCCCAGTAGTTTAGAAACATCTACTGATTAAATTTTGTCAGGGGAAAAAAGGTGATACAATGAAAACGAAAATTTGTAAAAAAGCAGACAACCTGAAAGACCATTAATACCAACTGGTCAACTGAGGACAGAGGCAAATTCAACAAGCAAGAAAATACAAACACCATGAGAGAAACCTTAGCACATATTTAAATACAATCATGCATAACTTGTCTACCTTTGACGAGACCCAGCAAATTAATCAAATGTCTCATTTCATGGGGTGGATATCAGCTACTAGTATATCGCACCCTATACAATCTTCTCTATCTAAATCATATATTTATATATTGGATATTAGGGGTGTGCAGATACTCGTATTTTCTAATTCCCTTTAAGAAGTTTTTATCAACAGGTATTAAATGAGACCAAGCAAGCTTAAAGTGCTAATATCACAATAAGAAAAGTATTTTTTTTATGAAAATGATAGAAAGGTTAAACAAATAATCACATATACATTATAAGTAGTTTTAATTAGTTTGATCACAACGGGTTATATATCAAATCAAATTGTTATTGATTGGTACTCATTTATTGATTAAACAAGAATAACCCAGGGAACGCTTTGTTTTGTGGTGAGTAATAAATACGTTGTACCTTTGCACTCTGAAGACTTTATAATTAAGTACAAAAGCAATGCATTCTTGTTTCATGTATTTAATTCCAAAGTTTATTTCAAAGAGAATATATTCCTTTTGCCTGAGGATGGTCATACATGTGTATATGTTCTTAACTTATTATTTATTGTTCTTTTAGTTTGCACATTCTTTTATTATCTTTATTATCAACTGTCTGTCATACATCAAACTAATTTTGTATCCTATTTCTTCTTTTTTTCATTTTGTAGACATTTATAAAAGGTTGCTGTAGTAAATCTGCATGGTCATTTTGCAGTTTTCCCATGGTTATACTATGCATTTATCATAGTTTACCCTGGTTTGCAATGTTTTTTTTGTTTTTTTTAATATGCTTTACAATGCCCCTCTGTGATTTACAGTGCTAACCTGTGCTTTGCCATACTTTCGCTATTCTGTGAAACAGGCATGTATAATGTATAATATCTATCAATTGTGTTAATAATAAAATAATAATAAAAAAACTAGAGTTGCCAGCAACTTTACGGCTTCCAACAGTACCAAACACATTAACAGTACCAAACACTTTAGCAAATAGTGCAGAATGCCATTTTTGCATAGTAATATGTGCACTCTATAATGAGTTATAAGCCAGTTTTACATTTGACCAGTTTTGCAAGTGGATGATGTCATCCAACGCGGCCTCGATGTTTTTTTTTTTATTGTAGCAACTTCCCTTGAACTACGTTCAAAGACAACCACACTATATATATATATATATATATATATATATATATACACACACACACACACACACATTTGTGTACAACAGGCACTAAATGGAAGTGTGAGGATTAATGCATCTATGCCACTGAAAGCCATTGAATTGCCCCCTGTCTTTCAGAGATAAACAAACATATCCAAATGACTCTAAAAACTGGAGTATCCACAAAAAAATCTCCAGTTATCAAAACAGAAGATTAATAAACAGCTTGATGAGACATTAATTGTATCCACTAACAAATTAAAAAACAGTGCTGCTTTATGTATGGCCTGCATTTTTCACACTTTTTGCTGCTATTTAATTATACGTCCAGACTTATTAGGACATCTCCTGAACACATGCTTTACCAAAAGAAGATACAAAAATATATAAATAAATGTAGGTGCTCTATGTTTTTGGTTAAACTTGATATGATTGGGGGACTTCCGGTTAGCGTGCCAATGCAGTAGTCGCAAGCAAGAACAGCTCTAGCAGAAACTTATTATTTCAACCATTTTCTGGCAACTAGAACATTTATGAACAGCACCTTAATACAAACAGTGTTAATTTCCTGTGCTGGTATCTTGATGTCTAAATCCAAAAATAAGCAAGCAACGATGGCGGATTCTGCTTCTTTGGACTCAGAAATGGTTTCTGTAGCCACTGAAAGAATGCCTTCTCCTGTCTCTGGTATGTGCCCAGGTTCCATGCTCGAAGAACCAGAACATAATTTGTGCTGAATTTGCAAGGCTCGGTTTGGAGCTGCGTGCTGAGCTTAATTCCTCCTTAACTGCAGTGAGAAACGAGGTGGCTGCATATGGCCAGAGGCTGGGGGACATGGAGCACTCGCTCACAGATGTAGACAGTTGGCTTACTGCTTTAGAGGCCCGATGCATGGTGCTGGAAACAGAGAACAAGGTCCTGAAAGGTAAGGCTAACGATTTGGAGAACAGAAGCCGATGGCAGACTCTGAGGATTATTGGTGTTCCGGAGTGACTGGAGGGCACGAATCCCAGAGTTTGTGATTTCAGCCATTCTTGAAGTCTTTGGTGAGGAAAGATTTGAGTCTCCACGGCCCCTGCAGGATAAACCGCTGAGGCCCATCATTGTGAGGCTTCACCACTTTAAAAAGAAGGAGCTGATTCTACGCCTATCCAGAGAGAAGGGACAGCAAAGTCTTCATCTACCCTGACCTTAACGCTGACCTGGACAGACGTTGGGCAGTTTTTAATGAGGTGAAAGCCAGATTTAGGCATCAGGGATAAAGTATGGCCTGTTATATCCAGCCCGTCTCCAAATAACTTTCAATGGAGTACAGCATACCTTTGACTCGCCCCAAGAAGCTGCAGGGTTCTATCGGGGCCACGCTTTCAGTGTTGCAGGTGGGAAAAAGAACATTTCTTAATCGCTTGAATGAATGATAATAATAACCTGCCAGCAAATTGTGTGGTATTGTTATTTTACCAAAGTTGTGCCGCTGTATTGATAAGTCGAATTGCCCGTGTTCTATAATCAACTATGTTTAGACTTTGCTGGGTCTAAATTTAGAATCAATCGCATTATGCTACAGTCAGTCTCTGTCTGAAGACAGATGTTATAAACAATGTTAATGAAAATATGTATTTTAAAATTGGTAGTGTTTCTGGTGCCGCTTTGTCAGTGTGTTATCTCCCTCATCAATGCAGTTCATACTGACAGCTTATGAATCCATCTAGCTAGTACTATTCGTACCTCCTTGTGACAAAGTGGCTTAGTGGATGCAGGTGCAGGGGTGATGCAGTGCGGTAATGAAACAGACAGAGAGGTTTAATCCGGTTTGGAAAAGAATACTTTATTATTCTGTTTTGTATCCAGGTCTGGTGACCGATAATAATAATAAGAATTATAATAATAATAATAATAATAATAATAATAACCCAACACGTATCTGCCCCACAATTATACACACACGGTCACCAGTCCTGGGTGAGTGCAGTAGTGCTCGTGGTGGGTGATACATGTTATAGTTGTGACAGTAGTGGTGCTGTTCCGGCTTTAGTGCTGGCCCTAAGCGATAGCTCCAGAATCGTGTTAGCCGTCTATTGTGGTGTAACAAACAAGACAATTACACACAGACAACAAACAAAAAACACTCACGATACTGCTTTCTCTTACAGGGGTATCTCACAGTCCTTCTCAGTTTATTTTGCAAAACCAAATGCGAAGGAACAGATTACGATTCTTCGTCCCCTTTTATGCTGTCACACATGACCCCTTGGTAAACAAGTGCAGCCACCTCTCCAATCCGCGACTGCCATGTCATTTCCCTTCCGGGTCAATGCGTTATTGCAACAGAATCTTGCCCACTTCCTGACTGGCCGACTTCCCTTGAACCCTAGGAAAGAACTGTCAGACCAGCCTGTCCAAAGAACTCTGTTCTTGCTGCTTAGCGCCCTCACAGGTCGGGAGGGAGATTTACAACCAAGAATCATTGTATTTCTGTCATACTCCTTTACCGTCATTACTTTATTTTGTGTGCATGTATTTGTGTGGGTAGGAGTATCCCTCTGTGTTTGTGGGTGCTGAACTAGTATTATATAGGTAATAGTGTGTTCTTGCTTCAACCTGGGAGCCCCGAAGTGGTTTAGTTTGAAGCTGTTTCAGCTTTACATTTAAATGGATTGCTCGGTGTTCCGCCGCGCAGTTCATTCATTTCACGTCCATATTGTTCAGCTCATAGAAGACATGGTAGAATGTAATAGCTATCTGAAATTATTTACATTAAGAAATTATTACTAACAATAATAGTGCTATATTTTTTAATATTATAATGGGGTCCCCGGGGTTGAGGTAAGGAGGCGCTGCCCCATATGTTGTGTTTTGAACTGAAATAGAAATTGATGAATGCAGTGGATCTCTCCCCCACTGTCTTGTTGGAAACTGATCTGCTTCGTCTCGGTTGTGCAACAGGTGGTTAGGTTGAAAACATGGCATTGGGCGGCTTCTGGTGAGAGTGGGCTTCCCCCCTTTTTTATTTTTATTTTTTTCCCCTGTCTTCTCTCTTTCCCTCTTCTCTATTATTTCACTCAAGTGGTCATCTCTGTTCCTCTCTGTGGTTATACATGGTGGTTGTGCATATGCACATATGGTCAGATCCAGCTCACAGGTCATCCTTACTGTCTAGATATGTTTACTTGCCTTTGCTATAATGGCATCAAGTAATAAGAATAACTGTAGTGTAGGGTGCCTGGTTAATTTTAATAGTTGGAATGTTAGGGGTCTTAACCATCCTGTGAAACATAATAAGATCTTATCACACCTCCAACAGCTTAAAGTGGGAATTGCTTTTCTTCAGGAGACGCACTTACGCACTTCTGACCACTTTCACATACGAAGGGTGGGGCAGCTTTTCCATTCTAATTTAAGGTAAGGCCAGGGGGACAGCAATTTTAATAAATAAGAATATCCCCTTTGTTGCCTCCCAGACTATGGCAGACCCAAACAGCCAATATTTTGTAGTTAAGAGTAAACTCTTCAATATCTGTACTTTTAGCAAATGTGTATGCACCTAATTGGGATGATGGAAACTTTATTAAGAACTTCCTGTCCTCGATGCCTGACATACACTCTCACCATCTCATTCTAGGAGGGGATTTCAACTGTGTCTTGAACCCAGCCATGGATCGTTCCTCCCCAAGATCTCTTTCGCTGTCTAACTCAGCCAAAGCAATCCGGACGTTCCTAGACTCCTATGGTATTTCCGACACCTGGCGCTTCCTCTTCCCTACAGCTAGGCAGAACTCATTCTTCTCTCCTGTCCATCATTCTTTTTCTCGAATTCATTACTTTTTTGTTGATAACAAGTTGCTGCCCTCTGTTTGATCCCGTGGAGCTCGCATTGCCCGGCCACCTTATACCCCGCCACTCTTGGCACTTTAACACTGGAACCGTCGAGATTTCGAACTACATACAACCGCCGCACCCGCAAAATGTGCGGCTCCATTTTAAAACGGCTTTGATATGAAAATGAAAAACAAACAATCGGATACAACTTAATATTTTTATTTATGAACATCGTAAATAACATTTTCAGAGCAGAAATAATGTATTTACATTGAAAATTAAACCTTTTTCTTATTTTTTTCGAAAAGAGTACATATACATAAACTGTAATAAAATAAACTTTACACAATAAACTTCTGTGTAAACAGATGTAGAAAGCTGTATGCACATGCGCATAAAACAAAAATATAACATAACTTATGCAAAGTGAAAGCGCTTTGAGTGAAACAGAGTTCAAAGGCTGTCTGTCTGTTCTATTACAGCTTTCTAAGAACAATCTACGCAGAAAACACACTTTTCAACTGTACAAGTGCATTTGCCACAGACTTGCCTTTTCACAAAAGTTCTGTTTATATTACATTTAGCATTGTCTTTTATTCCATGTGCCAATGGGTGCAGCGCTGGCTGAAAGTCGTTCTGCCTGAGAAATGTAGTGTAAATAATAATAATATATGATGTGTAGAATGACTTTCATCAGTGTTTAAAGCACTCAACAGGATTATAATAAGTTATTTCACAATGACGCTGATTTTATCACAAAACCCAGACTAAATTGTTAGCTATATTGTATTGATTTCAATATGCCGCATAAACTGCGGGTCTGGCGGTTAAAGAAGCAAGTGCTTATAACTTATTCATTTTTACGATTCTCCAGCTGAAACACTGTATAGGTATTTAATTCAAATATGTAGTAACACTTAAGAACGGACATGCATGAGATATTCACATACGCAGAGATATTTAAATTTGAATTGCAAAAGCTGTTCAAAAAGCCCTCCTGGTCACACACCATGCCGAGCAACTCTTGACTAAATCGCGTCATGCTATATATGAACATGGGGATAAGGCGAGCAAACTCTTGGCTCATCAGCTCCGGCAATCAGCTGCTAAACGTGTGATTCTTGAAGTCTGCACAAAATCAAGCATAATCACTTCTGATGAACAAAAAATGAATGGAGAATTCTAACTTGTCTCTTTATAACTCTGAATCTCCCAAAGACCCCTCCTTGATTGACTCTTTGAGATGCTTCTCATTCCTACAATCGACGCGCTGTCCAAGGCATCTCTGGAAGAGCCTTTCACCCAAGCTGAAATTAAACAAGCCATTAGCTTATTGCAGAGTGGCAAATCCCCAGGCCCAGATGGGTTCCCTGCAGAGTTTTTTTTAAGAAATCCTCACCTCAATTTTCTTTGCTGCTAGGTTCTTCTCAGAGTCTTTCATATCCAAACTTCTGCCTCCAACCCTTGGCCAAGCATCCATTTCACTTATACTAAAAAAAAGAACCCTCTTGACTGTGGGTCATATCGACCTATCTCCCTTCTCAATTCAGATGTCAAAATTCTGGCAAAAGTCCTGGAGCACCGCCTTGAATCCATTCTCCCCTCTATTATTTCCACTGACCAAACAGGATTCATTCAGGGTAGGCAGTCATTTTTTAATCTTCGACGTTGACTCAATATCATATATTCTCCATCTACTTCATTGCACTCAGAGATTCTTATCTCGCTGGATGCAAAAAAAGCATTTGACCGTGTTGAATGGGACTACCTCCTTGCTACACTCTTTGGCCCCAATTTTGTTTCATGGATCAAACTACTATATTCTTCACCCCCGGCCTCTGTTATTAATAATACTATACACTCTAAATGTTTTTCACTGCACTGTGGCACTAAGCAGGGTTGCCCTCTTTCCCCTCTCCTTTTTGCCATTGCTATTGAGCCCCTTTCTATTTCCCTACATGCTAATCAGAAAAATACAGACTGTGACATGAGGAGGGTTTGAGCAGAAGGTCATTATATGCGGATGACCTTCATCTATACATCTCAGATCCTGTATATTCACTCCCGCATGCTCTTAAAAACCATCCAGTAATTTGGAAAATTCTCGGGTTACAAACTTAATTTTTACAAAAGTGAAAAACTCTTCCTGATTACTCAATTGCCCAAAACTACACCCTTACAAACCTACCCTTTCGAATAGCCACCAACACCTTCACTTATCTTGGAATCACAGTTACTAGATCCTTTAATAACCTTTTCAAATCCAACTTTACTCTTCTATTAGAATGTACAAAACAGGATTGCGCTCACTGGTCTGCTCTGCCTCTGTCTCTTGCTGACCACGTTAACTCTGTAAAGATTAACACACTTCCCAAATTTTTTATATTTATTTCAGTACATTCCAGTCTTTATCCCACAAGCCTTTTTTACTACTTTCGACCAAACAATCTCGTCATTCATTCTGGAACACAAAAATGCCTAGTATCCGTAAGGTCTTCCTACAAAGACCTAAACCTTCAGGAGGCCTCGCGTTACCAATTTTTTTTTATTTACTACTGGTCAGCCAACATCTGTGTCATCTCCTTGTGGTTGCGCTCCAACCCTGACCAGAGCATTCTTCCTTGGTTAAGCATAGAAGCAGCCTCCTGTCAGTACACCTCTTTACCTGCGCTGCTGTGTTCTCTTTCATTAACTAAATCTCATTTTAGTACTAATCCTGTAGTTTGACAAAGTCTTAAAGTCTGGGCAAGGTTTAGACAACACTGGTTTACAATCAGTCTCATTACAGTGTCCTGTGGATAGAAACCATTTATTTCCTCCTTCAGTGGAAGACACTGCTTTTCGTATATGGCATGGGAATGGTGCTAAGTGAAATCCCCCCCTCCCCTGGATCTGGTAGCCATCCTTGGCTGCCCTCCGGCCCAGGTCCTATACCTCCAGGGGCCGCCGGACCGGGTACTGCGGCAGTCCTCTCCAAGGATCTCTAACAGAGCTGCTGAGACAAGGCTTTAAACAGTAATGTGGGACCTTTATGGTCCTGTCTGGACCCATTTATCTATACAGTTACTCTGAGATTGTATCTGTTATTGTATAGGGTCCATTGAAATGCTGCTGAAACTTTGCACATCTTCCTTTTCTCCTAGCAGTGTCCTTCACCCAAACCCTTTCTCCTACAGCATAGGGCTGATGACTTATCTGTAAATCATAAAAAGACTTCTGCTTCTTTTGTAAGCATCATTAGCAAAAGTGTTGTATAATAAATTCACAGGCATAACAATCTCCCAACCAAATATGGCATGGTAAGGGGTGAATTTAGTACTACCCTGTACGCTGCTACCGTAGGCAAACGTAATGTAAGGAAGCAGCTCATCCCAATTCCTCTCGATAGCATCCACAAACATTGACAATGTGGTTCCTAAGGTCTGATTGAGGATGGTAGGGAGTCATTCTAGACTTATGGATTTCTAAGAGACTGCAAACTTCCTTAAACAAGCAGATTCAAAGTTTTTTCCTTGGTCGGTATGCAGTGTGCTAGGCAGTGTGCTCCAAAACGAAGGCTGAATTGTTCCACCAATACTTTTGCGACTGTTGCTGCTTCCATACTGGGGGGGGGATGCTTCAGACCATTTAGAAAAATAGTCCATAATGACTACAATGTACCTATTGCCTACGGGTGTCACAGGAAGGGGGCCCATTAAATCTATTGCCACTTTCTCAAAGGGGCGGGATGCAATAATGGGGCAAAGGGGCGCTCTAGGGGTAGTTCCTACAGTTTTGCTCTTTGCACAGGTTTCACATTGGCAATACCATTCACCATTCTTCTATGTCTTTGGTCCAACTGGGCCAACAGAACCAAGCCCTAACCTTCTCTTTCAATTGTGCTATACCCAAATGTCCACCTGTTACCCCAATTATGAAGGTGATTTAAAACATTTGGTACTAGTGACCTGGGGAGAACGACCTGGCCCTCAGTGGACAAATTTCCAGGGTCTCCCAGATACCAGATCAGCACTCCGTCTCGTAACATCAGCTGTCCCCAAATCCCCCAGAACCATCTCAGTTCAAGGTCCTGTTGCAGCTCAGGAGGCACATCTTCAGGGTCTCTATTCTTCCACTGGATCAGCCACGTTGAGCCTGCCTCAGCTCTCCCTCTACTCCCTCTTCTTGTAGCACACATATTTGGAATTCTTCTGGCAGTGGAGATGGTGCTGCCTCTACCGGATGTCTTGACAGGGCATCTGCATTATTATGCAGTCTCCCTGGGCAGTGGACCAATTAATACTGGAATGGAGCAAGTTGCTCCAGCCAGCGAGCAATCTGACCTTCAGGATGCTTGAAGTTATGCAGCCTTCTCAGAGATGCATGATTGGTTCCTAGGATGAATGGTTTTCCCAGTAAGAAATGTTTAAAATACTGGGTAAACATCACTTTGGCCAGTAGTTCGTTCTTAGTGGTTGCATCATTCGTCTCTGCTCTGGTCAGAGCATAGCTGGCATAAGCAATCACCCTTTCCTTATCCTCTTCTTTCTAAGACAGCACCACTCTAATGCCCATGTTACTAGCATCGGTGTCCAAGATGAATTCCTTGGACGGATCGGGGTAGGCCAGGATCGGAGCCTGGGTCAGTTGTTGCTTCAGTTCTTCAAACGCAGTTTGGCAATCCCGGTTCCAACTGAACTTTGCATTCTTGTCTGTGCGACCGCAGTGAAGTCCGCCACAAACTGTCGATAGTAGGATGTCAACCCTACAAAGCTCCGTACTTCTGTAACAGTAGTTGGCACTGGCCAAGACTTCACAGCCTCAATCTTCGCAGGGTCAGTTGAAATTCCATAACCTATATATATCACTTGAGGGTGAAAACAAATTACATTTGCTTGGTTTCACTTTTAAATTGGCATCTTTTAGTTTGGTCAACACTTCCCCCAGCCGGGAGAGGTGTTCTTCAAAAGTCTTGCCAAACACAATAATATCATCATGGTGTACCAAGCAGGTGGTCCACTACAAGTCAGCCAGCACAAGCTCCATCAGCCGCTGAAACGTACTCGGACCATTGCAAAGTCCAAAAGGTAACACAATGAACTCAAACAGACCTTGATGGGTGTTAAAGGCAGTCTTGGCTCGGCCTTCTGGGTGAACTTCTACCTTCCAATATCCACTGGCAAGGTCAAGCATTGATAACCACTGTGCGGCTGCCAAGGTGTCGGGTACCGTCAAAACTGGGGAGTTCTTGCGGACCAAGACGATAGGGGCAGCCTACGGACTGTAAGACCACCCCGTCGTCTAGCACTTTGGTCAGCTGGGTCTCCACTTTTTGGAAATGCAGAGGGACGCGTCGAGGGGCCATCTTGATCAGTCGGGAAGACCCAACATCGATAGAATGATAACACAGGTGTCTTTAACCATCCTACTCTCATCAAGTGTAAAACCTTTGTCATCTCTAAAAAGTTGCTCTGCCCTTTGGTTGTTATCTACTATTTGCGGGCCCTGAGGCCTCCCACGGACGCCCTCAGAGATTTCCTGAACTACCGCCCCAATCACTGTACCTTTCTTTAATTCTTTTGCCTCAAAAGTCATGTTCATGGTCTGTATGGTTACCTGCCCCTGCACAGTCTTGCACACAGACTTGGCTACCCAAAGGGCGTGGTTCTCAATAAAGTTAGGGTTTGGCTCCATTACCCCTTCTATCTCCACTGCCTGACAGCCTTCAAAGTAACCTAACAAATCACATCCTCCCCAACACAAATGCTCTTTACTTATCTATTTATCTACCAGAGGGGAATTTCCTACCTATTAGGGTACATGAGCGTTACTGGACGTCTAACCCCAAAATCCCTACTTGTGTGGTATTTCGCGTGATCAACAAACCACGTTGTAGCTTAAGGCTGTTAAAACTACAGGGGGCTTCCCACACACCCTGTATTTCCAACCAACCGCCATTGGCCGTGTGCACAGTACGGCTGAAGGGTCGCCTCTACGTTATCTCGCACCTCATTAAATAATTTTTAATTTAACAGGGAAACTTGCACTCCGGTGTCAATTAAATATTGGCATGGGATATCCTGTATATGGGCTTCTAAATAGAGGCCCATCGTAGGGGGAACGGTACAAGGTACCAACAGTGGCCTGAATACAGAAAGGACAGCAGTGGGGTCTGTTACTCCTGCCCTTACCAGTTTTCCAACGGCTGCTGTCTACAGTGTTGCTGTAAATACTCCCAGCTACCGCAGCTCCAGCACCGTCTGCTGGTGTTGCCATTACTACCAGGGACTCTGCCGATCCCATTGGGGAGGGCCGGGGCCCGGCTAACGGTTTTCAGGTCCCTGAAAAGAAGCGTCCTTTAACCATTGCATTTCTCCATGTAAGTTTTTCTACCATTTTCATCAACTTCTCTAAATTATCACTCTCTGTATTAATGTCACTAGAAGCCTGACCAACCTCTCTCATCGTAGCAGTCACAGAGAGGGTAGTTCCTTCTCCAATTCTTGAATCATTTCAAGCTCCACAGCCAACCCAACAGCCTCTTCCAAGCCTGTTGGTTTTGCGCTGTGGAGCTGCATCCTCAAATCTCCACTACCCACATGCAAAATGAAATGATCCCTAGTCAACATGTCTTGGGTATATAGATCTATACTAGGGTAAGTCCGGTTTACTAACCTCCGTATTGCGTTAACAAATTCCCTTACTGACTCATGTGGGTACACTTGTGCAGGTATTAACAATAAGGGGGAGTACTGGATCAAACACAAAGAGTCTGGGAGCAGAAGTCACAAAAACCAAAGTTTATTAAACACACAATAATGAAAAATATCCCTATAAAAATACACAGGCTAGTCAGTTCTAAAAATGCTATAATGGATATAGCAACAATAGGGAGGAGGAGGAGATCCTAGGTGTGGGAATACAGCCTCTGTAGAGTTTTTAAAAAGGGGACAGGGGATGACTAAAATCTAAAGTGCTAAACAACAAACAACAAAATCGTAAAATAAAACCAACAACAAACTCATAAAATAAACTCAATAAAACCAACAACAAACTCATAAAAATAAAATAAAACATGCCATGATTTCCATTACACGAGAGTAGATGTTAAAACTTCATGCTGATTTGAACTCGGCTCTCGCCAAGATAAGCACCAACTAAGACGTAGCTTTACAGTAAACTAATGTGATCCATATGTGTCTCCATCCATTTACGTTTCCTTCCATATGATGATGTAGATATCCTTCTGTCTGGTGTTAATGGCTGAAGTGTAATGCTGGCTCCAGGGATCAGCTTATTTTGCCTCCCTGGCGCATCAGCACACACAACGGCTGCGATGCTGGCTCCGGGGATCAACCAAAGTGCGGCCTCCCCAGCGCATCAGCATGACAACTGTCTGGATTGAGCTAAGTAGGGTACATCTCTGGGGTTTTCAAGTGGGCACCTTCCATCCTCGGTGTTTCGTCGACTAGCCCACGACACCTCAAGAGGGCTCGACGGTGATTCTGGCGTCCCAGCATCACCCCCCTCCGTCCCCCACTCAACTCAGCCCAGCTTACTTACCTGTCCCCAGCCAGAATCTTTCTGTCTCAACCACAGCCAGTTGCTGCTCCTCTCTGCTGCTTCAGATAAGTTCTTCACAGTGCGATGCAACTCTTGGCCACTGAATCCGACGTCTCTGAGAGGAGATCCTAGGTGTGGGAATACAGCCTCTGTAGAGTTTTTAAAAAGGGGACAGGGGATGACTAAAATCTAAAGTGCTAAACAACAAACAACAAAATCGTAAAATAAAACCAACAACAAACTCATAAAATAAACTCAATAAAACCAACAACAAACTCATAAAAATAAAATAAAACATGCCATATAAACTTTAAAACACAAGAGTAATCAAAGCAAGTAAACTTCACACAAAAGAAAGTGCACTTTCACCAGAAAAAGTCCTGCACGCTCTTATACAGTGCAACAGAAGTAATTAGTTTATAAATGTCCAGCAAAAGTCTTGTGCGCTTCTCTGCAGTGCACTAGCTGTCCTAGCTCGTACACACTCGATCAGTACAGCTGCAAAACCTAGTGTATCTGCCGCAGCCTCCTTTGATTAGCCGCTGATCAGTTTGTGTGTTTTAAGCAATCAGGGGCAGGCAGCTAAATTCATTACACATACAAGCCATAAAAAAATTACAATCCCTTTAATATAATGTATTTGTTCACCGTGAGAAGATTGTTTTTTTCTCATTTGGTAATCCCCTCCCCTTCCTCAAAATGTACAGCACACTACAGTATATCTTCCTCACCTTTTAATGCTTTCCAGGCCAACAGTTCACAGAGCTCAGATCACTAAAAAGGAAAAAAAAAAAAAAAAAAAAGAACAGTTTGTGCAACTCCTATGGGCTGCTTATAAAATTAATTTGCATCATAACTCTGTCACACTTGTCATAGTAGCCAGCTATGCCACTTGGTGGATTTTGGGCACCAGGTCCCAAATTATTATTGATAAAGTAACTGTGACTCTCAGGTTCGAAATTTACATGTGAACAGTGGGGAGCAGACCAATGGAACAACCTACTCAGGGGAAAGGACACACAAGGAAATTCCAAAAGAATAAAAGTAAGTTGACACAATGATTTAAAACCTAGGTATATACACCCACTAATTGGCTAGGGTGTATAGTATCAAAACAAAAAAAGGAAAATACAAAAACAGGCACATCAATGCATCGATGATCGTTGATAAATGTCTATACGATAATCAAATATGAAATTAGGGTGCATGTGTCTGCTACCTCAGACACATGCTATATAAAGCCCAGCTTCTCCTCATTAAGGAGAGGAGTGTGGAGAGAAGCCATGAGAAGTGAGTGAGTGTTTGTTTGTGTTATTTTATTTTTGTCTCTGTAAAGTTTAGTGAAGTCTCTTCCAAGCCTCAATAGTTTTGTTAGGTTTTGTTTAAACTGTTTGTTTTGGCCTCTGTGTCTTTTTCTTTATTAAAAGTGCACAATATGGGGGTCCCCAAGTGGCTCACCTGGTAGAAGGGTGAGTCATACAGCGCAGGCTCATGTCCTGGCTGTGCAAAGTAGGCTGGTCTTTGCTGGGGACTCCGAAGGGGGCATTGTATTGGCCCAGGTGCTCCCGTGGATTAGGGAGGTAAAACCGACAGGGTCTGTTTCTCCTTATTGCTCTACAGTGAACCCTGCTGGCCAGACACCCAGTGAGCTCAGAGCGGACACCTGCAGGGCTGTCCTTTGTCCTCCAGAGGTCGGTAGCTCGCTGACATCCGCTCTCAAGTTCCTGGGTGAAAAAGGAAGCTGGCTTGGTCGCGGGATCAGAGGACGCTCATGTGGGGAATTGCTGTGGTAAGGAGAAAAACGATTGGGCCTTCAAAATTGGGAGAAAATCAGTGGAAAATTATAATTGGACACTAAATTAAAAAAGAAAGTGCACAATACCGGTAAAACCTAAGAAATTATGTGTCTGAGTCTCTCTCTGCCGGTAACACCTGGGCCGTGGTAGCCTTTCTATTTTAATGGAAAAGCATGTCTATAAAACCTCAGTTTTACTATCAAATACAGTTCTGCTTACAAGTATAGACCAGCAGGAGAGATGGAGATGTGAAGTGTGTTGCATTATAACAAGGCTTGCTACTTTTCGATATTAATCGGTAAAGCTCGATAAACGTCGAATTCCCCAAAAATATCAATTCAACTTAAATAAATTTATATACGATAAACATTGGTAAAACCACTCGCTTTTTTATTTTCTTATCAAAAAATAATCATTTAGAAATCATCCCTAGTTTGTGTAGTTTTTATACTTGCTGTCTGTCCTGTCTCCATTCCGCTCTGAATGGCTGGGGGTCGCTGTCAGTCATCTTAGTGGTCCATTAGCACTGTAGTTTCACCCTGTTCTGACAGATCTCGTTGACTTAAGCAGTGCTAGAATACTCTAATTTGCCAGCTACAGCGCCAGTCATTCAAAGTGAATACTTTGAAATTAGCGGGTTAAGGTGTAGGTAAGCGTTTGCTATTATAGGTATATACGAATTGATTTGGGTAATAAGGTATTGATTTGAAAATGGGGCGCAAGAGAAAAACACTTAATGAATATTGTGGAGAATACCCTGCCCAACTGTTGAAGTCTCCGCAGCAGGACAAAGCGGGCCCGTCTGCCATGCCTTCCAGTGAATCGGAGTCCAGCTGTGCTGAAGTAGGAGAGGGGGAGCTCAGACTGAATAATAAGTTAGTTCAACTATCTAATGTTTTATTCTGTGCATATTATTTTTACTTGTAAATTTATGCTAAAAAGGTCTGTGTAATACACTTTTATATGCTGCGTTTACTACGGTTTATTTGAGACAATTTTTAAATGTATAGCTCAGCTATGACCAAACGTTATTTCAATTAGAATGTTGGTAACCATGGCTTTATTGCATGTTGAATATGATAAAGGGGTTTAGCTAACGAGACGTTTTTCAATGGCATAAAAAGCCTGTTTTTTTAAAGCATAAAGGTTGATTTCACCCATTCTCTGCTTGAATTGAAAAATAAAGATAGAAAAAAACTGTAAATTCTTTCTAAAATAAAAGTCGATATTAATCGTAGATTTGGCAAAAAATAAGAATCGAATAGTAGCAAGCCTAATTATAACCTCACTTGTTCTACTTGTTCAATAGATAATCAGCAAACCTTTTTTTTTCCAGCCTACATGTCCGAAAAATGTGGAACAACTAAGAATCACATTTTGAAAGTAAATCATTAATTATCATTAAAAAAGAAAAGAAAGATAAATCTGTCATTTTAAATATGTTATTAATGTAAATAAATAATTTCAAATATAGTTGCATTTATTTGTTTTAATTAGCATTTTAGTTTATAAGGTTGTTCATAAAATGTAATTTAGAAAGTAATACATTCAATAATATATATGATTTAAATTTGCTGTTATTTTTTCATAATTATTAATTACAAAGTTATAAATAAACTAGTGTACACGTTTTAAAGTACATTTTTTACTGAACTGATGTTACAGGCAATGAAAAATAAACATGTAATGCTTACCAATGTCCGAATGAGTGCTTCACTTTAAATTATTAATGTTTATTTACATGTGCTAAGCAGTGCACCAAAAAGTAATTTTAATAGTAAATAGTAATAGTAGTATCCAATTCTCTACTTATTACTACACATTTCACAACTTATTTTACTACTTGTTTACAACCGTGTGCAGTAGTAATTATGGGGGAAATTAAAAGGGAAACTGTAGTTAACATGTAGTAGTAATGAGTAGTAATCAGGTAGTTTTTTTCATAAGGATTGTAAGCTATATGAAAGCTTTAATTAAATATTGCATGATTTCCTACCGGTAATCGGTAGAAACCCTGCACACTGTGGTTGTCCTCGCTGTCTTCAGGTCCTAAGGGTTGGTTCATACTTCTGTCGCAGATGAATGTTGTGCAGCTTCACTCTGACCATGCAGCAAATGTTGACATATTTTTCAACATTATCCGACCCCATGCAATTTCAGGTCGCAGACGCATGAGAAACGGCTGTATGACTTTCCAAAAGAGAAGCACGTCGCAAGAGTGTGGATGAGGTATTTCTGACCTGTCGCACAAATCATGTCAGAGTCTGAAGTATGAACCAACCTTAATGCTTCTACTGCCTCACAGTGGTACATGTTTGCATTGAAACGCTGTAGCATGTTTTGGCTCTGGTCTCCTTAAACCATAACAGATTTGCAGTATGCTGGTGAGACTTGTTGCCAAACCTGTCCCTGTGCTTGGACTTCACTATGTTCATCTGAGAGAACACTCTTTCCACATCAGCATTGCTTTAGAGGCATGGCCAGTAGGGAGAGTCCAAACAGGGCTAGCTCTTTACAGCACTGTTCACCACCAGCATCTGTGAAGTCATAAACTTTCACCCAGACCTCTGCTGCATTTTATCCTCCTTGGTCTTCCACTGCTGAAAGTTGCTGGCTTGATACTGAGTGTGACAAAGTTACCTTAAAGATCCTTAGCATGCAGAAAGACGCGAGAAAAGGTTTGGCCTGTGAGAGAATAACTGATGGACTAAATGCTGACATGGTGTGAACAGGATGGCTTTGGTGGTAACGTCAGACCAGAAACAGAAACCACAACAAACAGGTAATGGCATGGCAAACAGCGCTTTATTTAATAAAAAATAAAAGATTTAAACAAACGCAAAACACTTTCAAAACAAAAGGGCACGTTGGCCAAACAAACAAACAATAAATAGTAACAAGTATCGTGTTGGTGCTTCCAGCACGAGTAGCAATTGTCATTTCTATTTAATTATTTTTACCTCCTCTGTCTCACTCTCGTTCTCCACTTACAAACACTCCATCCGTTGCAGCCAAAGCTGCAGGTCTTTTATAGTGGTGACTGAGGGATTAACTGGGTAATTATCTGACTATCCCTCGGTCACATTTTGCATGGGTTTGGTAATTCTGCGTGACTGTCAGCCTACTAAACAATCAGTAGCTGACAGTCATGCATTCTCACGAGGTAAAATAAACAATAACAAATAATGGCGGACGGCACCTCGCTCATCCTGCCAAACAATATGTAGCGATCTCGGTTCCCGCAGCCAGGCACATCACACAGGGCGCGGCAATCCACACACAGGCGGAGGGCGGGCGCGAACCCGGGACCTCTCGCACTAAAGCATACCGCTGTACAAAAGAGCCGGCTCCCTTGCAAGGAGTGTATATCGGGCTTATGTCTTTGTGTGTGATTACATCACCTACCAGCCCTACTGCTGCCTTCACCCGTGCACGCTACAAATACATAACAAAGCTTTTCGCCATCATATATAATATAAATCATAAAAATAGCACACAAATATACATAGGGGCGGGTCTCCTCGTCACACATGGATTTCTACAGTTTCATATTTGCTGGAAGTTCTAATTGTACTTGTTTAGCTGCTTCTAGAAGAAAGTCTCAGCATCTACTTTTCAGATCTATTTCCTATGCATATCAAGGTTTGCTCTGCCAAAAACGGCGAACATGCAGGGTCCAATAATGTTGTTTATCAATGCCGCACATCTTTCTCAAAACATGATCCAGCAAGCTCTCCCAGATGATCAATAGAACTAACTGCTGTGTGGCAAGCAACATAAATAAGTCAGTTTAAGTTCTGTTTGGCACATGGTTGTCCAAGATTTAGATGCAGTAAATCCAATATCAGTTAGGCGCATGAACAAAAAGGGCTGTGTATTGTTTTTTTGTTTGTCTGTGCTCATGTGCTGAACAAGGTTGGCGTGGTGTGCACGTATTTCACATTTACAGTACCTGCAGGCAGCTTTGCTGCCGTCTCCTATCACTGGTTTAATACAATCTTTTAGGTTCTTCTCTTGCTCCCACTCTTTACAGTACATTTTGCATATTTAGCCCACTTATTGGGAGACATATCAGAAATTCTGATAGTTTACAACCAACTACACAACACAAACATTTCTAAGCGTGAATAAAAAATAGTTCAACATCAACATTGGTGAAACGGCAGCCCAGTGGTGTGGGACGAACGAACAGCAGTGGGTGTGTGCAAAACAGATTAAATGGAGTGACTGGCTATTCATCAGTCTATGTTATCAAATATAAAGATAAAAGCAGAACCAAAATGATGTGATTGGATGAATGTTATTTCAAAGAAACACAACCAGTATTTACTTTCTTGGGGGGATTTATATTATGTTCTAAATGAAGCACAAAAACCAGCGACCATTTTGAAAACAATCCCAAAAACCTCATCTTATAACATAAAAATAGGGTTGTGAAACAATAGGAAATTGATCGCTGCTGTGTGGAAGCACTAATGCGCATACGTGACAACCTGCGGCATGAGTAGCAGAACAGCAACGCTCCGGTTCTGCTCTCACGTCATTCAGCTGCCTTGTACCAAAAAAGAACGTCCCATGCAGAGGACTGGCCCATATGCATAAAACTTACCATCTCCTTTATCGTGCCAGTTATAGTATTTAACATGATAGTATTTCATCGGTTAATGCATAAACTCCATTTACCGTCAAATAACATCACTCATAACGTGCCCTTAGACACCTGTGATAATGGTGGTGGCACTCCACTTGGCCCAAGAGTGGGAAGAGGTAACGGCCAAAGAAAAAACACCAAAGAGCTGACCCGTGGAGTGGCAAGCCCAGCCAAGCTCTTGTACAGACACTCACCACCAAGTGCTCCAGCTCCCGGGGCTGGCTCTGCTGAAACTGTGGACAGCCAGGACACTTGCGGGCACAGTGCCCAATAGCAGCCACCCCACAGCGGGTTCAAGATCCCCGACAGTTGTAGGGAAACAGCCCGGGGCACGCACAGACAGGGGACCGCAGGTCCCCACATAGAACCCTTGCAAGACTAACAGCAACCAATGACACAGTCGGAGGAGCAGGGCTCCGCTTCCCTCAGAAGCAGCTAACAGCCTGTCCGCATACCACAACTAGCCGTCACAGCTGGGAGGGGTTCAACAGCACAGCCGGGGGGGTGGGACCCAGCTCCCCCCAGAAGCAGCTGACATCTCGCCCACCATCTGCATCAGTCTGTCAAGCCTGACTGTGGTTGTGGGGAAAACAATGGTGGGGGACTTTTGCCATGCCAATAATAATAATAATAATAATAATAATAATAATAATAATAATAATGTCATCCTAGATCTAATAGCTGAATTGAGGGATAAGCTAGACCCCAGCGTCAATCTAGAGACCACTATTCCTGCACATGTGAAAGTGCTGTGTTCTCTGCACTACTCTGGTTCCTTTCAGACCACAGTTGGAATGTCTGGTGGGATAGCCCAATCCACCTTTTCCAAATTTCTGGATGTCATGCTAAAAAGGGCAGGTCAATACATATAATTTCCTAAGGATACTAGCATAACTGATGTTGTTGGCTGAGGCTTTTCCAAACAATTCTGTTTCATGCTGAGTGACCTCAGTCATGAGACTCTCAGCTCCATCTCAGAAAACGTTTCTTTTCTTTTACGTGTGCCAAGAGGACTTTGCTGCCTTTCCTCTGAGATATTTCTTTTTGGTTTGAATTTTTGTGTTCCACAAATGTCATACAGCGACTATTGCTCTCTGTACTCCTAACTCTGTCACCTCTGGGATGCAAGTGTGGCCGATACTAGACCGATGCGCTCATTGAGACCCTCATTATCATAGTTGCGGATCATTATTTGTGCATGTTGAGTAATTTGCAATGCTCTTAAGCTTACATAAGAAAGAATTCTTATGCAATTATTTACACTGCGCCTATACTTACATCTACCCCCTTATCTGAGTCCAGTAAAACATGCAGTCTAAAATATTATTGGGGCCTATTGTCAAGATGTAAAACTGTCAAGAATTATCATCTCAGAACAATCACTTAACTGTTCCTTCCTGCAAATAAGTTGCTTCATGCTAGTTTTAAATTATATTTTCATTCCTCTTACAAAATTTGCCTTTGCACTAATCATTTGTGGGCTTTTTGTTTCCGAGAAGTGCTTAAATCTTTTGATCAAAGATATCTATGTGGAGCTCAACCAGGCTGACAGGACCAAAGGGGTTGACACTGAGAATGTAAAACTTAATCTAAAAAATATGTAAAAGCACAGTTTTTGTGGTAAGGATTTTGTATTTATTTTTCAAGAAACCTAAAAAGAAAGAAAGACATATGAGCTAAAAAAATAAATAAAAAAAAAGTGGCACGGCAGTATTTCATGCTGTCACCACAGTATCCGTTTCAGACATATAAAACAATGTACCTGGCAAAAAAAAAAAAAAAAGATCAAGTGTCACTGGTTTTATTGAAGGCTGACTGCTTGCTCATACATAAGCATGTTTATCTGAAGACCTTTGTACAGGGTAGCCATTTACACAGGCATGCTCATTTCCATAGAGGCCCTTCGGCTGTTCAAATCTAGGGAACTTCTGTTAGAAATTTTGGTCAGGATACTGATTTTTGCATCCCATGCTCTACAAATCAGTTGATAACCTTGGTTAAACACATCTGCGGCTAATTAAAATCACACAGAAGTGTACAAAAAAAAATTACACAGAAGTGTAAAACAAAAAAAGTAATCTTTTATTATTGTTGATAAAGCAACTTACAAGAACAATGACAGTTTATGTTTAATGAACAAGTAGCTTCAAATGTCATTTTATTTATTGTTTCACCTTCCCTTTGCCTTTTAATGATGTTTGCAACTATGTTAAACAGAAATCCTGATTATCAGTGTCTTGATTTAAGTGGTGCCGACTGTATTACCTGTCTGTGAGCGTGTCTGAAAAATTTGAACTGCCTTGGATGACCATATAAAAAGAAGTTTCTGACGAGTGTGCTACCAAACCTGTCTCTGCGGCTGCTTGACAAGCATTTGAAAATTATACTAAGGAACATGGTCGTAGCGGAGACACCTAGTAGTGGGATTAGGAAAATACCAGTAGCAGATGTATGTTTAAAAGTGTTTGATGGCTACCTTTTATCAAGTTGAGAGTGTATTTCTCACACACTCTTTGCAGTGTCACAAGATTATTTGGTCTGTCATACAAAGTGTGCAAGAGAGTGCTCTCTCAGCATGATTAGAGGTAGCCAATAAACACGTATAAACATATTAAAGATCATGAAATCTACAAATCTACGTGGTTTGAATGTTTAGAATGCTTTGTCGCTGACATTCTGCGTACGAGATCAACACTCACAGCAGCATTATAAGTGTAATTGCTGCTAAGGCTCAGCTTACCGGGTGGTGACATAGATTGTAAATTAGAAGTAATCAAGCCAACTCGAGTACATGCCCTAATTGCTCCCCCAATGCTGCGTTTCCATGTTTTTGTAAAACTCGTGTTGGCCTCCAATTCGGGCGCGTACCCGAGTTCTTTGGTACCATTTCACTATGCAGGCTGGCCCGAATTAATTTGGGCCGAGCAGAAAATACATCACGAATCATGGAATCCCGGGTCTTTTCTACGAAAGCCAGTGTCAGTTGCAAATTACGGTTAGAAAAAACAAAATAATAGCTTAACCTGTAATTTCTGGAAGTATCCATGGCCATGTTTGATGATAGCAATGTTACAATGTCAATAACAATAATCTGTAACAATAAATACAGTAATCTGGTTACCTGGTTACTATCTGGCCACCTCTCGCGATAACATGAGTGAGACTTGTCCAGCTCACGTAATAACTCGAGACTCGAAACCCCAGAAACGCTATCTTTTAGCCACCTCGCGTTGCGCCTCAACTCAAGTTTTGAAAAATTCATGCTAACCCGGGAGCACTTGAGTGCACTCGAGTTGGCTTGACTATGGAAACGAGGTATAAGTGTTATTGTTGTAAAGTGTGGGTGTAAATGTGGCATGTAGAATTTGCCTGTAAGCCTGCCACATTATATAACATTAGCATTATTGTATATAGTTTCTAATTCATTTTGGTGCCTTTAGACTTTGGTTGAAGTTGTTGCTGCAGATAAAAAAAGTTATTGTTTTGGTTTTTTTCTTATAAAATATCCACCCATTTATAATAGTTTTTACTGGCATCATTTGTGTGCATCCTATAGGGCTGCAAATGACCATTTGTGTCCACCATTTGCTAAAAACTTCCTACAGTATACAGAGAACAGAAGGGTTTTTTTTAGCATGGAACTGTCCATCTGACTTTCTCACTGCTGCATAGAATTCTCGGAGGAGTCCGCTGAGTTTGTGAATGTCGTATTTATTTACATCGCCAAGTTGTATTTGTTTGACAACACTGAAAGCAAAGTTTTTATGACAATTTTAGTGTTTGTAGCATCTTTGTTTTGTAGTATATTTTGTAATTCATTTTCTGTTGTCTGCCATTTTGCTTTGTTGTGTTGCATCACAGGGGCACAGTTGGATCTATTTTTGGTCATGTGATGAGATTTTAACCAATCCCATGCCATAATTTCGAAGGACTGATTCATATATATATATATATATATATATATATATATATATATATATATATATATATATATATATATATATTGTGAGCTTGGAGCTCTGTTTCGGGGTGTTAATCTGATGAAGGACCAGACAAGAGGCAGGAAATGAAGTCTAAGTGAGGGTTTATTTACAGTGAAAAACACAACTTCCCCGGGCCCTAGTCTTAACTGCTTCAGGTCCCTAGTCTTAACAGTTGGGCAAGGCTAGCCCTCACCCAACTCAAACACAAAAAAACCACCTCACACACTCTTGGGTGATAAGAGTTTAGTCACTTGTAAGTCTCCTGGCCTGCAATTCCACCACTCGCCACCAGGAGGACTCCCAGGTAAGTTTTCCTTTCTAGCCTTTGCAATTGTATTATCCGTGCTCAGGGTTGTGCACAAACTTTCTGTCTGTTTCCAGGGTCCACCGATGAACAAGAGTGCCCCCTGCAGGTAAGTCCCGGGCAAGGAGAATGAAGTAATCCCAGCGTTTATGAAGTACAAATAAAGAAAAGTACAAGGCTTGTTTTCTCCACAACCAACTCAAAATACCACATACTTGTTCCAGCCAACAACTAAAAATAAAAGTCTTGAACTTAACTGTGTTGACTCTCTATCAAACAGTCCATTACTCGTGGTTCCAACACACAGTTATATGTTGCAGGGATTTTTCATCACTGCGTGTCCTGGTGATCCTTTTGAATAGTACACAGTCCTTAAAACAAGCACGATTTGCGCTAAGCGCTACTTATTATAAAATGGTACAGTCTCTGGTGCCAGCGTTATTTTACAAGCGGGTTATCTCCTGAACCATGCACTCCAAGTTCAGTGAACACGCTTTTTAGAACAATGTGAACACACTCCACGCTCGTGTTACCGCAGGAATAAAACAGTCTTTGGCTGCTGTCTTCACTCACAGCTCCCAGCGTAAAAATATACGACACAGGTCTCCTTCTAAAATCCCAACCACACTCCCGTTGAGAATATTAAAAGTTTATTTAAACTACCTTGCTGCACTGTAGTTGTCTTCCCGTGTCCACAGTTTGTTTCGCCGGTATCCTCCACAGTATTCAGTTTATTACTGGTCTGGTGATTGCGAAGGACATTCCAAAACTTTTATCTTCGTTTTCTTTAAGATATGACTTACTAGAATACTTCAGATTTCCTGGTTTATTTAGAAGGGTTGTTTTATGAATTTTCTTTAAAAAAAAAATTGTTTGAAGGGCTCCCAAGTGGCTTATCCAGTAAAAGCACTTGCTTAGAGTACAGGATGCACCCTATAGTCTGGACATTGCCAGTTCGAGTCCAGGCCAATCCTTTGCCGACCGAGGCTGGGAGCTCGCAGTGGGGGAGGGGAGGGGGGGGGGGTTAGGTCGGCCAGGGCTCACCGCGCACCAGTGACCCCTGTGGTCCGGCTGGGTACCTGGGTGCTTGCCTATAAGCTGCCCAGGTCTGCGTTGTCCTCCGACGCTGTACCTCTGGGTGGCTGCATGGTGAGTCTGCAGTGTGTAAAAAAAGTGTGCGGCTAACGGCACATGCTTCGCAGGACAGCGTGTGTTCATCTTCGCCACTCCCGGTGAGCTGAGCTAAACAAAATAATTGGACATTACTAAATTGGGGAGAAAATAATGTCAATGACATCTACTTGTATACAACACTTCTGTATTATGTGTCCTTTGTTCAGTTCTTTCATGCTTGGCTATTAATCTTGGAGTTTTTTAGTTGCTTGGACGATTCTCCTACCTGCTGTACCTGTAATTTTCTTTGGATGTCCACTTCTTTCAAGAGTTTGAGTTGAAGTTGTTCTGTGGTACTTCTTGATTATTACTCTCATTGTGGATTTTGGTATTCCATATTTATTTTATAGTGTTCTGTAGCTATTTCCTTTGTTGTAGTTTTTCTCAAATGTGAATCCATCTCCTTTTGTCTTGACCATCATCTGCTGTGTGGCGAAAACTTTCTTCTTCAACAGATATTGGAAATAATTACCTCTTTTTCTGGCTGTTGACTTTATAATGCAGCTTAGTTACTGTGTAATGGTTTTCAATCAATGAATATATTTTTAAATTAGTTCTATTAAATCTTTACAGACTATTAATGTTAAGGTGTGTGAACAGGATATGAGTGGTGCTGTGTACAAGTGAATGTCCAGACAGTACTCACAATGAAAAACGTCTGTATTTAATAAACAATAAATAATAAATCAGTCGCCTCTATACCAACAATGGTATAGGGGAAGCAAATACGGCGGGTTGCAGTCCCAAACAAAATATACTCCCAAACCACAATCCTCTGTGCACGAAAATGTGCTCTTTAGATCCCAGGGAAAGTAGTGTTTGTGTCCGTGCTGTGTTGTGTAGTGAAGATAATGCTCAGGGTTTAGTGTTGGCTTTGTGGCTGCAGATCCTGGGTTCCTCACTCCTCCTCTCTCTAACACACAAACAAACATGTAACCACAACAACAACGCTCCGGCTGTGTTTACATTTTCAGCACAAGGCCTGGTACTGACGTAGCTGCTTCCCATTTTACCACGAAACTCCTCCCTACAAACAACCCGTCACCATGGTTTCTCTAATCCTTGTCTGCCCTGTGGCTGATTGCAAGGGAGTCTTTCTGCGTATGTGCAGCTACACACTCCTCCTAATATGGTCACCTTCCGGTTTCTGCCTATCGTCGAGCCTGCCCATATGCCCACCGCATCACTCGGGCATTCTTGTCTTTGGCCCTATATATCCAAAAGAGCGGAGCATGATCACTTATAATAGTGAAGTGGCGCCCTAGTAGGTAATATTTTAAACTTTCTACTTTATCGCTAAGCACTTTTTTTCAACTATAGAATAGTTTTTTCCCTTGGTTCCAACTTTCTGCTCTTGAGAGGACAGCTCCCAACACCACCTTGGAGGTGTCGGTCTGGACAATGAACTCTTTTTCAAAATCTGGGACCACCAGCACTGGGTTACTGCAGAGGGCTTCTTTTAGGGCTTCAAAAGATTTAGTTGCTTTTTCGTCCCATTTGACCATTTTTGGCTCCCTTACCTTGGTCATATCGGTGAGTAGGGTGGCTACTGTAGTGTAATCTGGGATAAACCGCCGATAATACCCTCTAAAAAGGCTCTCACCTGTTTTTTATTCACTGGCCTTGGGCAATCTTTAATTGCCTCAACCTTGGAGGTCTGAGGCTTAATGACTCCTCTGCCTACTACGTAGCCCAAATATTTTGTTTCCTCCAGACCCAAGTGACACTTTGCGGGGTTTGCCATGAGCCCCGCCTTTCTTAGGTCAACTAGCACAGCCTGAGGTAGGTGGGATTCCCAGTCTGTGCTGGGGATGACTACATCATTGATGTAAGCTTCTGCATATGCTCTGTGAGGTCTTAAAACCCGATCCATTAGCCGCTGAAAGGTGGCTGGGGCTCTGTGCAACCCAAAGGGCATGACGGTATACTGGAATAGACCGCCAGGGGTGGAAAACGCTGAATTTTCTTTGGCCCTGGGGGTTAATGGGATCTGCCAGTACCCTTTTGCTAGATCTAAATTAGAAATATACAGGGTATTACTCTATCTTGTCTAACAGTTCATCCACCCGGGGCATGGGCTAGGCGTCAAACTTGGAGATTTCATTAACTTTTCTAAAATCATTGTAGAATCTCCATGACCCATCTGGTTTGGAGACCATCACTATTATGGGACTAGACAGTTCACTGTAGGATTCTTCAATAACCCCTGCCTCTAACGTTTTATCTGACTCGGCTTTGATTGCGGCTTGTCGAGCCTCGGACACCCTATAGGGTCTCGTGCTCACCTTCCTCCCTGGTATGAAAATTATATCATGCGCTGTAACTTGTGTTCGCCCTGGTACTCCTGAGAAGATGTCTTTATTATAGTGCACAAACCTTTTGACCTCCTGTGCCTGTGCTGGGGAAAGTGTTGGTGAAACATGCACAGCTGGGTTCCCTAGTGGGGTAATGGGGTAAGTGACCACCAGTGCTTCCCTTTCCCTCCATAATTTTAAAAGGTTCACACGATAAATGTGCTCTGAGGGCCGACACCCTGGCTGTCGGACCCGATAGTTAACCTCTCCTATTTTTTCTATAATCTCATATGGCCCTTTCCATTTGGCCAATAATTTACACTCTACTGTGGGAACTAGTAACATCACCTTATCCCCAGGCTGAAACACCCTAACTTGTGTTCTCTAACAATGGGCGTGACTGTGGAAATCCTATCCTGCATGGCCGTGACATGTTCTATGATGGTGTGAAAATGGGAGGCTTGTTGTTCCCAGGTTTCCCGTGCAATGTCTAGGATACTCCATGGGTGTCTATCGTAAACTAACTTGAATGGTTAAAACCCTAGTGACGCTTGGGGAACCTACCTGATAGCGAACATTAAGTACGGCACCAAGAAATCCCAGTTTCTAATCTTTTTAAATTTTTTATCTTTGTAGATTACTTTTCTGAGCATAGATTTAAGGGTGCGATTAAACCGGTTAACCAGGCCGTCTGTCTAGGGGTGATAGACTGAAGTTCTTAACTGCTTTATGCGTAACAACTTGCAAAGATATGCCATAATAAGAGACATAAAAGGTGTTTCCTGATCAGTTACTCTTCACCAATCGCCCCCACCTGAAACTTCTCGGACTCCCTCCATTGCCAGCCCTCATTCTTAGCGGCCCGGCGTTCCCGTTTAGTTTTGCAGGGTCTAAATCTATGGCAATACCATGTCGGGTCACGAAAGGGGAAGATCTCTCCAATTACTTCCTTTTTCTTATCCAATGGGGAGGACGGGGCCATCACAGCAGCCAACCAATCTTTAAACTGCTCGCAGTCCCGTCCCAGAACTACAGGCACTGGCAATCGAGGACACAAACCCAATTGCACTAGCGTCACCTGCTGGCCAATTTTCAAATTCACATGCATTTTGGGATAGGTGCGCACATCCCCATGAATACATTTAATATGCACCTGTCCCGTTATTTGCTTATGCCCTAGTGAGATTAAGCTCTCTTGTATTAGGGACTGACTACACCCTGAATCTAAGAGAGCCTGGGTTTGTGTAGCATCCACTGACACAGGAATCACAAAACCCATCTGCTGGAGTGACTGATGGAATGAAACAGTCTTAACTGGTCGGATGAGGTCACATCCCATAGCGGGGAAATCCCGGTCGATGTGGCTCACCTCCCAGCTTGTTCCAAACATCAGAGAACTGGTTTCTCGCCATGAAGCTTCAGCAGGAGGTTGACATACAGGAGCCATCAAAGGGGCTCGATGGTAGGGTGGCCATGCGAGACCCCGGTCCAACACCACAGCAGCCCGTGGGTGACCCCACTCCGCCACAGTTCTCAGGCCGGGAGCTCCCACCGCCACACTCCGTCCAAAGACCTGGGTAACCCTCCCCGCTTACTGGGGCCAGTAGAGGGGGTGATGCTGGAGTAGCGCTGTTTCCAGGCAGCTTAGCGGGTGTTGGGTGACAGGTGCCTGTCGTTGCACCCACAAGTGCGGCCCCGGAGCCAAGCACTGCAGGAACTGCTCGACTACAATCACCTCCACCAGTTTGGCAGTGGTGGTTGCTCCCGGGTTCAACAATCCCTGGGCGTAATCCTGCAAGCGGTGCGCGATGGCCCTAGGGTGTTCCTCCTTAGCAAAGCTCTCCTCCTGGAATTTGCGGCGATAACCCTCCAGAGTCAACCCCCACCCAGTTGAGGATGGCAGCTTTCAGTGTGGGGTAGTCCGGCATCGCCGTGGAACCCAGGGTTCTCATGGCCGCCTGCGCCTCCCCCGTCAGCTGTGGCAAGAGGTAGCTAGCCCACTGCTCTCAGGCCACCCAGCAGAGATCGCCATAGCCTTGAATACCTCCAGGTATGCGTCCGGCCGATCCTCTGCCGTCATTTTTTTGGCCGCTGTAGCATTGGGTCAGGCACAGCAGCTCTTACACTCCCCTGCCCTACTTCAGTTAGGGTTTGGCGCAGGAGGTCCATTATAGCAGCAAATTCCTGCGGGTCCATTCTGCCTCTTTGCTCTTACACTGCTTTAGGTGGGCAGTGCCAGTGAGTCCCACTGCTAACACCACGTGTGGAAGGGTGGTGGGCAGTTCACTGACACAGAGACAGAACTTTATTTGTAACACCGCTCAGACGCACTGATTTATTTTTACCCGCAGAGGGTGCTATTGTCCTTGGCCTGAATACTGGCAACAGTAAACAGGACCACAGGGTTACCAATACTGGTATACAGTCCAGTGCGCATACAAGTGCTCAAAAATAATAAAGAAAACAAAAGGCGAAAGAAAAAGGGAAAATAAAATACAGTAATAAAACTACAAAATAAAGATGCTGCACTAGGCAGTGTTATCCCGACCGTCACTATCCGCACAGCCAGGGTCTCCGTCCTATGCTCACCCGTTCCCTCAACCTGTGGATACTGTTCGGGGTTCTGCCAAGTTTTCCCTGCTACTAAAAATTAATTTTCTTTTCTTTTTGATTAATTTACTGTTGCTCGTTCTTCTCCGGCCGTGCTCAGTCAGGCAGCAGAGCCTCTGCCAGCTGGCTCATTTTGTCTTAGAGGGGCAGGCTGAGGGAACAACAGAGCGATATCTTATCGGGTCGGCAATCCCCCAAGGCCCGCCTCTCAGTCACTCAGAGAGAGGGAAAGCCCACACACCCTCTTCCCCACCTCTCCGTGTCATCGCCATGACTGACAGGCGGATCTACGAGGCTGCTGCCCCCTTCCTGCAGTACCCAGCATGCGCCAGACAGTCAGCACAGATCTCCCCTGTTACAGACATATTCCGAGTTTGCAGGATTTTTGAAGACAGGAGCTGCTAAGGAGTTTGTGGCGGCAGCAGGAAAAGGACAGAAGTACAATTTTAAGAAGTAGGGAGAAAATGAAGAAAAGGTATGTTTCAGAAATTATCATTATTATTATTATTATTATTATTATTATTATTATTAAAGTCATTTAGCTGATGCCTTTACCCAGGGCGACTTTATTATTCTATCATTAAAATACTATGTTACATGTATAACATTACACAATCTATAACAAATTTAAAATTAACAAAATAAACAGTAATATACAAAACATAATAATACACAATACCCAAGTACAGAATAAATAAATATACATAGCCTAAACTACTTCTTGCTTCTATTGAAATCTTTACTTGGGTCTTTCTTAGACATACTGTACAAAACCATTCAGACTTTGGTGCTGGGAATAATTTTTATATGCAATGTGTTCTGTGTACTGTAATCAAATGCATGCTTGTTGTAACCTTGAGTGAAACTGTGCATCTGTGGAGTGTGTTACCATTGGCTGGTTTCCCAAGCTGTGTGATTGGAGCCCTGTGAGAGCTAATTTTCATGTGTCCACAGCTGGGAAAAGCGACTACACACAGCTACAATACAATAGCCTTGTGGAAAGCTGGCTGGTGGATGACATCACAGACCCAGAAGAGATAGTCACACAAGGCAGTACTGGGGTATGATAAACGCTGTTTGTGCAGCTATTTAATAAATGAAAAGTTCACAATACAAAAAGGCACGTTGGCCAAACAAAACAGACAAATAATAATTCCACTAGAAAAACAAGTACCATGCTGTTTTTGAGCCAGCATGTATAGCATTTGTTTTCTTCTTACTATTAGCGTTTACCTCCTCGCTCCCATACTCCTCGACTCTCCTCTTTAATGAGCCAAGGTGGTCTCTTTTATATCCTGTGGCTGGAGCCTTAACTACCCATTGATTAAACAATTACCTTAATAAGGCTCCAGCCACATTCTCACAGGTTTATTTAAGGATGGGGAAGTAACCCCATCCTTGCCAAATAATAACAATAACGCCAGCTTTTCGCCGGCCAGATAATAATAATTAATAATAAAGGACTGTTTTTCGTCCACCCACATAAAACACAATACATTAATAATAATAATAATAATAATAATAATAATAATAATAATAATAATAATGATGATAATAATACAGAAATAATAAAAGGGACAGGCATCTTGCCACAAGCCTATATTCATCTTTTTTTTTTTTTTGCAAATTCGCTACTGACATAATACAATATAGTTTTGAGAAATTGGTAAGTTGGCAACCCTAAAAGAAGGTACCTTTGAATTTCTTTTTGTGACAGGATGACAGTAAGGTAAATCAGGCCAGTATTTTTCCCAAAAAGGATTTCATTAGAATACTGGAATAAAACATCCTTAAACATAGGCAAGTCATACTGTGCTGATAATTGCTATGTCATAATTTGGTTATTGAAAATGAAATAGCGTGGTTATTATACAGTACTACCAAATAGTTTTGGAATATTTTTTATTTTTATTTATTTTATTTTCATTTAGTGTGCCCAATTATTCAACCCCTGATTTTATCCCCAATTTGGAATGTCTGCTTATTTTTTCTTGTAACCGCCGCAATTCCCCCCCCACAGCTCAGGAGATCTGATGGTTCAGTGTGAGTCCTCCGATCCCACGACCAAGCCAGTTTCCTCTTTTACATCCAGGAACTCGGGAGGATGTCAGCAAGCTACCGGCCTCTGGAGAACAAAGGTCAGCACTGCAGGTATCTGCTCTGAGCTCACTGGGCACCTGGCCAGCAGGGTTCACTGTAGTGCGATGAGGAGCAGTCCCTGATGGTTTTGCCTTCCTAACCCATGGGAGCACGATAGCCAATGCGACACTCCCTTCAGAATCCCCAGCGAAGTCCGGTGACTTCACACAGACAGGACGTGAACCTGCGCTGTATGACTCACCCTGCACATCACCAGGTGAGCCACTCCGGGACTCAATAGTTTTGGAATATTAGTACAGTATCTTAATGTTGTTAAAACCATAACATTATTTTAAAAGTATGCTGTTTCTCCATGAGTGTGCCTTGTTGTTGGCTCATGTTGTTTTTTTTTTTTATATGACTGTGGCAAAGTGGTTTGCAGTGCACAGGTGTAGTGGTGATGTGGTGCTCAGGAATGATAGACACTAATACATTTCACGGTCAAAACAGCTCTTTAATCAGTGGGGTTGCTGGTTTGGCAACCTTAAATAATAGAACCTGGATCTACACAACAATGTGTATTGCGCAGGTAAAAATACAGGGCACAGTCCCGAAATAATAATGCTGTTCACACACACTTTATACACACACGCTCACAAGTCCAATAGTGGGTTCTCCTTGTGCAAGTGGTGATTCAATACAGTTAATGGTGACAACAATGGGGTAGAGTGGTCTGGGGTGGGTGCTGGCTTTTAGCGACAGCTCCCAGATTAGTTAGCCGTCTACAAATGACAAACGTAACAGTTATTAGACAATACAAAACAACACAAAACACTCACAGTTCTATTCTCTCTGTACTCCTTCACAGGTCCTTTCATAACAAAGGAACAGATCGCTCACATCCCGATATACCTTGTCATGCCCCCTTTGGTAGCGAGTGCAATCACGTCTCCTCCAATCCATGACTGACACATCACCTATCGCAGTAAGGTGCTGACTTCTAGTATTGTGGCTTTGCCCTCTTTTTGGATAGCCGACTTTCAACTGACCCTGGAATAAACTGTCAAACCATCCAGTCCAGGGCACACTGTTCCTGTTGTACCGTGCCCTCACAGGTCAGGAGGGAGATTGTTGACTAGGATTCATTCACTCTCTGTCACAATGAAACTGTTTGTTTTTGCTTCAAAATGTATTAGAAAATGATTTGCTTATTTCTCTGACAAACAGCTAATAAACTCAATTTGTCTACTTTAGCCTACTATTAAGGGGAAAGTTTGAACAGGAATCTCAAATGCAAAAACAGCTATATACTTTGTTCCTCAATCTGATCCTTTGGACCTTGTAGAAATAAAGTTGAATAAAAGGCGATGTCCTTCCGAAGCAAGGTGATTTCATATATTTGTGTGCACTTATGATTGAATGTATTATATTATGATCTAATTATATATGAACATCGAAAAGCCTGTGGTGTTATTATTATTATTATTATTGGTGATGTAAATGTGTATTATTTGCGGCGCAGACGAAAAGTCACCGCCATTGTTTGTTATAGTTTTGTGTTGTATTTTGTAGCCTACTCTCGTGGGAATGTGTGACTGATCGGCTGCTGAATGTTGAATTGGCTGCCAGTCGTGCATAGTTATTACACCTATGCACAAGTATGGCTGAGGGGTTAATAGGATAATTGATAGCTAGTTAATCCCTCGGCTGGTAAAACTATAAAGACCTACCTTTTGCCAGTGCACAGGTGAAGAGTGTCGGAGACAAAGACATGAGTCTGTGAATAATCTATATAACAATTGCTATAGTAATATATACTCGTTTATACTTTTGTTCCGTGTTTGTCTATTTTGTTTTGGCCCTTGTGCCATTTGTTTTGTGCTGTGTTTGTTTATATACTGTACAGTCTTTATTATTTAATAAATGCTGGGCGCTGCCATTGCGCTCAGCTTCACCCATAATCCAGTCTCACTATGTTCATTACTTCCTGGTTCTGACGACCCAGCTCCAGCCATCCTTGTAACAATAATTTTTAGAATGGACTTTTATATTTAAACATATTAGAAATATTTTTTCTTCCACAGCATCATTTGAAAATGGTTGATCTCGCACTTCTTATGTACTGCTTTCAAAAGGCAGTCCTAATGGAATTGGGCAAGATGTCGGGTTCTTGGTTGCACAGATCAACTAAGCGCATGCATCCTATTGCTACACATATTCAAGTTCTGTCTACTACTATTAGCTTTTTGGCCACTGGCAGCTTTCAAAGGCAGATCAGAGACATGAGATTTCATGATTTTCTTTCAGCACATTGATGCCTGGGGTTTTGGACTCGATCATTCCACTCTGTCCTCAGTTCATTCAATTTCCCTACAGGAAAACAGCAGCTTGGAGTAAAAAGGGATTGTCATTCAATTCCCCAATACGATCGGTGCCATAGACTGTATTGATGTAGCATTTAAAGCACCAAGAGAGAAGAAATTTAATTTCATGATCATAAAACAGTACCATTCAACTCATGTACAGGTTATATTTTAAATGGACAGAATTAACCTACGATTCATTTATTCTTCAAAACAGCAGTGTGGGCACACGCCTAGAAAATGGGGCAGTGACAGATGGCTGCATTTTTGCCATATATGGCTATACAGGTGTGTTTTAAATGCAAATGTCCACATGCAAACAATTTTATCTTGGTTGGGGACATAAAATAATAAGCAAAGTAATACAGTTATGTAAATAAGCAAAGAAACCACACCAAGCTGATAGAGACATAACACAAACCAACACACTCAGTCCACAGTCAACAGGCCACACGTACATCACATTTTATTAAGTCCTATATTATAGTACTATCATAGTATTTTATAAACAGACTATAAAAACACCCTTTAACATGAGTTAAAGCTTTGTGAATATTTCTCTTACCTTTAAAATATATTGTTTGGACACATTTATATATGCTGTATTACACATACAAAAATGATACAATTTAAAGGGTCAAGTAGGAAACGGTGTCTTAAAAACAAAGAAAACAAACAAACATGCACATGGGTGTGGCCACCACCAGACCTACTGATCTCGCTTGTGATGGAATGAAATGACACGATGACGCTCAACAGGCACCACATTTCAGTGTCAGCACCAGAACATTATAGAACAGGATGCCTTGCATCCGTCAACCAGTGTGATCAAAGCAGAGGAAAGCTCTTGTGAAAGCCAAATTTAACGCAGGGGTTGAGTGAAACTGACCTCAATTTGTACTGAGTACTCCAAACACATTCTGAGTAACCAATTTATTCCAGACATGACGGGAAGTGCACATTGCTGTTCTGTTCAGGTATTTATTTATGTTTTGCATGGAGGAAGCTGTGTAAAGCTTTGTGTGACCAGGAGACCCTAGCAAGAGATTATAAATTTTAAAAAAAATTGTATTCAGATTTTAACCCGGTCAGTGAGATCCCATTTGATGGCTAGGAAGTAACTGCTGTTTTCTTTTCTGCCATTGAAAACCTGGTCTCCACAGAGACACCACACAAGATTATAGTACTTACAACCACTGGTCTCAAGGGGAGCTGTAATTCTTGTCTCTACCTTATTGCATTTATTGACACACTGTAAAGAGGCAGCTTTAGGTGAATTACAACTAGAAATTGGAGTTTTTGTGAACAATCTGGGCTGTTAAAGGACTTTTTGGTGGTGGACTGAGACTTATGACCAGTACTGTACTGTACATGGACAGTAGCACTTAGAAGCCATTCTTTATTTCTTTTCTCCAGTTATGACAGATTTACTTTTTTAATGTTTATTTTTATTTTATTTCATCAGGAGCTAAAGCTTAGTATAGTCACAATAAATATGTAAAATGTTATATATAACATTATACTACCAAATAAGAACCTGTTATTTTGTAAATCACATTCAGCTCTGTCAAAACTAATATGTCACAACAAATACAATAATACAAACCTCCAGCAGGCCTGGCTTCAGGAATACTGGCAAGTGCTCTGTCAAGGGATGATGTGGTTCCTTTTAATCACAGTGCACAGAATTTCTAGCAGAAAAAATAAAAGGTTTGTTCTTCACTGCCCCCTACTGGATTATATCTGCCATTTGCTAGAAAACTTCCTACAATACACAGAGTACAGAAACCTTGTAAAGCTGTTGTTATGCAGAGAACTAATTGTGACAGCAAAATTACACTCTCCCCATGACCCTTGTAAAATGTTATGTGGTGCACCATGGTGTAAAGCATAACAAGCTTTAGTAAAGACATAGTGAGAGCATTTGTATTTAAAATATATATATATATAATTAAAAATCAATGTGTTTTTCAGGATACAACAAACCATCTGCAGTGTTAGAATGAGGCATTGTTGTTTAACTGTACTAAGAATGTGCATAGTGTGAGGTCAAGCTGTTGACAAGAAGATCTAAATCAATGGCAAGACATTGGCGTGGTACAAAGGTACAGTAATGGTAGCACAAAGGCAGCAGCAATAGTATGAGCCACTGAAAGAACTGACAGTGGCATCTCTTTTTTGACATACATAATGTCAGCAATTAGAAGCTCATTGTTCATTTAGTATACCAGCTTAGTTAAGAATAGGATTTCAGATATTAAATGGTCTCGATTATGGAGAATTTGTAAAACAGCATTATAAATAACTTAATATGAACGTAAAGAAAATATATATGCTAAAAAAAAAAATTTTGTGTTAATGGAGACAATCTAAAACAGCATTTTCGAGATTTTATTGAAATTATGTATGTTCTTTTATGTATGTTCTTTTCAACTCCTGACATACCAGGAAATGTGGTTTACAGTACGCACAGGATTGCTGCTTTCATCTGATGCTGATTAAACCAAGTCTGCACAGTTTATTCTCTGGGCTGGTTCACTGCACTCCATGTATGCCATGACGTCTTTAGAAACAAAGAAATACCAGAAAAAATGACATTATCTCAAGAGCACAGACTGGGGAGGGGTTTGTTTTTGTTCAACAAGTGACACAACTGGATGTAAACATGGAAAGAGATATTAGTTATAAAACATGTGACAAACACTAACAATGTCTTCCTTTACAAACAGTTTAATTGGTTCTCCACCAGTTCCAAAATATTATCCACCTATAAATCCACCGATAATGTTGTTTACAAATCCAAACGCATTATATACAGCGTTTAACACCCAGAGTATGGGATGTTAGCCACAGAACTGTCAGGTTTCATCTTGACAACAGAACCATGAAAGCATTACTGCTTGTCAGTTTACAGTGCTGGGAAGGCAAGCGTCCCAGACATGCAAGGGTGCTCACCAAACAGATAAGGTCAGCTACCATGGCAGTGTCTGTTTATCTGTTTTATTTGATTATAAACCAGTAAAACTGCTATTTTATTGCTATTTCAAACATTTACATTTTTAAATTACATATTTTTATTGTTATTATTTCAGTAATGTTTTACCTTCTTCTATATAATATTTTTTAAGGCAGACATTCATTCTGTTCTGTGGTCATCTATATTGTGGTTGTGCCCTCTAATACAGTAGATCATCCAGTGATTCCTAATCCTAACACTGTACCATCTAGAACAGTTTAACTTTCAAAAAAACATTCTATTATGCTTTATGAGTAGGCATCATTGGTAAAAACATTCTTATAGTATTATCTGCATGTTTGATTATTATTATTTTCTTTCTGCAAAATGCGAAATCCCTAGCTTTAAGTATTAACGTAAGGACTGTAAATGGAACACAACATAACAAGCATTTTGCTTTCCACATGTAAAGCTCTAAGATTCAGCCCTATTGTATGTCATAAAAATATTTAATTTGCCGCAGTGCTTTAAAGATGAAGTAGCTGGGTTCCAAGAATATAGCATTACACGTCCACACATGTTGTTACAACTGTTTAAATAACATACCGGTAATTTTTCTTTTCATTGTTAACATCCTGACAACTTTTTACACTTATAACTTTAAGGCCTGGTAACAACTTTTGTCGACGGCAACAAGAGGAGTACAGTGTTGCCGGTGTAGCATCGAATTCTGTTCCAGTGTTGCCAGATCCCCCCCAAATAAACCTCTAGATGAATGCAAGAAAACCTTTAGAATTGCCCCTAATACCTCTAGGGAAAAAAATTATTTAGTATGAGGCCTCAAGTTCCTGTTTTTCTAATTGTAAACGCAAACAATTTGGCTGGTGAAGTGTTCTATACATACTGAATTTATTAAGAGACACTGAAATCCAACTTTAAATCATTCTAGAACAGTAGATTGTTGTTGTTAATTACATAGCACAGGTGCCTATTGTAAGTGTGTGCAATTACTGTATGCAATTACCAGCATATGCAATTATCTGTAACATATACAGTGTAATACACAGGTGTGGCAATGTGCCCCGCCCCTGTGTGCATATTATGTGTTGTATGGTGCGTGCGTGTGTAAATGTCATTGGTACACGGGATATAAACGGGTCTGTGTTTCACGTGTGAGTTAAAAATGTAGATTTGTATTTAGGCACGAGGATTGCATCACATCACATCACGTGCAAGTAAAAAGTAATAGTATGTGAGCACGGGATTGCACAGAATTAATTCACGTGCTGGGATTCAAGTGAATAATTAATTAGTAATTGAATCCCAGCACAACAGTATATATAGATGCACAGTTCTTTCACTGGTGGTTGGGTGTTCGGTGAGTGGAGAACGGGAGAGAGAGAAGGAGAAAAGTAAATATGAGTAAATAATAAGTTTTTTCACTCACCGTGTTTGTTCGTCTGTCTGTTTAAGTGTAGTCCATTTTGTTTGTCTTTTTGTTTTGGCTTGAGTGCTGTGTCCTGTGTTTTTGTGTTAAAACCTTTTATTTTCTGTTCTGTTTATTAAATGCTGAGCGAAAGCATTCGCTCAGCTCCACCAAACCACACCTCTCTGTTGTTTTATTTCCTGCATCTGGTCTGACGCCACCCACTCCGGCCGTCTTTGTGACAACAGGTTATGCATTTTCACAGAAATCTTGTGCTTCACTTTTTTAAAAGTTTTAAACAGGATTATATTGGCACACCCTGGCTACATAAAAAAAAAAAAAAAAAATCTGTAAATATAGTTTTTTTCATTTTCCAAAATATATATTCACTGACTGGCACAACACTTAAACACTGCTCTTACAACTACATTTATTTCCGCTGCAACAAGTATTAGGCCTCCACCTGTGCCTGTCACTCAAATACCTGCTGCACATGACATGATACTTATACTGTGCTCAGTCAAAGCAAATCGGACGCCTGGAGAAATTCTATAGAAATCAGTGGTCGCAGCTGCCAATAGGCATGTGTGGCAGGATGGCTCGCAGTGGTGAGGAGTGGTGACGTCACGGACCAGGAAGTAACTGAATCAAAGCAATGGATGGGCGGGTGAAGCTGAATGCTACGGCACTCATCTGGATTTATTAAATAAACAAACCAAAAACAAAAGATTTAAACAATAACAAAACACAAAACAAAAAAGCGCGATGGCCAAACAAACAGAAACAAGTATATTTTTAAATATAGCAATTGTTCTTTTTATCTTCTCCTCGCTCTCTCTCTCCGCTCTCCCGTACTCTCCTCTCTACACTCAACCCTGCAGCACGGACAGCTGCAGGTTCTTATACTCTGGCCGAGGGGTTAACTAGCTGTTAATTATCTTATTACCCCTCGGCCACAGTCTGCATGCGTTTGGTAAGGATGCGTGACTGTCAGCTAGTTAAATAATCAGTAGCTGATCAGCCACGCATCCTCGTAGGTTTTTAAATTATAAATATAAAAAACAATACCAAAAGACGTGGCGCTTTTATCCGTGCCGCAAACAAATACAAATAATAATAAATAGGGGCGGGACACTCCGCCACAGCATGTCACAGCACATCTGCCCTTAGTAAAGGAAGGACTTGCACGTTATGAATAAATCTTAGGGAACTGTGACAGAGAGCGAATGAAGTCAACAATCTCCCTCCCGACCTGTGAGGGCGCTGTGTAACAGGAACAGTGTGCCTCAGACTGGATGGTTGGGCAGTTCATTCCAGGGTCAGTTGGAAGCCAGCCATCCAGGAAGGGGGTGGAGTCACGGTACCAGAGGTCATCGCCCTAGTACGGTAAGTGATATGTCAGTCATGGATTGGCGGAGACGTGATTGAACTAGCTATCGGAGGGGGCGTGACTAAGGGTATTTTAGGAGACATGATGCCGTAATCTGTTCCTTTTGATGTGGTTACTGAAAGGACCCGTTAAGGAAGCGGAAGAAATTAATTATTGTGAGTGTTTCGTGTTTTGTTTGTTTGATGTCTTTGTTAGACGGCTAAGCACTAGCCGGGAGCTGTAGCTGCAAGCCAGGACTAAACCTGGACTACACTACGCCACTGTTTCACATACTGTTTGGAGAAGTGACCGTGTCTGTGTTGTGTGTTAATTATTAGTGTCTTATTGTTTTGGGACTGAAACCCTTGTTTTGCACAGAGCGATACACATAGCTGTGTAGCGCCAGTTCTTATTATTTAAGTGTTGTTGACACGCAACCCAGCCAAATAAAGGAGCTGTTTTATTGAACTTTGCCTGTCTTGTGTGTGTTATTCCCAAGTACTGCATCAACTACACCTGCGCACGGTAAGCCACATTGCCACACGTGGTGTCAGAAACGGGATCATGGATGTCACTGCACTGTCTGTGTTGCTGGAAGCTCTGGACCAGAGACGAGAGGAGACGGAGAGAAAGAGAGAGGAGAGGTGCACGGCGATGATCGAGAGGATCACCCCTCATCACACTGGAATCCAGACCTCCCAGATCACCGACCCCAATGGGCAGCCCAACCTCCCTGCCATGGAGGCGACGGCTGGCCCCCAGCGGGGGTAGATTCAATGTCCCTGTGACGGGGGACTGCCCCGTCTTTATGACCGTGGTTGGGACTGGCAGGGAGGGGGTTAAAATTCCTCCCTGCCAGGAAAACATGTGAGAATGTGACTGGAGCCCTAATTGAGTAATCAGCAATTATTGATTAATTGGGCTCCAGCCACAGGGGATAAAAGCCAGGGGAGAGGCCCTGGCTAGAGGGAGAGTTCTAGAAAGAGAGGAAGATAGTGTTTTCTGTGTGTGCTGTTTTCTGTTTGTTTTGCAACCAGTGAAGGCAACGCCCAGCCTGGAAGCTTTATTTGTAAGTTTTGTTTTGTGTTGATTGTTTTGTGTTTTTGAAACCTTTTTGTTTGGCCCTTGTGCCTATTTATTTGATTATTTTTGTTTATTAAAAAGCTTTATTTTGAACTTTAAACTGTCTCTGAGTCTCAAACCTCTGTCATCCTTGCCACAGTCCCTGACCCACAGATATGTAACCCCAGTGCCTTCTGCCCCTCCTATCTATTCCAGGTGCCATCCCACAGGACATACCGCCCGGCTGTGCGCCCCAGCAATAAAGTGCAATGTGGGGGCATGTTAGAGACAGGGAAATGGTCGAGAGGAGACTTGTTTTATTGATGTGGTTGTCGGTAAAGTGAGTACCCATGCATTAGTGGACTCTGAGTGTGGGCAGACAGCTCTCTTAGGCGGTGTGTCGTGGCAGCCACATGGCAAGGTGGCAATCTCCTGTATCCATGGAGACACGGCAACATACCCCACACTAAAAGCATACATATTGGTAGGACCGATACAGCACCACCTCATAGTGGGGGTGGTGGAAAGGTCGCACCCCGTAATTCTGGGCCGGGACTGGCCAAACTTCAAACAATTAATTAAAAAGGCAATCCTGACCGCACACGTAACCATGGCAGACACAGCAGGGGAAACAATTAGTGAGATTTTACCCCTGCAAGCTGACTTGTTTTCTTCCCTTTTTCGTCCTAGAAAAGCAAAGAAAGAGAGACGGATCAAAAAATGGGAAGGAGCATCACTGAAACAAGGCTGGGGTCTGGTGGGAGAGAGCTCGGATGGTATCAAACGCCACTCAAAGGGAGTCGGTATGCAGTGTGACCGAGAGGGTGAGGTTACTGGGCCATCCAGGGCAGATGTTACTCCGGCCCCTCTCAATATACTGGACATGTGGGACCAAAGCGCGGACCTAGTGTGGGGCCAGAGCAACAACCCCACACTGGTGCACGCTTGGAGACAGGGCCTATTGAAGATAAAGATGTTGAAGGTGCTGGGGTGTTAGTATATCCACACTTTATTATCAAAGGGCAATTACTATATAGGGTAAACCCTGCCACGGGCACAGGACAGCCTGTAACACAATTGATGGTTCCCCCATCTTGTCGGCCGGAGGTCATGAGCGTGGTGCATGATATCCCTTTTGCAGGGCACCTCGGAGCTCATAAAATAAGGGAACGCATATTGGCTCGATTTTATTGGGTAGGGCTTCATAATTAAGTGTCAAAATATGTAACCACGAGACCAGACTGCCAGAGAGTAGCGCCAGGTCGAGTGCGCCCTGCCTCTTTGGTCCCACTGCCGAATATTTCCACCCCCTTTGAACACATTGCTATGGACATAGTGGGTCCTTTGCTACCTTCTGATTCCGGGTATACACATAATAGTGGTGGTTGATTTTGCAACGCGAAACCCGGAAGCAGTTCCATTGAGGTCCACTAGTGGTGTTTCAATAGCTTTAGAACTAGTGCAGATTATGGCTAGAGTAGGGATCCCCAAGGAAATTTTGACTGATCATGTAACTAACTTTCTGTCCAACACGTTACAGCAAGTTTATAAAATACTAAAAATACGTCCCATCAGGACATCTGTTTGCCATCCACAGACGGATGGTTTGGTGGAACGTTGAGATGATTTGTGAGTCAAGAGCAAAAACATTGTGCATCGCTTCTCCCCTACCTCCTTTTTGCAGTGAGAGAGGTGCCGCAGAGTTTGACAGGGTTCTCCCCCTTCGAGCTCTTGTATGGTCAACAGCCTCGCGGCATCCTCGATCTGTTGAGAGAGGGGTGGGAAGAGCACAAAGGCTCAACCAAAAATGTAGTGCAGCATGTGCTACTACTGAGAGCTCGCCTGGATTTGGTCGGTCGTTTGGCCCAGGACAATCTCAAATCGGCTCAGCACCAGCAACAGCAACATTGCAATCAAAATGCAAGAATTCAAACCTTTCGACCAGGAGACAAAGTAATGCTGCTTCTTCTCTCGTTGGAATCGAAATTATGTGCTAAATGGCAGGGGCCATATGAGGTGATTTGGGCTATAGGAAAAGTGAATTATGAAATTAGACAGCCCAGTCGCCCTAATGAACGAGAAATTTATCACATAAATTTATTAAAGCCCTGGCAGGCAAGGGAGGCCTTATTTATAGCCCCAGGCGAAGTAGAGGATGACTTAGGCCCCGGTCTAGAGACCTCTAGCACTAAAGACATTTCGATGGGGGAACAGTTACTTGCATATCAGCAACGAGAGCTGTGTAAGTTAATTGAGGAGTTCAATTATTTTTTTTCTGACATGTCCGGTAGAACTAACCTTCAATCAATCAAATTTATTTTGTATAGCGCCTTTCATGCCAAGGAATTCCAAAGCGCTTCACATTACAATTAAATATACTATACACTAATATAATATAATATAAAATATCAAAAAACATCCAAAACAAATAGGAAAAAATAAATAAATAAATAAATAAATAAATAAATAAATAAAATACATATTAACAAAATTCTAAAGTAGGCCATTCCAATCTACAAAAAGATCTCTGCATAAAGATGTGTTTTAAGCTTTGATATAAATGCATTTATTGAGTCAGCTTCATGGATTTCAATTGGAAGATTGTTCCATAATACAGGTGCATAATGATTAAAGGCTCTTCCACCACAAGAGCTATGTTTTATCATTGTAGTCACCAGAAGCCCAGCATCAGCAGATCTCAACTGGCGTCCAGGGACATAAGGTGAAAGCATATCATTAATGTAAGCAGGGCCATTTAAATGTCATTAATAAAATTTAATTAAAATGTTATGACCTTGTTGAATATGCCATTATCTCTCCCCCAGGTGTCATGGTGCGAGAGAGACCTTACCGGATCCCAGAAAGTTGACAAAGTGGCATTAGCAAAGAGGTATTGGTGATGCTCAAACTTAGGGTCATTGAGCCTTCCAGGAGTGAGTGGTGCAGTCTAATTGTAAAAGTGGCCCAAAAAGACCTCACCCGCAGCTCTAGAGAGAAAACCGCATTTTCAACTCCTGAAGGGCTGTTCCATTTCACAACCATGCCATTTGGGCTACATGGTGCGCCCTCTGCCTTTCAGAGACTGATGGACAAGGTCTTACACCCACATTGTGAATATGCGGCAGCGTATATTGACGATGTGGTTATTTACAGCTCCACCTGGTGAGAGCATTTGGCTAGGAACACAGCCGTCCTTCAGTCTCTAAGGGTAGCCCGGCTGACAGCCAACTTGAGAAAATGTGCGTTTGCCAAAACGGAGACGCAATATTTGGGATTTGTTTGGGTTAGAAGGAAGTCGGTCATCTAGAAAGGTGGCGGAGCTACGATACACTAAATCATCGACCTGGAAGGGAGACGACATGGCAGCCACGGATTGGAGGAGTGGTTGCACTAGTTAACCAAGGGATCATGATTGACGGTACAAAGGGGGCGTGGCGAAGTGATCTGTTCCTTTATGCTGAACTGGAAGGAGAACCTGTGTTGTTATCGTGAGTGTTTTGTTTGTTTTGTCGTGTCTAAATACTGTTTGTTGTTACTAGATGGCTGAAACACCATCCGGAGCTGTCGCCAGAGGTCAGCACAAACCCGGACTACACTGGACTTTGTTTCACTAATAACTGTATTTACACCACAAGCACTTTAGCACTCACTGTGGACTTGAGTTTGTGTTTTTTGTTTTGTGTGCGTGTTTAGGAACGAGACTATTATTACGGGACCAACCTGGGGATTCACAACAGAGCAATACACGCTGCTGTATTGCCTGTTCTCATTGTTATTGTTTACTGCCATGTTGTCATCAGACTTTGGATTTACAAATAAAATATCATTGCACATGGATTATCGTTGTTCACTGATCACTGCTGCATTCCTGCACCTGCACACTGTTAACCACTTTGCCACAGGTAAACAATCAAATCCAAGGTGTACTGGCACGCATCTCAACTCTCACAGTAAATTACCTCAGTGACATCTCAGCTCTCACAGTAATTGTTGGTTCAATTGATACTGGATTAAGCACTTGAGAACATTAAATGGGCTAGAAGTCTTTCTCAACCAGTGTCTAATCACCCATGCAGCATGTTTCTTTCTCTATGCAGTATGTAACTTAATCGCCACAATGTATTCCTAATAAATCCCTTTTATTATGTACGTGAAGTTTACACCAGATTTGAGTCCCACTAGAATTACTGTCTATGACCATTCTGAATTCCATCCATACGACAGTATATTGTTATAACCTTGGGTATTAAAACCCTAATGTTGCTGAGCAAATACTTTCCATATAGTAACAACATAGTTTTAACTTAAAAAACCAATGTACTTTAGTACTAAAAACATGGATAAAGAAGTGTTAATATTGGTACTACAGTATACTGCTTTAATATATATATATATATATATTATTTATTTTATCATCCACACCTTAAAGTACCTGTGTGGTCTAGAGCTCAAAAAATGTTCTGACAGCTTTGTAATTGGTACCATGCAATGGTACTGCAAATAAAGTTCTGCATCACCTTTCCTCTACAAGGTGGTTAAAAAGTTGCTTCACCACTTTAGCTCTACAGTGCCTATTTCTTCTTGAGCATATACATGAACCGGTTGAGTGACTTTCAGTGGTTTTCATTTAACTAAACTAAATTATTTTTGAGAATAAGCATGGGATTATGATGCAATAAATGGTGGCTAAAGCCTGTTTGTTTAAGAGGGGGAATGAGCACATTCTTTGTGTTCACTGTGCCACAGCCCAGATGTGTTTCATTTTGAACAGCTAAGATATCATTCTTTTCTAAGCAGAGGACTTGGCTTCCCAGCACATTGTCTTTTGTTGATCATTGTTACATTCACCAGGCCTTTTTTTCTGTGCCTATCCATGAAGGCTTTCTGGCAAGGCTTGGATTTCCACGTTGAAAATATATATATATATATATATATATATATATATATATATATATATATATATATATATATATTGTAAGATAGCGGGTTGTGAGAGACAGCAGGGAGGGGGTTAAAACCTCCCTGCAAAAGAAACATGTGAGAATGCACTTTTTGGTTTATTGTTTAAATTTAATTGTTTAATTGTTTTATTAATGATCATCCGCACCTGGGCGTTATTGGGGAATTAGACCCAGGTGTGGGGTTTAAAAGGAGAGCAGGCAGTCTGCTCGAGGCTGCTGATGAGAAGGAGGCAGAAAGGGGTGCTCTGCTTCCTGGCAGTCGTGAGGTAAAGTGCTGTTTCAAACCAGTGTGTTTTTGTGAGGCCGGGGAAACAGCGTAGCTGTCCCGTGTTAGTCAGGGAGTTCCTGTGTGTTAGTCAGTGCTCGTACAGAGCTAGGTGTTTGTTTTGTATTTTGTTTATTTTTTGTTTATTAAACATAGCGCACCAGCGCTTAAAAATCCATTTCTGTCGTGTTGGGTCTATTTTTAAAGGGCCAACGAACCAGAGAGTGATGCAATCCTTTACAATATATATACATATATATATACATATATATACACAGACGTGCTCAAATTTATTGGTACCCCTCCACAAAAAACGAAGAATGCACAATTTTCTCTGAAATAACTTGAAACTGACAAAAGTAATTGGCATCCACCATTGTTTATTCCATATTTAATAGAAATCAGACTTTGCTTTTGATTTTTTATTCAACATAATATTGTAAATAAGACAACAAATGAAAATGGCATGGACAAAAATGATGGGACCACTAACCTAATATTTTGTTGCACAACCTTTAGAGGCAATCACTGCAATCAAACATTTTCTGTAGCTTTCAATGAGACTTCTGCACCTGTTAACAGGTAGTTTGGCCCACTCTTCCTGAGCAAACTGCTCCAGCTGTCTCAGGTTTGATGGGTGCCTTCTCCAGACTGCAAGTTTCAGCTCTTTCGATAGGATTCAGATCAGGAGTCATAGAAGGCCACTTCAGAATAGTCCAATGTTTTGTTCTTATCCATTCTTGGGTGCTTTTAGCTGTGTGTTTTGGGTCATTAACCTGTTGGAGGACCCATGACCTGTGACTGAGACAGAGCTTTCTGACACTGGGCAGTACGTTTTGCTCCAGAATGCCTTGATAGTCTTGAGATTTCATTGTGCCCTGCACAGATTCAAGGCACCCTGTGCCAGGCGCAGCAAAGCAGCCCCAAAACATAACCGAGCCTCCTCCATGTTTCACTGTAGGTATGGTGTTCTTTTCTTTGAAAGCTTCATTTTTTCGTCTGTGAACATAGAGCTGATGTGACTTGCCAAAAAGCTCCAGTTTTGACTCATCTGTCCAAAGGACATTCTCCCAGAAGGATTGTGGCTTGTCAATATGCATTTTAGCAAATTCCAGACTGGCTTTTTTATGTTTTTCTTTCAAAAGTGGAGTCCTCCTGGGTCTTCTTCCATGGAGCCCACTTTCGCTCAAAAAGCGACGGATGGTGAGATCAGAAACTGACGTACCTTCACCTTGGAGTTCAGCTTGTATGTCTTTGGCAGTTATCCTTGGTTCTTTTTCTACCATTCGCACTATCCTTCTGTTCACTCTGGGGTCGATTTTCCTCTTGCGGCCGCGCCCAGGAAGGTTGGCTACAGTTCCATTGACCTTAAACTTCGTAATAATATTTGCAACTGTTGTCACAGGAACATCAAGCTGCTTTGAGATGGTCTTGTAGCCTTTACCTTTACCATGCTTGTCTATGATTTTCTTTCTGATCTCCTCAGACAACTCTCTCCTTTGCTTTCTCTGGTCCATGTTCAGTGTGGTGCACACAATGATACCAAACAGCACAGTGACTACTTTTCTCCATTTAAATAGGCTGAATGACTGATTACAAGATTGGAGACATGTGTGATACCAATTAAAGAAACTAATTAGTTTGAAATATCACTATAATCCAATTATTTATTACCTTTTCTAAAGGCTACCAACAAATGTGTCTAGGCCATTTTAGAATATCTTTGTAGAATAAGCAATAATTCATCTCTTTTCACAGCTTCTTTGCTTTATTCTATGACATACCAAAGGCATGCAAGTATACATGATAAAATAGCTTTTAATTTCATCACTTTTCAGGAGGAATGAAGCATTATTTCAATGAGCTGTAAGGGTACCAACAAATTTGAGCACGTCTGTATATATATATATATATATATATAATTCTTTTATTTTTTATTTATATATATACAGTGGCTCTCAAAAGTATTCACCCCCTTGGACTTTTCCACATTTTATTGTGTTACAACATGGAATCAAAATGGATTTAATTAGGAGTTTTTGCCACTGATCAACACAAAAAAAGTCCATAATGTCAAAGTGAAAAATAAAATCTACAAATTGTTCTAAATTAATTACAAATACAAAACAGAAAATAATTGATTGCATAAGTATTCATCCCCTTTGCTATGACACACCTAAATGAGCTTTGGTGCAACCAATTGTCTTTAGAAGTCACATAATTAGAAACGTTAGGTTACGGATGTAACCCTGGTTCCCTGAAAGAGAAGACGACCACCAATAATACTTTTGGGATATGCCTGCCACAGGTCAGGTATTCACTGAGCATCTTATGTCAGAGCTGCCGATAGGCCCCTCCGTGGAGTGACGTCCTCGGTCCCGCCTCCCGAGGGATCAAACAGTCACTCCACTGTGCTCACGTCCTCCTTTGCATCGACCCATGAAAGCGACCAATGCGACCTCACAGGTTGGTGGTCGTCTTCTCTTTCAGGGAACCAGGGTTACGTCCGTAACCTAACGTTCCCTTTCAATTCAAAGACGACCACCAACAATACTTTTGGGAAAAGTATACCAAAGCCGTTGCCGAGCGTGAGTGGAGACAGCAGACGAGGGACGTCTTGAGACCGCAAAACCACAGTTAGCGGTGCGAGCATGCAACCTCAAGGACCCTTGTGCCTAATGAGGTGGGTTCTACGAGGCAGATGGCTTGTTTGAGAAGTAGTGTGGCTACTTCTTGCTTGAGGGCCAAGACCTGGAGAGGGTTGCTCACGGACGTAAGAGAGGAAGACCTCCGCGGAACTGAAGCACATAACCGGTGTTGCGTTGGGATCCCACGTCCGGTGCCCTCCTGTTGTTACGGGTGGGCTCGGCTGTTAGCTGCCACAGAAGCCTCAGGTCATCACACAGGGCAGTGGGGGTTGTGACTGTGTGTGTCACAGGTGCATGCTAGTGTCTCGTTCTCTCCCGTACCAGAGTACGGGAAGGGAGCATTGAGGCTACCTGCCGAGACACCTTGCGTTCTCGGTGGGCCAGGGGATATTGGCACATCAAGCAACGCAAACTTGTCCTCATCAAGGACTCTCGCTTGGGACAGCCTTAGCTGCCTGCAAGCCACTACAGTGCTTGCCAGGCTCCGACCCAGGGCGTGCCCTTGGAAGACGGAGATTTGGAGCAGCGTGCTTGAAACCAGGCACAGCTCCGAAGCCACCGGTTCAGAGAGGGGCGCCGACTGCAGTATGCCATCAAGTATGTCGTCAAGAGGCCTGCCGTGTTGGCCAGGTGCGTGACTTGTGCTTCATAGGCCTTTAAGTGGGTCTCCGTTACCCTGCATTGACCATTAGGACATGCAGGGTCTTTAGGTAAACCCCCTACTGGAGGGGCTCGCACCAACGCCGCAATGGTCGAGTCCACTGGTGGGAATTCCACCAAACCCAGTGCCCGTTACCTGTTGGAGGAAATCACGCGTCTCTTTTTTTTTTTAGCTGCAAATAGCAGGAGAGTATACACACAAACAGCAGGCGCTGTGGGTTAGAAAAGCAGTCTACAATCGCAAAGCAATGCAGGCTGGTGAAAAAGAGAAAGATTTAACGAAGCGCAGTTGCACAACGTTTATAGCTCAGTTCACAGAAGCAGAGATTCTGATTCCAGGGAAGTGACAAGCTGTGGCAGGGCGGAAGCCCTACACATGGGGAAATATGTAGTTTTATTGTATATTTTTGCATTATTTCTTGTAAATTGATTTAATTAACTGTTTAATTGATGTTGCGCTCCGCCGTGGACGATTACCTGTCTGTGTGGAGCAGCAGCTGAAAGCAATGAGCTGTTCCAGCAGGCAGGTGGGCGTGTCTCGGCAGAGCGTTAGTATAAAAACATAGAGATCACTGTGATCGGGGCTGCTGCAAGGCCTGCCGTTTTCACGGCACCTTTGATTTATAGTTTGTTGTATTGTGTTTTATTTTGAGTGTTTGTACAGTCATGTATCGTCCTCTGTGCGCTACCATCGCTGGTAGCGTCACATGACATTATTGTTTACTTTTTTTGTTTATGTTTATTGATTAAATCCCGTGCGCCTGTGTCGGCGTATCAACGTCAATCTCTATCTCAGTCTCGTCTGTGTTCTCCTCGGCTACCTGAGGCAAGTATACCAGGACTCTATCACACAAGCTGACTTCCAGCAATATAAAATATTGCAGGGGAACTCCAGAAAACTCGAGTGAGAGCTCTTTCATACAGACTCAATCACAGCAACTGGACAGGTCAGTACCTTACCTTACCGCAGTGAGAAGCAAAAGAGGAAGTGAGCTCCGTGCAGTGACTGTTTGATCTCTCGGGAGGCGGGACCAAGGACGTCGCTTCCCAGCGGGGCCTATCGGCAGCTCTGAAATAAAACGCTCAGGAATACCTGACCTGTGGCAGGCATATCCCAAAGGTATTGTTGGTGGTTGTCTTCAAATTGAAAGGGAACCAGGTTTATTTAGTGCCGTAATCAGGAACTTTAACAATTGAACAGACTATAAAAAGCGAAGTGGTCTTAATTAGCAACTGCACACGTTTGGACTGACACAGAAAGAGGAAATCAAAGGAAGAAAAAGTAAAAAAAAACGGAATGTCGTCAGCAAGTGCTAGGGAATGTTGCATGCTTGCCTTTAACAAATGACAGCACTCCACATTAGTAAGGAAGCAAGTAGCACCATTTTTAGGCTTTTATAGTGCTCTGAAATATTATCTACTTAGGTTTGTTTAATGTTTAAACAGGTCCACGAAATGTCTCTCAAATCTTAATTTTATTCCATAACCTACCCTGGAAAAAATATGTCAGTTCTCTGCGATTTAAGTAGACCCCTAATAATCATGGATGATATGCTTGCTATTATTATTATTATTATTTGTTTATTTAGCAGACGCCTTTATCCAAGGCGACTTACAGAGACTAGGGTGTGTGAACTATGCATCAGCTGCAGAGTCACTTACAATTACGTCTCACCCGAAAGACAGAGCACAAGGAGGTTAAGTGACTTGCTCAGGGTCACACAATGAGTCAGTGGCTGAGGTGGGATTTGAACCGGGGACCTCCTGGTTACAAGCCTGTTTCTTTAACCACTGGACCTCATCCATTGAGAGGAAGGGTATATCAGGTATTTAATATTATTTTCATTAATTTATTAAAAAAGAAACAACGTACTTAGGCTAAATTGGTTTATTGAAACAAAAAGTATGGCACATAAAGAAAATATTTTATGAATTTTAGTACTGCGTGTGGACCTAGTCAGCACATACAAGGACAGGCCATTAGGAGAGAATACATAAACCACACATTATGACACAGAACCAAAAGAGAAAAGTGGGAAACACACATAAAGCAATAATGTAGGACACAGCTAATAGCCAGGACCAGAAGTAGTGGACGAATGAATGATAACAGATGTTAATATAGCAATCTCCTGTGTCATGAAGAGTGGTTTACGTATTCTCTCGGCGAGTGACCTACCACTTGCTGTTCTGACTTGCGCTGGTTGTTCTTGCACTGTGCTTCTGCCGCTCAACATGATCGCCACTTCTACAATAAAAATCGGTGGCCCAACCTACTCAGCATTGATTGGCTGGGTGCTGTCACTGCGCCACTAAACTCGCTTGCGTGGGTTTTTAATTTCATCAGCGGGGCAGACGCGATTGACTTTAATCACTGCGTTTGCGATTACACTCATTTCATCAGAATAGGGCCCTAGGTCACCTCTCTCTCTCTCTCTCTCTCTCTCTCTCTCTCTCTCTCTCTCTCTCTCTCTCTCTCTCTCTCTCTCTGTGACCCATCACTGTAGTTGTGGAAAAGCAGTGAGGTAAAGAGGAGCACTGCATCACACCACATATCCAAAACACACTGCAACATTTTTTTTTTCTGCAGTCCTCAGTTTACTAGTGACAACATGAAGTGTGTTGGTGTTAGCTCTGACTTTGATTGATATTCAGCTGAGAGCAACCAGTTGGATTCAAACTAAAGCAGTTCACCAGGAAGGAAAAAGTAGCCCACTGTTCACATGCTTGATTTGGATCTTCTAAAAGGGCAAACAGGATTCCAGTGTAATATTTACAATGACTGCTTCCTAATGCTGGCTTTGGGCCCATGGGAAACTGAAAAGATACGAAGAGAACAATGGGGAGTGGATTCATGGGTGGTTATTTGTCTTCATCAAATCCATAATATTACAGGTGTAGGCTGAATGGGCCAACGGAGCTCTGTCCTCACTGGAACATATTATAATATACATTATTGTACCTGCCTCGTTTCTAGGGGTATAGATGTATCGTGAACCATAGGCCACTGGCACTGAACACGATTTGCAGCCAATTTTGCACTACTAATGCTGAATGTTTTATTTGCAAAGTCAAGTATCCAACACCATTGAACCTTAACATGTTAGGAAGGGGAGGGCTGTATGTTCAACCACATCCTATTTCTGTCCATGAAACATAAGGCCATTCGGTCCACCTATGCTCGCTCACTTAATGCAAGTGTGGTCCGTTAATGCTCAGGAGAGGAAAAACAAAAAAACCCTAACCATTAAGTTATTAGGGGAAATTAAACCTCTGGGAATCCGTGGCTAAGTGGACCACCCTTCCTTCAGGCAGCTAGCTAAAGGTCTTATCATGGTCACAGAGAGGGTTACACGGTAATGTTCATACAGCAACCAGTCTATTCTTGAAGGATCCGATAGTCTCTGCTTAAACAACTCTGTCCGGCAGCCTGTTCCAATGGTTCACCACCCTTTCCGTGAAAACGTTCCCCTCAGTTCTGAATACCCCCTCTTCAGCTTCCACCTGTGACCCCTGGTTCTGCTCTGTGACCTGTGAAAAATAATTCACAGCAGTTACTTTGGTAAACCCCTGTGGCAGTTGGTGCTGGAATGCCCAGGCTCAGCGCAGCAGTAACACCCGGGCTGCTGTTCCTCCGGCTGAATCTCTACAGTCTGGCTTCTGGCCGCATCACATTACTGAAACTGCTCTGCTCAGGATTGTGAATGATCTCCTGCTTAATGCTGATGCTGCTGCTCCCTCTGTGCTTGTCCTCCTTGACCTAACAGCCACTTTTGACACCATAGATCATGGCATTCTTCTTGACCGCCTTCAGAAGTATGTTGGGCTCTCTGGAACCTGTCTCTCCTGGATGTCCTCTTACCTATCCGGACGCATGCAGTCTGTTTTCTATGCTGGATGCAGTGGTGTCGCAAACCCAGTCACTTGTGGTGTCGCCCAAGGATCTGTTCTTGGGCCCCTACTCTTCAATATCTACATGCTTCCCTTGGGTCACCTCATCCGCCAACACAGCCTCATGTTTCACTCCTATGCTGACGACACCCAGCTCTACTTAAAACTTGACCCTGGAAGCCCCTCTGCCATGGTCCGGCTCTCGTCTTGCATTCAAGGCCTGGATGTCTGCCAATTTTCTTCAGCTCAACACCAGCAAATCTGAAGTCCTTCTTGTAGGATCTAAAACTTAAGAATCTCAATATAACTGCCCTGAACCTCGGAAACTGTCTGCTGCTGCCTTCCCCCACAGTATGAAGCCTTGGAGTACTTCTTGACAGCAACCTCTCCTTCGATGTCCACATCTCCTCCACGGTCAAATCTTCCTTTTACCATCATCGAAACATATCCAAAGTCTGTCCCTACCATTCCCTCCCGGATGCAGAGATATTTTGTCATGTATTTGTCTCCTCTTGACTCGACTACTGCAGCTTTCTTTATGGTGGTCTCCCTGCACGCACCATAAACCGACTGCAGCTAGTTCAGAATGCCACTGCCAGGATCCTTACCAGATGTAAAAAATGTGACCACATCACCCCCAATCTTGCCCAGCTGCACTGGCTACCTGTAAAGTTCAGGATTACTTTCAAAACTCTCCTGCTCACCTACAATGCCCTTCATCACACAGGTCCCAAGTACCTCCTCAACCTGCTGACCCGTTATGTCCCTGCCCACAAGCTGAGGTCCTCCGACTCTGACCTGCTTGTTATCCCCAAGCAAAAGTGCACCACACTTGGAGAACGCTTGTTTAGCTTCATGGCTCCAACTCTTTGGAACTTTCTCCCAGCTTTGGTGCGTGATGCTCCCACCATCGCTCGCTTTAAATCAACTCTCAAGACCCACTTGTTCTCTCTTGCTATCAATGCTCTTTAAGCCTGATATCTGTTATTAGCTGCTGTGTTGCTGCTACTATTTCATGTATTATGCATTTTCCACTGTATTTAATGTATTATGCTTTTTTTTTTTTTTTTTACTGTATTTCATGTATTATGCATTGTTTTTTTTTACTGTATATCATGTATTATGCATTTCTCTATATTTAAAGTATTATGGATTTCTATATTTAAAGTATTATGGATTTTCTTGTTGTTACTGCATCTTGTAAAGCTCTTTGTGATGGTGTTCCACTTTGAAAGGCGCTATATAAAATAAAGATTTATTGATTGATTGATTGATTGCTATGACATACCCTTCAATCCTGGAATTAATCGTGTTGCTCTCCTCTGTACTCTCTCCAATGCCTCAATGTCTTTCTTATGGTAAGGGGACCAGAACTGGACACAATATTCTAGGTGTGGTCGTACCAGTGCATTGCATAATTTTAATATAACTTCTCTTGATTTTAATTCAACTGTCTTGGCTATATAGCCTTTTTTTATAGCTTCTCCTCTCTGTCTAGTTGGCTTAAGAAATGAATCCACTACTACCCTCAAGTCATTTTCATACATAGTCTTCTCTATTTTGTTACTCTTCATGTTATACTTGCCTCTAATGTTTTTGTTCCCTATGTGCAAGACTTTACATTTATTCACATTAAATTTCATCTGCCTTGTCTCAGCCCAAGCTTGAATCTCTTTATATTATTGAAGTTGCTGATTGGAAGCAAATTTGCATAGTTTACTGATTATGTCTTGGTCCAAGTCATTTATACAGATTAAAAATAGCAATTGTCCCAATACTGATCCTTGTGGTATCCCACTTGTTACATTACTCCAGTTTGATGCCTGGCCTCTAATTATAACTCTCTGCTTTCTATCTTGTAACCAGTTGTGAATCTATGCTGCTATTTTACCATTTATTCCTACTGATTTAATCTTTAGATATAGTCTTTCGTCCAGTTTTCCAGTCCAGTGGGATGGCTCCATTATTTATAGATTTATTGAATATATTGCATATTGGTTTAAAAATCTGTTCTCTAGTTTCCGTAAGGACTCCTGGACAGATTCCATCGGGCCCTGAGGATTTGTTTATTTTAAGTGCTGCTAGCTCCCTTAGTACTTCATTCCGTCTATAACAAACTCTGGTAATGATGTTTGTGTACATTCTGTTAACTTTGGTATATTGTATAAATCTTCCTTTGTAAATACTTGTATAAAGTATTGATGAAGTACATCTGTGATTTGGTTGTCTTTAGTCACTAAATTACCACTGCTGTCACATAAACTACTGACTTCCTCTTGCAGTTTCCTTTTAGCATTAACATATTGAAAAAAAAACCTTTTGGATTAAGTTTACTATCTACTGCTACTTGTCTCTCTAGTTTCCTTTTCGCTCTCCTGGTCTGCTTTTTAAGGTCTCTACAGGCCTCTCTGTATTCTATTTGTGAGGCTGCTTCCTTTGATTTAATAGAAATATATAATTTTCTTTTATTTTTAATACCCAGTTTAATAGAAAACCCTTGTTCAGCAACTCGTGGTGACTCACCATTCAGATATTGCAAGTGACAATCTGCTGCATAAAATATCCAGGACCTATTTTTTTTGTTGTTGTTTTTTTACATTTTTTTTTTTAGGTATTAAAAGTCAGGCAATAGTGACATCATAGTATCATAGTATATAGTAGATGTATGCTGATACTTATACTCGTAATTGCCTTTAAGCAGTATTTATCGTCATATTAAAACACACTGTGATGAGACAAAGGGATTTTGGCTTGTAATTCTGACTGCCAACAGCAAAAGGTTTCAGCCCAGCTTAAAGTACACTTCACCAGGATCACGTGGGGCATGGCCACTAGTGTCAGAGGAGAATTATAAACACCTGCAAGTTAGTGATTGGTGCTTCCATGACGCTGGAAGATTTAATGTAATGCTGATTTTGCCCTCACGCCCCACAGTTTTGTTTTTGTTACCTAAAGAAATTTTCACTTGCAATTACTGTGTTATTGTCTCCTTTCCACCATCTTGTCACACACACGTATTTATTAATGTGTTGATTTTAAAACAAGAGAAGTTGTCCTTCCCTTTAGAAGTGAATACCAATCAATGGCAATTAACTTCCGCATTGAGTGTTTTAAAAGCCGATTGGAGGTGAGTTTTCCTCTCATCCGGGGCGCTGACTTTTTAACTGTAGTAGTGCTGTACTTAAACATTACCCTCACAAGACAAGTCCTCATTAGTAAATTAATGACATAAATGAGAGACAGAAAAAGATAGACTCTAGTAATAACAGACTCTGCTAATTCATATAATTGTAGGACTAACCCATTCAGTGTTGCATCTATTCTATTCTTTAATCAATAAAGCAAAGGTAGGAAGGTCAATATTAAATTACAGGGGTAACAAAAAGGTTCAACAAACAAAACTGGCAGATACAAGCAAAAAGAATCAGGCATGTTCCCACTCCCAGTAACACATTCACAAGGCCTCACATGAAAAAGCTCAATTCCAACCAGGGCCACCATGTAAAAACAAAACAAAAAAACAGTGAAGTCGTCTGAACAGAAGCCGACTGATCTGGGAAGTAGTAATGAAACCAAATGGTGTGGAAAATGGACAGCAAAATGGGTCCCACTGCTTTTGATTGCATGTCACAGGAACAACCCTCTGCCAGCAGGTGATTGGTTACGAATTACTGTAGCCTTTTGCTTTAGGCTTGTGAAATTTCTTCATGACTTGATGTAATCCTTTAGTATGCTGATTGATCTGTATGTATGATAAGCCATACTGGGATCCTCTGAGGACTGCACAATAACACGTGATACAGTTTATGCAATAAATCAAACTCTGTGGAGTAATTAGACTAAGCTATATGTTTATGTTCACAAATAGCCCCTGTAGTATTTGGTCATTAACAACAATCATGTGCTAGCAACAGTAAATGTGGTGGGGTGATTGCCAAGGGGGATATCTCTGTTTGATCTGTCAATTATAAGATTAACCCATCGTAATTGGAAAATACAGGCTCTCAGGAGATTTCCCCTTATCAACTATAAAGGGTCTCCCACGATTTGGACAATTACATGACAAAAATATAAACCCTGTTTGATTGGTTATAAAGGTTCTTGGGTGGTCTATAATGACGGCATGCCATTCCCAGAAAAAAATAAATAAAGTAAAAAAAAATACTGAAACAATCCAAGGTAGCTCTGAAAAATAAATAACTAAGCAAATTGGTGCACTTTTCCATAAACGATGTCCCTTGATTTACAATGTACTTGAATTATTGCTGTGGAGCAAAGGCTCATAATATAGGTGAATCTTAAATCAGTACCAAAGTTGCTATAAATGATACGAAATATAGACCAAAGACTTTATCAGCTTAAAACGTACTTTCTCTAATCAAACTGCCATTGTTACTTTACTGCTGCAAAAACAGACAATATATTCTGTCTGGACTGTCCCGGATCAAGCACAAAACAGACTTGTATGTAAAAAACAGACAGACAAAAAACACAAAACAGACTTGTATGTAAAAAATAATGTGATATCTTGTAACAATTATAAGTCGCCCTGGATTAGGGCGTCTGCTAAGAAATAAATAATAATAATAATAATAATATATATTCTGTCTGGACTGTCCTGGATCAAGCACAAAGTAGACAATATATTCTGTCTGGACTGTCCCAGATCAAGACTGTGGCTCCTATTTGTTTTTTTACTCAAGAGTGCAATATTGAGTAGGTGAGCAGCAGAAAGGGGGAGAGGCAGGGAAATCAGGTTAGAGGAGTTTTGTAGTGGCAGGGAGAAGCCAGAGTACAGGAACGAGGGGAGAGGATTACAGGGATGGTGCTGAAAGGGAGGCAAAAACAGACAGGTATAGGAGGAACAAGAGCATTAATTAATAAAAAGAAAATAAAGAAATGTATGCAAAGATTGTTTGGAGTTGGAGCTTTCACATTCAATGCTGGGGTAGAAGATTTTGCAGCCGATCCACGTTGGCCTGTCCTTGTATGGACTACCACGCTTCGACTACTGGCCCTTCAGTGAGCTGGTGCTGAATGCTGGCACACTAGGTTAGCGACTTATATAGTTCCCTGGAGGTTGAGAGCTGTGTGCCTCAGACAATGGCTTGCAAATTACTCTAAATCAAGTCAGCCACGCCCTGTTGCAATTTGGCAAATTGTTAATTTAACACAACTCCTTCACGTTACAGCATCAAACTATCAATAACTCGGGGCTCCCGAGTGGCGCATCTGGTAAAGGCGCGCTGCGTGTAGTGCAGGATGCTCCCTATAGCCTGGAGGTTGTCTGTTCGAGTCCAGGCTATTCCACTGCCGACCGTGGACAGGAGTTCTCAGGGGGAGGAGCACAATTGGCCGAGCGCTGCCCGGGGGGTGGGGGGGCTTACAGGCTGACAGCACACATTTCGGAGGACAGCATGTGTTCATCTTCGCTGCTCCCGAGTCAGTGCAGGAGTGGTAGCGGTGAGCTGAGCCTAAAATACATATTTCAAATTGGGAGGAAAACTGGATAAAATCAATTGGCGACTACTAAATTAAAATAAATAAATAAATAAATAACAATAACTCACTTTATAATTAAAACAAACCTATATTTATTTATTTATTTACAAGAGCCTTCTGATCTGTCTGCTAGCCTGCTCATTAATGCATTAGCAAGCAGGTTTCAGGGAAGCTCCTATTCCTACTGTGAAAACTGCTCTGGGTAAAATTGTGTTCACGTACGATAAAATGTAGGAATAATGGCAGGGAACTGCAGATTTAAAATAAAATGTCTTTTAGTTATGTTGTCTTAAGATACAAGCTGATTTAAATGTCAGTCAAGGTCAGAGCACCAGGAAGCCAACTCGTGGCAAAGCCACTCTGATCTCTAATATTATTTTGGTGTCTATAGTGTGGATATCAGCTTGTATCACACAGCAGTCTATATGAGTTTCTATATTTAATTATTAATAATGAACATGTTTGTTGACAAGGTTTGGGGTTTCATGGTTGTACTACTCTTGCCATTTCCAACAGATCTGAATTGTGCTGGAGAAAAGGTTTGGTCTGTTTACAGTTATTTCATTTGGGTTGTGTGGAAGGCTAAATTTAATAAGGGCTTATTTTCAGATTCCATAACATTTTTATTTTTGTAATTGCTGTGGTGAGCTAAAAGAAATAAATAAATAACAGCAAAACTGATGAGTAAGGAATCATGAAAAATCATATCTTAAAACATTATTCAACATTTGTTATATAAATAGGCACTTACTCTAACTGACACCAAAAATAATATTCTCCTCAGTCTTTGGAACTTCCTAATGTAGAGTGTATAATTTCAATTATATGTGAATGATTACGGAATGGACATTATTATTAGTGTGTATCTGTGGTTTTGATACATTTTAAGTTTTGCATTCTACACTAACATGTATTCACACACTTGACAGGGGTTGCTTCTTTCAACAAACAAAAAACAACTTAAAATTGGACTTGGACCTTCCGTTTAAGGGAATATTTTTTTAATAAAACATCCTGTAGTTTTTATAGCAGTTGAAAACCATTATTATTATTATTTATTTTTTAGCAGACACCCTTATCCAGGACGACTTACAATTGTTACAAGATATCACATTATTTTTACATACAATTACCCATTTATACAGTTTTTACGTGAGCAATCTAGGTAAAGTACCTTGTTCAAAGGTACAGCAGCAGTGTCCCCCACCTGGGATTGAACCAACAACCTTCTGGTCAAGAGTCCAGAGCCCTAACCACTACTCCACACTGCTGCCAAAACTACAATTCGCAGAACCCAGTGCAGCCCAAGAAAATTCACCTGAACCCTTGCATTTATTACAGTGGAACAGCTTAAACACATCTGTGAAAGACTTAATTGAGGCAATGTTAAAGCTGACTAAATTTCTTTGCTTCAAGCTGGAAAACACATTGTACAATAGGTCACATCTTCAGTCATTTGTTTTCTTTCTAGCTTTAATTAATCATCTAGGCCTGTGTTATAATCTTAAGTGTATTTTCTGGAACTTACACAAATGCAAATGTAACTAAGAACGGCTGGGTTCACTCAGGAGAAAGAATTGAGAGTAGACCATTATCTGCTTTCATCATTAGAGGTGTAATGCATGATACTTTATTTTGTTGTTGTATAGTAATAGAGGTATTATCATTTGCTTTGTGATACAAGACCAAAACCACAACAGCTCATTGTAGTTCACCAAATCTCATTTGAATGAAGAATCTGTGTATTTTATAGTTTGTATACATACTCTCCTTATCTCAGTTAATAACAAATGAGTTATTCGATAAATGATCGTTTGATATCTTGTTATGCATCATGCCTATCAGGACCATCACACATATCGTGACACATATAGTATTGCAACCTGTACTGTGTCGTGACATACACTACATACTGAATGAAACTGAAGTAAGAGGAACTCAGTGGAGACACTAACTGTCAACTGCTGCACACGTCCACATTCATTATATGCTTGGGCATGTCATGTAAACTTTTTTTTTCTTCTTGTAGTTCATATTTTCCAAAATGACATGCCACCAGTTTCTCCCGACATACAAGCACTCAGAATTGTAGTTAATAATTTATTTGAGTATTAGCTTTTCAATACGTATAACCTTCTGTGTTATACCGAAAAATAAAATATGGTTAGGTTTATTAATCAAGTCATTAAAAAATCGTTTTGAATAATCACAATGATACATTTAGTATTGTGTAAACATAAAGTACAGTAGTCAGTCTTTATTCGTTCCAATGGAACACATTGTTAAAACCAGAAACTAGATGGATTAAACAAAAAAAAAAAAAAAAAGATTTTATTTTATTGGCTTTTAGTTTACAGAAAGGGAAGGGAAACAAAAAACGTAAATATCAGAGGTTAAAATTTGAAAGTGCTCAAGTACTGTGGTAAAGTTTTTGCTGGTAACTGTAAAGTGTAGAGAGGTCAACTAAATATTCTATTTTGCTTCCATCTCCAGGAGGCTGGAACCCCAAATGCAAAATAAATATAACCATCACGTTTCACATTTTGCGGTGAATATGTGAAGAAAGCGCCACTTGACCAAGCCACCAGCTGCAGCTTGCCACAGCTTTTCTACCGCTGTCAGCTGACAGGAACTAGAGACCTGGAAGTTGATACGAGAAGGAAGGTCAACAAAGCTCTTCCTGCAGCTGCAATTTGTGAGTAGACAAAAGTAAAATACATGTTTTCTATAAAATATTCGGTTACAGTTTGATAATGTAAATCAGTGGAAGCGAGAGGTGTTATGACAACGCAATGGTTTTGGAGTGTAGTGTACCGTCTAGTTTAAATGAGACAGTAAGGACATCGTGCTGGTTTGTTTGTTACTGTGCTGCACGAGCTGTCATTATTTAAGCGTATGATGTTTAAAATGTGTTTACGTTTTTGGACGGATATAGATATTCTTACGTGGCAGGGACGTTATACTTGTGCACGAAAACAACAACAGAAAACGTTGTCAAAAGTTTTAACGCTGTGTTTTTGCTTGGCTTCTTGATCTGAAATTTGAAAACCGGAAGATGATCCACCCAAAGTAATGGTGATACACTGACATAACTTACCAAGTAGTGTTTAAATTTCAGTAATATTATTAATTAAATGCACTGACCTTCTATTAAAAATGCAGTTCTGTGGCTATTGCGTCGTTTGTTTTATTTGTGAAAACAAAGCACATGGAATTAGAGTGTTTGAATGTGATGGGAAAATACTAATTATAAACCATTGGTTAATGTTTATTAATGTATTAAAAAATAAAATAGTACCTCTTGTCTGTTACACCTCTGTAAATTGTTAATTTCGTTTTTTGTGCTAACATTTACATTGAAAATCCTGAACTAGTAAATGCAACGATCTGGGCTTTTTAGGACATGGTCCTGTAAACTTTACGATGTAGTAGGCCTTGTATTATTCTGTAATTGTGTAATGCTTAGATTAAAAAAAAAAAAAAGTTATTTATGTTTCGTGTCGACCTGCGTCGTGTATTGTTTAACAGTGGGGAACATACATTTAGTTTTATTCAGTGTTTAGAATGGCGTCTTTGGAGGATTGTCCATTTATTGTGGTATATTTTGAAATAAATATGAATTACTGTAAAAAGTTATTAATTATGTGCACTGTAAATATAACTGCATATAACTGCACATTAAAACATATCAGTATATTGTACTGCTGTGTTTTTTATTTCTTTTGTTTTATTTTGTTTCTCTTGTTAGCTTTTGCTGCAAACAGGGATTTACTGTATATTACACTAGTGAATGGTATGCAAAATCGGCCCTTTCAACAATTATATCCCCCTGTATGAAGTTCACATTTGATGGATTTTTATTTAAACCTCACATTGGTTGAATTCCTTCTCCAGTACTGTTAAAAGCTAGATGCGATTTAAAACCAAACTTAAAATGTTTTATACTTCATGGTGGCTATGTATTGTGAATACAAACAGTGCTGTGTTCCCAGAGTATATGTTTCACATTTGTATTTGTTATTTCCCTTCAGTGTCTAGGAGTAGGTCCTACTCTTCCTCTTGCTTGTATTCAAGTCTATTTTAAGATAGTTTTCAACCTTTTTTTTTTCCTGCACTGCAGGGATCAAGTGTAAACTAGGGTTTGGAATTTACTGCTTCTTTGGCGGTACCACCTTACAGTGAACATGTGTGCAAAATAATACATCTCTGAAATCCTTGATATAAATAAAAAATACAAGGTGGCAGTAATCTATAATTTATTTAAGAACCTTTGCAATTATTTGTATTTAATTTTTATGTTTTGTCTAATTTTAAGTTTACATGTATAATAATATAATTAATAAACATACACAATTAGTCTAATCTAGATTTTCACAATTTCATAAATTCCTCATCATTCATTTAAAAAGTATCTTTTAAAATTTGAAAAATAGTTTTAAAATGTCCGTGCTTTTCTTTATTGTACATAATTACATCACTGTAAAATGTGTGTCTTTTAATATAATGCATTCTGTACAGGGATGTTGATTGTTAAACTATGCAGTACCATTTTATTTATTTATTTAAACTAAAGGCTACACTAACCGCTGCTTTGCCTGTGGTTCTGTAGCAGTACAATATGGGTGCTATTTCAGGTGGTAGGGGAAATTTGCACAGTTAGTGCTTTCTATTGTTTTAATAGCTTACATTTTAAGACACTTAATGTGACTTAAGCCAGCTCATATTATTGCATATATATATATATATATATATATATATATATATATATATATAATGCCCCTATTACTTATACATGCAAAAAAGGGTATATTTTGGGGGAGGAATTGAATTCCGTATTGTAGCTAGACTGTATGTTTCAGGAAATCTGTATTAACCTATTAGTGTGGGGTTTTGATTGGAGGGGAGCCATCTTCACGCTGAGCCTGCGTTACTGCTTGAAGCCTTCCTGTGACTGTTCCGTATCCACGACCCAGCCTAGGGTGGCCTTTTGACAGATCGCTAGCCATTTCCTGCCTTCTACACCAGTACTAATTGGAAATTTGGGTGGCCTTGCTTATTTATTTTGATGGAATGTGGTGGGTTATATTTTCATGGCACTTTCTCAGCAGTGCAGCATTTCATTTCCCACAAAGGATGAAAAACGGGTAAAAAAGGGGGTCAAACATACCTCGTTTCAATTAACGGAAATCTTTCTGCAGCATAAACATTTGTTTTCCTGGAAGTCTTTTGAGATTGTTAAACTTGACCTGCTAATCTATTCACAAATGGAACATTTCTGCTTTTTTTAAATATATTAAGTAAAAAGAAAATAGGCAAACAAACAATTGCCGCAAAATCTTTTAAAAATAGTATTCAAAAAATGAAATGATAATAACACAAATGGTATACTTGTTTGTTTACTATTGGATCAGCAAAAAGAGTGAACTTTGTCAATGACTGAATTTGTCAATAAGTAATCTATTTGTGAACATACAAAATTCGCTTACCAAGTTTTCCAAATGAACATTAGGTTGATTTTAATGCCAGTTGCACAAATCACCCCAGTAACATAAATAAAATATCTTACTATATTGAACAATTTTGTTCATGCCATTTGCCACTCTTCCTCTCCAAATTCCCATGGGAAATGGATTTCAGTTTAGAGGTGCCACCACCCCTCCCCCTATTGACCTACAGTATAACTATTTGCTTTCCTGCTGGCTGTTGAACATGGAGTGTTACTATAGATTGTATTCTAGGCACATATAGGAGCACTTAAATTCTGTGTGTATAAAGCCAGACTCATAAATAAATAAAATAAGGAAATGAAGTTATAAAACTGTTTGTTTAATATTATTGACACCTTTTTTTAGCGGTGGTTCCAGTTGGATTTGTAGCTGGACTGGGGGTGTTTATGCTTCAATCTGTGTAGCTTTTAATTTTTCTTATTCTTACTGTGGTTGGCTGCAAAGACAACAGGGCTAGCCAGATATTGGATAATGTTTGAGTTGTTTTTTCTTTTGTTCAGTTTCCTAGTAACTGAAGACATTGTATTCTGGAAGATGCAGCCAAGTTGTTAGTGGAAGTTTTAGGGGCGGGAGGACAGGCAGGCAAACAAGCTGTGCAGCAAAATTGCTATGCATATTTTTACGCACTAAATTAAAATTTGGTGCATATTTCTGATTTTGTAATCCGTAAAAACAGAAGGTACTCAGTTTATCTGGACCGCTGGTTGTGCCCTTGTTTCTCAACTAGGTTGCCTTTGTAAGTCTCAAACTGCCAGCAATACAATAATATTGGTGAATATAAGACAGCATGCAGTCTTGTAAAAGAGAAAAATGCTACTGTATTGGGACCAAAAATAGATTGAAATGTCTTGCGTTTAGTCCATGGCTTTCTAACTTTAACAGGGCAAAAGCAGACATAGCCCTATTTAGCAACGTTCGCAAACCCCTAAGGCAATCGCAAAACACTTGCAGACAGTTAGCGCACCAGAATCAGGTGCATGTGGGGGCAAACAGACTTTGCCCACCTATGTGATTTAGGAACAGTGTTTTAGTGCCCACCTGGCAAGTCAGCATTAGCGCTGGACGTGGGCTGAACTTTAGGGGATCGTCCACATTTAGGAACAGTGTAGCGATTTAGGAAACCATCAACAGTATTAGCATTTGCGTTTCAATTGACATGTGAAAACCAGGTCTAAACTGTGTGCAAATTACATGATCCACTATAAATACCGCTGAAACTACCAGGGAAGCAGGCAAAGAAAAGAGAGGAAAAAAAGAGAAATAAAAGAAATATGGAGTGCACACTGGAGTTCTACGTGGCCAGACAAAGAGAGGAGGAAGAGACGTCCCCAAATATTTAGAAGTCATCTGTCTTTACTGAGTCTGTCTGACGCGCAATGTATGCAGCAATTTCGCCTCAACAGACAAACAATCACTGACATTATTATTTAGCAGACATCTGCCAACTGCTTCAGGCTGACCTGGAAGGAGACATGCGGAGAGCACACTGTTTGCCTGTAGCACTAAGGGTACCTGCTGCACTAACATTTTATGCCACTGGCTCGTTCCACTGTGGATTACTGCAGGCGTGAGCCAGTCGGCTGTATCATGTGCAGTGCAAGATGTAACTTAAGATTTAGTAAAGCAGGCAGGAGAATTCATCCATTTCCCAGTCTCTCACAAGCTGCAACAAAAGGTATGGGTTTCCTTGTGTCCTGGGAGCCATCGATTGCACACATGTACAGCTACGCGCACCAACACAGAATAGGGACCTCTACATAAATCATAAGGGGACCTATTCTTTCAACGTGCAAGTAGTGTGTGATGCCAACAATACATCATAAATGTGTATGCAAACTGTCCTGGCTCCACTCATGACTTGTTTATCCTCGCTAATTCGCAGGTGGCAGCTGCATTTCAGCGGGATGACAGTCTGAGAGGCTGGTTGATAGGGGACAACGGATATCCACTGAAGCGGTGGGCACTAGGGGTGCTAGATTCAGTTTAATTTAATACATAAACTTTTAAAAATATATAGTTTAAATGTTAAAATAAAAACATTTTAAAAAGATGGTGTGTAAGGGGGGTAGTATGCCTCCCCCTCTGTGTGGTCTCGACAGCAGGAGAACCGGCAGTCGGCCATCTTGGGGAAAGTGCGTTAGCTGCAAGGGCTCTGAGCATTTTAAAATAAATAGCTTTCTATAAATTACCTCATACATGTCTATAAATAGGTATTTTACTTCGTCTTTTCTACTCTCCTTAAATGCAATTGAGTAGGGCTGTCAGTTAAGACCTACAAAATATAACCGTTCGAGTAAATATCAGTGATTGCACCATACATTTTCTGTGTATTCCTCTTCCCATGATGTTATTATTTTAATATCATTGCAGTTAAGTAAAAGCTTGTGCACAACAATTAAACGCGAGGGGTAATTACGCCTGGGTAGAGTCAGGAGAAAGAAAAAAAAAAAACAACATTCGCAACTAGCCAAAAGCAAGTTTAACATACTACAGGAGTGTTACTAAAATATTTATTCCAAACAGATTACAGTACTTTTGGAATGTAATCTATATAAACTAGACACAAGTTTCTGAAAAACATCTTTTTTTTAATTTTTTTATTCAGTGATAGCTGCAGCAGCATCATGCATTGCATCTTGTTAATAATACTGTACATTTTTGATTTAATCGTAGCAGCCCTACAATTGATAGCTGTTAATTCCATTTGTGTATCTCAATCACAACTGAGAAACGCGTTCATAGTAAAACTGGTTACATTTTTTTTTCTTCTATCAAACAACTAAATGGGCTTTTAAATGGTAAGTCTTACTTTTTCATTTAAATGCCGAAGCGACTACTCTTTATTAATTTAAATAGTTTAAATAGCATGCTGGACATTGGGAGAATATCCAGTGACAATGATTAAGGCCCTGTGAAAATCGCGATTTCACGGGCTGTGCGGAAATCGTGAAATTAGACCAGAACTGCGATTATTTTACAATATTCTTAAGAAATAAAAATAATTTAATAATTATTTGTATTTCATACAAAAAAATATATTTACATTAACAAAACTGTACAGCTCTGCTGTGTGCCTGCGTGTAATATTCGCCATGCACACAGTGCTGTGCAGTGATTGTCATGCAGTCTAAGTAGGAAATTTAAATACTACACACTGTAAACAAAAAAATGGACGTCTTAGACTAAAATGTGTCTGCAGCAGATCACGTAAAGCAGTATCCAGAGATGGAGGTAACTCTTCTGTATGTCCAGCAACGTTACTGTAGATCACTACCGAAAAGCGTCTGTTGACAGGCATTTAGATTCACCGAAAAGAGAAAGGCGGAAATCCAGAGCAGTACTACGACTGCTTTACTTGCAAAGAAACAAAAAACGGTGACTTCCATATTCCAAAAGTCCACTTATTACATTTTGACCTGACAAAGGCGTTTGCGCAAATATCCCTTTTGAAAAATTGGACAACCAAAAGTTACAGAAATTCTTCACACAGAGTGTAGCAAATGGTGGAGTGATTTCGTCATCAGCCCAGCTGAGATGTGAATACTTACCTAGAGCTGCCGAGTATCACAAGCAGGAGATTATGGAATTGGTAAAACAGTCTGGTTGCTTGTCAGTGGTCACACTGACGAGTCAATAGATGCACAAGATCAGTATTGTGTTATGCATTTTATTTGTTATGCAAGACCTAAATGGTGAACATGCACCTGATGTACTAGAACTAAAAGCTGTCCTTGCAGATACACTTTACCTACAGGCTGTTAATTTCAACACTGTTTCACAAGCTATTGTAAAGTGCTTGAGTAACTTTGATGTTAATTTTGAAGTCAGTGCACTTATCTGTATATTTGCTGTTTTTAAAAAAAAAAAAAAAAAAAAAAACTGTACATGTAATTTATTTTATATTTCCTTGCACAGTCTGTGAAGTACGATACTTTACCCGTGACAATGCCGTGAATTTTAAAGAAAATTTCCACAATTTTCACAGGGCCTTAACTGAGTTGCCGTTATTTGCAGACACCCACTTTTTAATCTTTGACCTGCACATTTTTGACAAAGTTTAAACGATTAAGCAAAATTAAAAACGTTTGACACTTTACTAACGTTTAAACTCTAAACGATTTACACCCCGAGTGGCTACTGACACTTCTGCTCAACCCCACGACCCCTGCCGAACAGAACTATAACCGTACCTTTAAATGTGCTCGTACTGTAATTGAGCAAACATTTGGAATCCTCAAAATGCGATTCCGATGTTTGGATGTCTCTGGGGGAACATTACAGTGCACTCCTCAGAAGGTTAACAATATCTCCTGGCTTCTTGTTTTTTACATAACATAGCTTTCCGTAATGGATGTGATACTAATTCCTTATTGGCTGTAACCTTACCCCCCCCCCCCCCCCCCCCCCCGTGCTTTGATTGGGTGGGCACATGATTCGCTTTTTGATGTGAGTTAGCCCATGCATGAGACCCGACTTCCAAGTCACGTTTTTGTGCGCTATGTTCTCTAGTACAACACCCCCTTTAAAAGCTAACTGGCTGTATCCTGGTTTGATGTTCAAAGCTTGTTTGTCCAGGATATGAAATGAAAACACATTGTGTTTGATAATGATTATGTTTCACTTCTCCATGGGTGGCAAAAATGTGGAGCAACAACTTTGCCATATACTGCTTTGATATTGATGGGAGTCATGAATTTGTGTCAAACACTCTTGTGTGAACGAAAACAGAAATTGTGCATTTAAAATTGTATTTATAGCACACATGTATATATGCTGCATATTGTATTGCTGTACACACAGTACTGTACATTCACGATATGTGGGAAAAGGTTTTGCTGTTACAGCACATTTGTTGAGAGGACTTATATTTTGTGGTCAGTTTTAAAAGTCTTTAACATCTACAGTCCTTTACCAGTACATTACTGGTCAAAAGTAACCCAACATGTAATTAGTCCAATTCAAGATACTGCATGTTTAGGCAATAAAACACGCTAAGGTGTTTATTTGGGGATGTCATGGTATTGCATTTTGATGGTATGATCCTTCAAAAAATATACCAACGGTTATTGTCACACCGCGGTATAATGTATTTTTATTTTATAGCTATTAAAACCAGTATACATTCCATTAACCTTTTTTTTAAAATAGCTATTTAAAGAAATACAATGCAACTTTAAATTGCTTTACATAGCTAGGTCTAGGTTTTAGCTGGAGCATATTTCCTAGTTTTCTCTACAACTCCAAAATACATTGAACATCCCATACAAATCTTAAAATAAGCTTCCATGATTAGTGCATAGTTTGCAACAAAAAAATAAAACTTTCAATGTTTCAAAACAGAAATAAGCTTAGTGTTAATTTAAGTGCTCTTAGTTTACATGCAACCACATTTATTTACCAGCTTTAAATAGTCATGAAATATTATGCAATCTTTGCTTGAGTAAAAGCAGTATAAGCTACTACTGTATTGAATGTTTAAAATGTTTTCTTCCAAAGTACACTTGGAGAATATTTTGTTCAAAAGCTTATTATGAAAAGAAAATTGCAAATTGTAAAAACAGAAGCCTGATTTCTGAATAATTGCATGCAGTTCTCCACACCTTTTTGTGTGTGACCAGATCCACTTGGGTAATGTACTGTGCAGCAGGTGAAAATGGTTTGAATCGCTGTATTGTATTAATTTATTAGTAAAAGTACTGGCAGCTGCTTTTTGGAAAAATAAACATACATTTTCTGCAGATGGATTTTTTCTTCTCCTTTACATTGGTTAGAAAGGCAAATATACCTGTACAAATCACAGCACTTGTACTGTTCAGTAAGAGTTTTGTGGCAAGGTCTCACGAACTTGGAGGAAAAAAGTGCTACCGTTTTTCTTTACACCAAAGTGATTGAGTGTTCTACTTCTGTAAATACTGATTTAACATAATAATTAATTATTATATTACTGCATTCATTAAGAGTGCAGTAATATAGTAAAACTCAGGATCTGAACTATGACTCTTTACTGTTAATATTTACATTTTTAAATGTTGTTCATGTGTTGCATGTTATTTTGACAGTGCAAGATCATTTATTGCCTCTATACACATACTGTAAAAGTTGTACACATCAATGTTGCAGTGATTAAAAAGAAAAGTAACAGTACTGTAATATGAGTGATTTTTGGATTGATACAATCAACACCACATCCAACAAAAAATTGTTTTCTTTGGAGCTCACTGTACTGTAAGGTTTAGTACTGGCCAGGACCAACCTGCAGTTCAGGCCACTAAGATTTCAGTTTACAAAAGCTGCACTGAGAGGAGTAGGTGTTTTTAGTTTTTTGGAATACTGTTTCTTCCTGCACCGAATGTAGTTAAATGTCACCGATCTACCCTGTGACGGTTACCATGGCTATCGCCTACTCTGTGATCCTGTCATGTGAATGGGACCTGAGGTACTGAGAATTATTTTACTGAAATACAAAGAAAAAATGATGTTGCTTAAACAATCGTTTTGACAAGTCGAAATATAGAATTACCTGTTTTACCGGGCAGTACCTGCTTACTTTCATCTCTGTATTGAGATCTCTCATCTCTGTACATATAGAAAGCTTTCATGTCTTCCTGCAGAAAGACCCAACACCAACAGAATTCTGAAAAGAGGCATTTTTAAAAACATCTCCTCAGCTTTTTGGGTAAAACTGTGAAATTTGAGAGCAGTACTGTATGTGGGATTTCCAGATGCCTGGATGGTTCCCAAAAACAGAAGAGAGGAACTCTCATTTTGTTCAGATCCCAGACTCAACAAATGACTACAGCAAACTTTTGCTGAAATCCCCAACAGTCTTAAAACTACTGATGCTGTAGAGAGCAGACAGCAGAGAGCACAGTACATAAACAGCTGAATCTCTACTGTATTTTACTTTTAAAGTATATATTGCTTGACTCATAAAGCTGATTGTGCAAATACAGCATGGGCATAATATTATTTATTTGTTTATTTGAATTGAGCTGCACAGAGATTATGTCTTGTTGCTGATATTTCAGTGGGTACAATATAAACAGATGACGGTATGATGACATCAGAATTTGAGGGTACCAGAGGCATTTGTAAACATAGCCAGTGGTAACTACTAATTTAAAATTGTTACAGCTCCATTCCCCACCGGTGGCCATGGTGGTAGATTTTTCACATCACGATACAAGCTCCACAGAAAATGACAATATCACGATAGTAACACGATGCATGATAATCTGGATCTAGAACCTGACACATTTTTTTCTTTAGATAATTTTAAAGAAAGGAACAGTTATATTAATGCCAACAATAACAGTATACAGTCACTAAAGCAGGGTTAGACAATAGAACTACTAGCCCTGCACCCGTTTTATAATAAAAACATCTGAGCCTCTACTCTGGGATCCAGACTTCAAAAAAAAAGATTGAGCTTAGTTTTTTCACAAGATGAAACGCAGCTTCGTATGCACTTTTTTAAATTTATTATTTTTTTTAATTCAACGTTATATGCATAATTTTAAACTGTGTAAATTTATGGAACCGCTTTCTAGTAGTTATCTAATGTAAATAGATTAAGGAAAAAAAAATTCTAAAACCCAAATATATGTGCAGAAACTCACGGCCCTAGCTGTCATCACTGGTAAAAATGATCACCGTTTCTCTTTATACACACACCTCTCTTATATTACTACAAAACATTTTAATTTTAAAAATGGAAAAGTGTTTGACTGGGTTGATAAAAAGATTCTTTAGTCAGAAATGCAGCGTCTGGTAAAGCTGCAGTAATCGTATTGCTGAGCATAACACCTGTATTTGTATTCGTATCCTACATAAATCCAATTGTTCAGTAGTTTATATTTTGTATGTTTCAAACGTAGTAAACCATAGCACTTACGATGTCTTTCTTTTTCTTTTTTTTTTTTAGTCGTTGCCAATTTTTTTATTTTTTATTATTATTTTTCTCCCAATTTGGAATGGCCAATTATTTTATTATGCTCAGTTCACCGCTACCAACCCTGCGCTGACGCGGGAGGGCGAAGATGAACACACACTGTCCTCCGAAGCGTGTGCCGGCAGCCGACTGCTTTTTTTCACACTGCGGACTCACCATGCAGCCACCCAAGAGCTACAGCGTCGGAGGACAACGCAGCTCTCGGGCAGTTTACAGGCAAGCCCGCAGGCGCCCGGACTGACTACAGGGGTTGCTGGTGCGCGGTGAGCCGAGGACACCCTGGCCGACCTAACCCTCCCTCCCCCGGCGACGCTAGGCCAATTGAGCACCACCCCCTGGGAGCTCCCGTCCTCGGTCGGCAAAGAATAGCCTGGACTCGAACTCGCGACGTCGCACTTACAATGTCTTGTACACTAGGTATTCAGTACATATTATACTGAAGCACTACCACCGCTATAGGTACCCCCCAGTGCTTTGGCATAATATACCCTGCTCCATACACAGCAGCGGCGCCATATAGAGTTGCTACGTTTAATGATTTGGTAGTGGATTTTGATACAACTTTTGTTTACATAATATGCATTATACAAATCAAAAGATTGAATTTGACATGCAAGTTACATTTAGTGTGTAATTTATAGTATTCACACATTGTCGAACGGTTTCTGTTAACAGAGAAAAAAAAACAAAGAAAAAAAACACAGTGTGTGACTGCCACCTAATGAACCTTCGAAGGTTTAAAACTACCTTCGAATTCCTGGCTAGCAAACAAACCTTCGAACACAGCACTACATAAATCGCTGGTATCACAGCAGCCTCTCCGTTGAAACCACACGCTCGTCACTCCCCTGGGGTGTGTCTGTGGAAGGCCATCTGGGTCAAAAACACACACGTTTTGATTTGGAGCAATCAGAATTTATCAAATAGTATGTGTTCTAAATAAATGTAAATTAACAATGCATTTTTTATGTAGGAGCTGGTCATTTTACAGTAGCAGTTCCGCCCCCAAATTTTGTTTTCAGATTGATTGTTCAAACAAGCTAATTATGGGTGAAAAAGACAAGACTGGCAAAAGTAAACTTTGCATACGTAGCCTTGGCAAGGTTGTCTATCAAGTTTTTTCAAGGCAAGTCACTACATAAAAAAACATGGCTGCCGTGAGCAAATCAAGAATGAAGTTGATTGGTCACATGGTTTATCAGCCATATTGGATTTGTCAAGCCAAATTTTCGAATGTCCGTAAAATGCAAAACTGGTTTTATAATTCCTTAGAGAGTGCAGATAGAGTTGTGTTTGGTATGGAACACACATAGGAACCCACACATGCTCTATCAAAAAATGTCCTTGCCTGTGACCTCTGACCTCTCCTAAAAGTCAAATGCAAAACTTGCTTATAACTCCTTAGGTAGTGCAGATAGGCTCATGGTTATTATGTAACACATAAGAACCCATATATGCTCTATCAAAAAATGCTATTGCCTGTGACCTCTGACCTCTTCTAAAGGTCAATGCAAAACGTGCTAATAACTCTTTAGAGAGTGCAGATAGGGTCATGGTTATTATGGAACATGTATAGAAACATATAAACTTCATAGCATTGTAGAGGCCTATGTGAAGTAATGTACACCAATGAATGAAGCTGATTAGTCACATGGATGGCGGCCATATTGACATTTTACACATATGTTGAATGTTCCATAACAGCAACACATTTGCATAGAAACTCTTAAAACTTTGCAGAATAGTAGAGGCATATGGAAAGTAATGTTGTGAGTTGGATGGCTGGTGGATGACATCACAGACCCGGAAGATACACACACGCAAGGCAGTGCTGGGGTAACGAATGCGCTGCTTGCGCTTTTATTAACAAAATAAAAGATTTAAACAAAACAAAACACTTTTACAAAATATAATGGCACGTTGGCCAAAAGAAACAGAAACAAATAACAAGTATCGTGCTGGTTTTGACCCAGCAATTGTTTCCTTTTTAGTTATTTCTCTATCTCCTCTCTCTACTCCCGTTCTCCACTCACAAACACTCTTCACATTGCAGCCAAGGGATTAACTAGCTATTAATTGTCTTATTATCCCTCGGTCACATTTTTCATAATCTGCGTGACTGGCAGCCAGTTAAACAATCAGTAGATGACAGTCACGCATTCTCACAAGGTATTTTAAAAACAAAAACAATAACAAATAATGGTGGACGGCACCTCGCTTGTCCTGCCAAATAATAAATCAAAGCACTGGCTTTTTGCCGTCACATAAAATACATAATAAATAATACAAATACAAAATAATACAAAGTACGCACAGGGGCGGAGAGTACCCCGTCACAAATGTCCACAACTGAATGAAGCTCATTGGTCACATGGATAGCGGCCAATCACACTGACACCTTGGAAGCCGTAAAGTTGCTAGCAACTTCTAGTTGTTGTTATTATTTCCTCGTTAATTTTGTATAACACGCATGTCTTTAAAACTGAGTAGGGGTATTTATTTATTTATTTATTTATTTATTTATTTATTTTTTATTTTTTTTTTCAGTTACGTTTCGGACGGACTTGCCTTCACACGATTCAGTTTATTTACCCAGCCATTTTTTTTTTTTTTTTTTCCGATTTCAAATGTAAGGCGACTTTTAATTTAATTTAATTATTTGTTAGACATACTATTTTCTTTAAAGTCATTGGCTCTTGTTTAATTTTCAGTGATCTGATGGGCCAGATTAGTAAGTGTGATAATTAGAATTGCAACACGTACTAAATTCAAATTAGTGTGTGTACTAAATATTTGAAAAGTGTACTAAATAATGTGTTTTTGACCGGAATGGCCTTTCATACATGCCCTACACATCACATGACACACAAAGGGCCTTTCAACTGATGGGAACTAGACTCAACCGTAAACCTTTCATATTGTTTGATTGACAAGTAAAAAATTGGTAGATTGCTATATGAAGTTACATATCCAGGGTTTTTAAAATAAACCGACGATCGACCATATAAAACGATATTTGCGTTGGCTACTTTTATTTAAAAATATTAAATCAAAGGTTTAGTTATCTTTAACCAAGTAATTAGGAGCTATCTTGTTGTTACATTAAAATGTAGAAAGCAGCTAGCCTGAATCTGTAAATATTTATAAATATGAATATATTAATGGATACACTTTTCAAATACAGTTCGCCCACTTTTCGCAACTTTGTAACATATTTGTTTGAAGTATAAACAAACATACACGATAAAAAAAAACAAAACCTGTTCTCTCTCTCATATCGAATTCTTGTACGTCACCGACTACTCTGAATAAGTTGGCAAATGTGACATTGTTTATCAGTATGTTTATTAGCACTGTTATATATTTATTAAAAATACACAACTCCATACCCATTTTCAAATGATTTGGCAGCTCTAAATCTGCAGTTACATTGATAATAGTATCTCCGTACAAGACAAACTTTCACAGTGGGAGTGGCCATTTTGGTTTTGCTGCTGTTCACTGACTTTCAACCCCGGTGAATCCGCTGCTTCAGCGGTGACGCACGGGTGAATTTAACAATAGTTAGTTGAGCAACTCCTGGTGAATTTAACAACATTTTGGTGAATCCGCTTTATATTGGTGCATGCAGCCAGGCCCACCGAGAGGGCGGGGAGGACGGGGACATTTCCCCAGGGCCCAACGCCCCGAAGGGGGGCCCTGATTTTATATAATATATATAAAATATTTTAAAACAACTAGCTCTGCACAAGACCCTTTGCGTTCCCACCACCACATTAAAAAGAAAAAAGTACTGCACACCAAGCCAGTGTGCTTCTGTTGTGTAATGATTGTATATCCAGGCGCTGTCAAACACTTCCTTTCACACAATGATTTGAACTTTCAAATTTCATATTTTGCTACACCAAAAAGCTGAAAAAAAGCATAGCAATTTTATGTATTTTTTTTAAAGACTTTTAAAAACTTTAAAAGAACCCTAAAGTTGCACAACATATACCACAGTATGAATTATTCTATTAAAGATCTATAATTTGCTCAAAACAACGTGGTGCAGCAGTTTGTTAGAAAAATTGTATTGTGTAAAGTAAATAAAGTACTTTCTTCAGCTGGTGGTAAACACAATTAGAGAATGATCGGTTATATTGCTTAAAATACAAATATATTTACAAATATATTTGACTTACCTAAAAAAAAGTTTGAATACTGTAAATAACGTAAACGTAACTACTTTGAGAGAGTAAACTATCCTGCTGCAGATTTTAATTGAGATATTGAAACTTCTATGCGCCGTTGACAGTTTCCTTCAAACCCATTATCAGAATACTGTATCGGTTGAAATGATCTTCCTCAGACACTGCTAAGATTGCAAGTATCATTGTTTGGTTTAGAAGCTGGGTTTAGACTACAGTATACTACAAAGTCGGATGAATGTAGTACCATTTATGAATTGATGTATTCATTTATTTAGTTATCGCAAATCTGTTACTCCGTTACTCGCTCAACACAAGGAAACGACACGGTGGTTGAGGTGAAATCTTTAGTTTTATAACTTATTTCTAATTTATCTTTAACTCCTTAATACTACTACCTACTCAGAGTGATTTTTAGCTTTTTTTTTACTCGTGTTGCTATAACATGGCTCTCTCTACTCTAGCTACTGTAGTAAGAACAGAAAATGGTGAAAATTGTAGATTCAACAATGCGTGGACCAATAAATACTTATTTATTTTACCAACTGTACCGAACGCAAAGCCAATGTGTTTATTGTGCAATGAATGTGTGTCCGTAGTTAAGGAATACAATATGAAAAAGCATTTTGAAATCAAACAAGGAGCTTTTGGAAATACGTATCCAGAGGGCACAGTAGTACAAAAGTAGCACAAAAGTAGAAGCACTGATCTCTTCTTTAGTTATACTATTAATATGTCACATGCATTTTAAAATGTTTGTAACGATACTCTGTTAAATTCTCACACTGTTCTATTATTAAAGTACTATTCATATTGTAAAATGTGTAAGTCTTGTTCAATATATGAACATTAAGTTATATATTATTTATTTTTGCTTAAAAATGTGCAGAGTAAAATACGCCGGCTTGCTTACTCCTAACTTTTTTCCAATCTGGCCCCCTTACATTTAAAAAACTAGTTGAAGAGCCCTGCTCTAACTAAGGCAACTCTATCTGTCCAGGGTATACGAGAAACACATGCAAGCAGTTTTACAGCAAGTACAGCAAAAACCAGTCTGCGTTGATGCAGATGAAACTACAGATGGGAGAGAAGTGTCCTGAGTATTGTATTTAATTTGTAATTTGAAAACTATATATTTTTGTAATAATAATGCCCCTCATTTTCGACTGGTCTGTATATTGTAATACCAGCAATAAGCTGTGTTTTCAAAACGCCTTTATTTGTTGACTGACCTACAGTACATTGTTACTAGTGGACTGCTTTAAGATTTTCCCTGAAAACTACAGTATCTCAGGGACTTAAATAAAAAAAAAATGAATTCAATAGATTTTTAATGTAAAAATGTTGAAATTACGTTGTTAATTCTTAATAAATTGGTAAAAACGGAAAAAATGGAATTGGCCATTTTGAAAAACGGAAATGTTCCATTCCCAGAATAATTCCCAGTATCCCTACCATTTACTTTACTAAATTACTGTAGTTTTACTGCAGCCACTTCTTTTTTATTATTTATTGTTAACGGTATAGATTTATTTTGTTCAGAAGCAGCTTCAGCTATTTGCTCTCTCAGTATAAATCTTGTTTTAGTCTTTTTTCATTCCGTTCATATTTAAATAGCCTAAGCCTTAATTCCAGTATTACAAATATTATCGTCTATGTATTTAAATATCTTGATTTATTTGAGACTGAAGCAAATGAATAAATAACAATCAATAATTAATAAATAGATGGTTTGCCTTGGATAAAGGCAGCAGCTAAATAAATGTCAAGTTACCCATTGCAGTATGCAACAAGAGAGTAATAATATGCAACTAAATTGAAGAAATGGCCTTCCATACATTATTTACGAATAGCTTCAGTATAAAAAGATAATACATGAAATAGAAAGGCTAATCTCTGAAAGACCATATTTAAACTATTGTTAATTTTATATATGGATGTTTACTGCATTCTTAATGGTTCAGCTATCTGTGCACTCAAGTTCTTTACAATTCAGACTTTGCTTACATTCCAGTTTGATTATAGCAGGGGTGCTCAGTTTACAGAGCAGAGGGGCGCATAGCAAGGCTACTGTGGCACCGTGGGCCGCAATGTGACCAAATTGCATGAATTGCAAATTTCACATACCTTTTTCAAGTGCATTTATTTGTGTTGCTGGCCATTGCAGTATTTCAGCTTAATAAATTACAAACTTAATAAATGTAAACCATTTCTTAAAATGTACTCCCTCTGTCAATAACTTGTGAAAACATTAACTCATGGCATTAGCATTTATTCCTGTTGCCAATGACAATAGCACTCAATTCAATAAATGAAAAGTATCAAATAATTTACTATATTACTATTGTTAAGTCAATTTAATACATAAAAAAATGGTGTGTGGGGTAGACCAAAAAAAAGGTGTTTTTTTACGCTCCTTTAGTCTACAATCGATTACTATTGAGGCGATGGGTATTCTACATTTCCAGCAAGTTGTCTCTGGCTAGGGTTGAGTAAACACAAATAAACAATGCTATACCCACCGCCTCAACAATAATCAACTGTATCTTAAACTTTAAAGGAGAGTAAATTATGCCATTATTTTAGAAAATAATATTGCTGCGTTTTCCTCTGCTCACCCACGTATTGATCATATGCTGCTTGTTTTGTTTCATAGTGGTGATTAACATTATAGTCTTTCATGACTCCAATAGACTGTTTGCACAGAAGACAGATAGGTTTGCCCTTCTCAATTACAAAATATTTTTCTGTCCATTGGTCTTGAAATGTTTGAAACTCTTGCTCTTTTTGTTTTTTTCCCCGCTGCTGGCATTTCTTGCGTAACTGAGTTCACTGTCTCACAAGCTGGCATGCACGTAGAAACCATTGCGTCAGTCTGTCATTAGTAATCCTGCTCTCCTGCCTGCCTGCATGCTGCTTAATATCAAAAATCAGATGTTCGTATTTGCTAGAAATGATAAAAATACCTTGCACTTATTTACCATCTCATAAATTGCGCGACAGGTTAAAAAATGGCAGTGTGATATGTGAGATTTAATTTTATATATATATATATATATATAACCACACAGGATCAACACAGCAGCTCCTGAGCCTCTTTAAAAGTTTTAGACAGCAAAAAGTAAACAAACCAGATTATGCGCGTGCGCACATAGTGATCTGTATGGAAGGCCATCTGGGTCAAAAACACGTTGTGTTGCTTTAGAGCGAATCAGAATCTCATGGGACAGAAAAACGACAACCATGTAATTCTGAAATGCATTACTAAACAGTGTCCAACTTGCTGGAAATGTTGTGTAGTGATTTTTTATATAGATTTTATATATTATATATTTTTTGTTGCGACTTTCTGTTATGTGGAATGTAATAAACGAGAACCAAAATGGTGAGATTCCATGTTTGTTTTATTTGAAGTGTTTTTAAAGTTTAATTTCAGTTTTTGTTTGCTTGTTCAGCTACAAAAAGGCACAGGGAATGGGGGAAAAAAAGGAAAAAATAAATAAATGCGGTGTCAACTTTATGTACTATTACTTCAGGAATAAAGAAAACAACATTTAACATGAACTGCTATTTGGCATCCTTTTTGTTTTGTAGTTAATTCACTGGGGTAAAATAAGGCCTACACAATGTATTCTTTACTCGTGGGATAATTTTCTCCTTGCGTGTTACATATTGTAACATCTTGCTGTAAAATAAAGGCACACACACAGCCCCTGCTGCTATGCTGTCTCAGTCTGTGTTCTGAGCAATCTAATGGCTTGTGTTACTTTTTGAAAACGAATGAATATCCAAACGAATATTTAAATTATGAGCGAATATCCGAACATGAAAATCCTGTGTTTGTCCCAGCACTAAATTTAATGTAGGTGTTACAAATAACAAAATACTTAGATTACCTAATTACCGGATAGTTCAACATAGATGTTTTTTTTTTATTATTACTATTGGTTTAAATTAATCTTTCTAAATGATCAAAACTACATTTTTCTAATAAGGCATGAAATGGGTTGATTCTTATTTGTTGGATATATTGCAATGTGTTAGAGTTAGTAATATCCAGTCTCCCTTTAGAAATTGCACAGTGGGGGTCCCCCAGGGTTCTGTATTGGGGCTATTATTATTCAGTATGTATATCAATGATCTACCGGACGCTTGTCCTAGAGTTGACCTCCAGATGTACACTGATGATACAATTGTGTATGTCTGCTAAAACTAGTCAAGAGGCTGCTTGTAAGCAAACAAATGTTATGACAGAGGTGACAAATTGGCTGAGTTACTCCTGCCTAACATTGAATGCGAAGAAAACTGTAGGAATGTGTTTTTATATGAAACAAAATTCAACAAAAAAATAATTGATATTTTAATTAAAGGGATAATATTGATATAGTTTCAGATTTTAAATATTTAGGCATAGAAATGGATTCCCAATAAACACATTTAATAGGTGATAAAATCTGTGAGATTTAATCTGTCAAATTTTAGGTATATTGAAATGATCTAATGCTGCTAAATTGTATTTGCATTCTGTGATTTTATCCCATATACCATACTGTATAACCACTTGGTCACAAGCTGGGAAATCTGTCATTCAGCCAGTTTACTCTCTGTATAAGATATAGATGAAAAAATAATAATAATAAAAAAAAGATTCCACCATTGCAGTATCTCAACAAGTATAATTTATTAAGTTTTTTGATACTTATACACTGTATACTATTCTTATGAAATTCTAGTTTTTACCTGTCTGCATGATCTTGCCTCTCCCCCATTAATGTTCAGAGTACAGTAACAGAATTACCAGGGCAGCTGTTAAAGGTACCTACATGGAATCAAGATGACATGCAACATTTCACAAACTGCATTTTTACTTCAAGGTGTAACTTTCTGGAATTCTTTACCAGACGACATTAAAGGTTCTCATGAATTTAAAGATTGTACTTATAAACTAAAAGTATGGTTAAAACAAAAACAAATCTGTGATCACTAATTGTAAATATACTATTTTATTGGATTGGCACTTTTTAATATGTTATTAACTGTGGTATATTAGCAGATTAGCCAAATTGTTGTACTGCAAGTATTATAATCAGGGGTGGGAGGGTAATTATTTTGGTACTATGAATTTTAGCTGTTTTCTTTTCGTTATCATAACTGTTTGTTTGGAGGGAATAATTGCATTATGTTTGAAGATATAACAAGTTATTTGAGCTGTCAATTGCAAATTCCTCCCTTCTGAAAATGTTACTTTTATTTTTATTATTTTCTTTTTCTGTTTTGTGTTTGTTTATTTTCTTTCTATTAAGGATGGGTCAGTGTAGTCGAATACACGATTACATGAAAATAAAAAAAAAACTGTTCAAATAGCACATATTTGAGTTCACGATAAAGACTTGGCTACTAAGCAAATGCGTCGTTTTTTAAAATGCTGACGCTTGACAAGTGTTAACAGTCCGTGTTAAACCCTGCACATTCATGTGAATGAGAGTGGCATATTAAACGTAAGGACCCTAATTATTTATGCAATGCTTGGAACCGCAACATTCTACAGTAAATGTATTCTGTTTGAAATTGCCAATTTTGTTGCCTAGTTTTCAGATAATGTTAACAGTAATTATGATGCTGGTAAGGGTCAATTAGTTGGACCAAACAGCTTTATGAATCCGATGAATTACATGTTAATGAGAAAATTAGTCTCCAAGGGCACGTTAGTCTAACGCCGCGGTGAGTGATGTTTTTTTGACTGTAAATTACTTTTATGAATCACCCGATGAAATACTGTTTTGTTAAACACTATTACTGGCACAACAAAGGAGACGGTAAGTTTTATGCATATGGACCTTAATCTCATAATTACAGAACTTGACAGTAAAAAGGATCAGCTGTATTACAGGGCCTGTTGACATTTAAAAAGTGTAATTACAATGTTCCTAAGCTGACTCTATAGAATCTGTTAGCAATGAGTAAAAATACTGTATTATAGGGCCTGACCATTTATTATTATTATTATTATTATTATTATTATTATTTGTTTATTTAGCAGATGCCTTTATCCAAGGCAACTTACAGAGACTAGGGTGTGTGAACTATGCATCAGCTGCAGAGTCACTTTTACGTCTCACCCGACACACAAGGAGGTTAAGTGACTTGCTCAGGGTCACACAATGAGTCAGTGGCTGAGGTGGGATTTGAACCGGGGACCTTCTGGTTACAAGCCCTTTTCTTTAACCACTGGACCACACAGCTAGAAAGAAACAATTGTGAGCCTATAAATGTTTTGTTTGAGTTAATAATATTCCGTTAAAATAGCCTGATACGTTTACTGCTGGCCTCTAGCTTCCCTTCCAGTTTGTCTTTGTTGTTGCTCCTTCTTGTGATATAGAAAAACATAAAGTTGGTGATTTCCTCAGTCTCATGGTAAGTATTCTCATTGTTGCTGGTACTTGGCTGTTTTTTAACACTTTATAGCTTCCTTGTGTTGCAGACCATATACCACAGAAAAAAGGAACTTGAGTTACATTTTGGTTTTTATTCATTTAAAAAAGTAGTTAAATAACCGCTACTATCGTGATAATCATTGTATTGTGAAATAGTGGGCTCATAACTATAGTGTCGTGGAAATTTACTATTGTTTCATCCAGGGGTGAAATTCTCAACAAAAAATATTACACTTATGTTAAACCTTAAATGAAAGTATTAATACATATTACACTATGCAGTAACTGCTGTAGACGGGGAATTTTGTTTCAAGATATCCTAAAAAAAAAAACTGCGTGCGACAGGAAGAGAGACTCAGAGACCAGAAAGCTGCAGTGACATGCTAGTGGGCACGTTTAATAACAAATATACAGTACAGTAAACAAAACACATTAAAAAAAACGAATGGCACAAGGGCCAAAACAGAACGAGATACAAAACTCGCACAAAATACAGGACAGCACAGCAACACACCTTCACCTTCTAACTTTAACACCTGTGATTACCCTTTTTATACACCTGTGACTAGAGCCTAATTAATCATCATTTATTCAATTTAAAGCTCCAGCCTCATTCCCACTTGATTTCTGGCAAGGAGGAATTTAACCTCTTCTCTGCCAACCCAATACCCCCCCCCCCCCCCCCCCCCACACACACACACACTACACTGGCAGGGCTTTCACCCTGCCACACTGCTATAAAGAAATGGTACAAAAAGGTCTTAGTCAAACAATGCACAATAAGTGCTGACATTTGAAATGTAACAGGCACTACTATTGAAAAAAGGTACTTGACTTGGCCATTTTAATCCCCATAGTATTCTCTGAAATCATACCCATACTTTCCAGACCCTGGGTACTCCCCTACAACAGGACCTGGCCATGATACATTGATAGGCTTGGATTAGAACATATAGGGTAAGAGTACCGATTAAGCCCATGCACCTATTAAGCCCACCACCACTTATCAACAGTTTAAAAAAATAAAAAAAAATCCTAATTTTACTTTTACTTTTTTTGCAATCTTGACAAATCCAGTGGGTTGTTGTACCCATCTTACATTTTTACTTGAATCCAATCAGAGTTTTTGTTCTTAAGATATGAATACTTTTCTGTCTGTACTTCCTGGTGGCCATGTTGAAAGGCACAGGAAAACTTTAGCAACCAAAGAAAACTTTTTAACATATTTTTTTGATGGATTTAAAGGTAAGTATTAATGCTTTTGTGAATTTAAGAGATTAATGTTCTGAATCTTAGAAAGTCTGTCTAATTAGTACTTTTATAAGTAATATTATCATCTACAATGATGGGTTATCTGACATTTTGGAAACTGAACATGCAATAGGCTTCAGATTAGTCATGTGCTATTATACTTAAAACAAAAAAGCCTAAAATTCTGCATATTCCATACCTTCTGGTGACTTTTGTCTTTCTTTATCATAAAATGAAAAAGACATTAGCAATATTTTACATGCTTTTCTGCAATTTTATGTTTTTTCAAGGTGGGCTTAAAAGGTACATGACCACTTCAGATCACATAGCCACTGTACATTTCAATGTGCTCTGTCCCCAAATTTAATCATTTAACACTCAATGATCGTGAATAAATAAAATTATATCTGAAGTAATACGTCTGTATTTTTATTTTTTATTAGAAGAGTAAGCTAATTATATAATTATATCTTATAATTAGTAAATGGTGTTGTACCCATTAAGCCCATTTAGGTGATAATCAAAACTAAACCAAACATCAAATACCAAAACATGTATTTAAAGGCAAGTACTTTATAAGGTAGTAAAACCAACCAAAATCATCTAACATTATTTTATTTGAATTTCTAAATTTACAAAGGATGAGTAAAAAACATCAGAACAGTTCATGTCTTCACATGTTGGAGGTGTGTCGCCTCTATCAAGAAGGCACCATCACCAATCTATCACTGCTAGCCAGGAACTTTAGACAGAGAGTCACTGAAAAGGTCAAGGTTGAGGGACATCAGGGATCTGAGGTTCACCTAACTGCAGCAGTAGTGTAAAATTTCAAGCTGTCTCCAGGTAGCATGCAAACATGCAAACCTTAACAGTAATTCATAGGCTTAGCTCATCTCTGATATTACAACAGGCTATAGCCAGTAGTTCAAAATTAGCCATAAGCAGTGATTTTTAGGCTAAATATCTGTGTGGTTAAGTGCTTGATTGAAATATCTACAGTGCCTATAGTAAGTATTCACCCCCCTTGGACGTTTTCACAGTTTGTTGTGTTACAACCTTAAATCTTGATGCATTTAAATGGTTTTTTTTTTCCTTTGATTTACAGAACCTACTCAACACTTTCAATGTGTGAAAAAATGGGGGGTGGGGGGGGGTGAAAAAACAAATCAATTAAAAATAAAAACCTGAAAATTCTTCATTAGATAAGTATTCACCCCCTTTGCTATGACACTCCTAAATAAGCTCTGGTGCAACCAATTGTCTTTAGAAGTCACATAATTAATTGAATGGAGTCCACCTGTGTGCAATTAAGGTGTTTCACATGATTTCAGGTTAAATACACCTGTCTCTGGGAGGTCCAACAGTTGGTTAGTACATTTCCTAACAGAAACTACATCATGAAGCCGAAGGAACATTCAAAACAAATCCGGAATAAGGTTCTTCAAAAGCACCAATCAGGGGTAGGATATAAGAACATTTCCAAGGCATTGAATATCCCCAGGAGCACAGTAAAATCCATTATTAAGAAATGGAGAGAATATGGCACAACTGTGAATCTGTCTAGAACAGGCCGTCAATTATTTTCTGTTTTATGTTTGTAATTAATTTAGAACAATTTGTAGATTTTATTTTTCACTTTGACATTATGGACTTTTTGTGTTGATCAGTGGCAAAAACTCCTAATTAAATCAATTTTGATTCCATGTTGTAACACAATAAAATGTAGAAAAGTCCAAGGGGGGGTGAATACTTTTGAGAGCCACTGTATTAAGTCCAACAACATTGAAACTCTGTTTACCAACCAGCAGGGTTGCCAGCTGGCTCCAGAATCTATGGACTTTAGGCAGGTCGGGTTTTTTAACTCGCCACTAAACCACAAATTAATTGATGTTAAATCAACAATTAAAGTGGGTGTGAATTGCGTGAGCGGCTTCAATCAATGTGTTCAATTGTTTAATTGCGATGGCAATTCCAACCCGGAAAGCATCATAACAGGTATTAAAATCATACTGCTTGAACAATACGTTTCAAAGTAGTGCACTTCCGTCGTTATAGAGAATTATGCACTCACCCACACTCTTTCTCGTTTAACCTTGGGGTTAAGTTTCTATTAATGCAATACTTATTTCTGCTTTGCACAGTCCCGCCCCAATCGGACAAATACAACAAATCAGCAAGCTATATAGGTCTGATTGATGGAAATGATCCTCACAGGAAGTAATTCCCACCCCCAGACAGGTGTCTGCTTTTAGTAATAGTTGGCAAAACAATTACATTCCTTTAGCGACTGCTCATGCAATTTACACTCTCATTACATGTTCAATAAAATCAATTGCTTAGAGAGGAGAGTTAAAAAACCTGACCTGGCTTAAAGTGTCCGTAAATTATGGAGTCTGTTTGCAACCCTGCCAACCAGAGACCTGGAAGGAAGTGGTATGCCAGGTTCATGAGAGATCATCCAGAGCTCACAGTCAGAAAATCTGAACCATTTTCACATGCAAGAGCCCACTATACCGGAGCACTGGTTTAATGAAATCCTTACAAATACACTGAATGAAAACAATGTCCATGACAAACTACCATGTAGGTGAAATTGGCTTCATCACAGGCCCTGCATCTGACGAAATCCATACATAATAATACAAAGGTAAACACCTCTACAGCACATGGTGTCAGAATGGTCCACAATTAGCAAGGTATGCTGTGTTTGATCATGGGTGGATGGAGAGGTCACTGAAGATTATTTTGAAAATCTGTTTTTGACAGTCCTCCAAGATCTCGGGCATGAAGTTTCCTAGTCCTTATTTTTGATGGACATGCTTCACATGTCTCTCAAACTAGCTCTAAAAGCAAAGGAAAAAAAAAATGTGCTCATCTTGAGGCTCCCATCTCATCGAACTCATCTTTTACAGCCCCTGGACAAAGATGTATTTGGAGAGTTAAAACAACAGTGGAGGAAACAATAATAGGCTTAATAAGAACAGACGTGGGCTTAAATGGTACATGATGTCCCTATTGAGACCAATCCAGATTTAACTTATATTTTGAAAGTTAGTTTTTTTTTTTAATCAAAATAATATTAGTTTATATGAATTCATGAAACAGCAAATTAAAGATTAATCTTTCATTTACGCCACTCATTACTGGCAGAAAACCTGAGCTAAATATCTAAAAAAGGGTTCAAACTAGATTTGATGGGCTTAAAAGGTACACTTACCCTATCCCTATCCCTGTGGTGGTGGTGGTGGTGGTGGTGGTGGTTGTTGTTGTTTATTATTATTATTATTTTTAACTTATTACTAATCCTGCGATGATATATTGTGTGTGCTGCTTTGCTGTGTTTCTGTCAATATTAATTACCATGAACTACTCCAGAAAAAAATTGCTTTTGAAAAAGTCTTCTCAATGCTGAACAAGAAGAAATGTGATGTCAATCAACTTCTGAATCCTGGTTTATGAAGTTTAATTTAACATGACAAAACTTTAAGTAGCTAGCATGGACACAAGCATGACTTCAATTTTTATCTATATTCAAAAACTTACTAGTTCACTGTGTACACTAAGAAAATAATGAATATATTATTTCTCTGTAGAGCGGTTCCTGGAAATCATATTTTACTTTTTTAAAATCAGATTTTATTTCACATGCCTGTGAAAATGCTTATGTTTTACAAATTCTGTCATATTCATTGTTTTGAAGGTTTAAAAGAAAAACAAATCTTAATCAGGAGATTAAATATTTCATAGCAGTAAACTTAATTCAGATGTCATTCATTCAATGAACAACCGTTAACTTTCCATTTCTTAAAAAATTTGTAGTCAATCAGGGGAGGGTAGCAACAACGTTATTGACCAATCCATAGGCAGATGAGACTGACCGATTTGGTTTGTTAATGATTGGCACCAAAGCTGCCATATAACTTCTCCTCATGATCTTGCTGCGAAGAACTAAGGTAATTAGATCATCCATTGTCATTGGTTCATTTCGAGAATATTTTAATGATTGTTTCGTGTCTGACGAGACTGTTTTCTAACAAAACGGTAGTGGACTATGTAAAATAAACAACTGTAAGAGTGGATGGAATGCATGAGCATTGGATGAAAAGCAGATAAAATAAGTACTGGCAGAATTTCACCCCTGGTTTTCTCCCTACATCATATAGTAGGCCAAACCTTGTACTGTTATGTTTTGTGTGACACAACACAAATGACTAATTTCAGGACTTCCCTAATATACTGTACCAGACCATACAAACTGGTATGAGGGCTTCCAATGCCCTCTAGAGCAGTGGTTCTCAATCTGTGGTCCGCGGACCACTGGTGGTCTGTTGGCTTCTTTCAGGTGGTCCCTGGAAAGGTTATACAATTACGGAAAGGAAGTGGCAGCATAGTGTATAGATCCCATTAAAATCCAAAAATTTGAGACCTTAAAAACTCAGCTACAGAAGCAGGAAGAAAATGCAAACATGGAGAATATCTCCAAGTTAAAAAATGGTCTAAACTCTCCGTCAGATATAGTTTGAGTGTCTAAAAAACATTCTTTATTAGGGAGTTTTCGTGTATTGCGCTCACGTGCAGCTTGTAAAGTAACACACGATAGTGCGTGCGTTGCGTTGCATTAACATACATGGGTTGGAATCACGAAGCTAAGATTCAACCAACACAGCCGTATGTTAAGTATGCAGTAAGGCCCAACAGGGTGTCTGTATGCATTGAATGTACGGACGCCTCCAACCCCCGAATTCCATATATTCGACGTATACGGACACCCTGTAGGGCCTTGTTGCATTTATAATACAGGTAAAACAGTGGATTTGAAAGAAAAAAAGTATAAATCATGTTTAGGGCAAAAAATAATTAGTTTGTTTTATTAAATATCATTATGCCAATGAAGTAGTCCCATTTATAACTATGAACTACACACAAAGTTAAAGCTGAGTAAATTAATTTAATTAAAATGTCAAAGAAAGTACATCTTTATTTTTGTGTACATTGCCATTGAAAAGATACACCAAGGGGCGGTTTTTAGACAGCACGGAGTTCTTTTTGTTTTCCTGTCACTCAGTGCAGACACACTGAGCACAACAGATGGGAGGAATACAGCTCCGTGAAGTTGGCCCCCCTACAAACAGCACGAACGATGAGTCATATATCATGCATTTGTGCCAGTTTGTGCCGTTGAAACAAACGTTTGTGCTGCTATAGTTTTTAAGATATTAACGATTCTTTTTTTAGGGCAGTGACGTCACTCAGCCACATACAATGTCGGAATTGAACCAAACTTGTCGCATTCGTTTGTGCTACGTTTGTGCCGTTGAAAAGAACATTTTTGCTATTATTGTTTCTGAGATATTAACAATATTTTTATAGGGCAGTGACGTCACTAAGCCCCCCTACTGCCTTGCCTCCGAAAAGATCAAATGTGACGAAAGGAATGTCACTCCTTTTTAAAAATTTTAAAAGACCTCTCACAACAATGTGTAGCCTATATTTATTGCGAGTATAATATGCTGCGTATTGATAATTTGTTAATTGAACTGTGCTTCGGCAAAAATAAGTTCCGCCGTGCACTGTACTATTTATCTGCAGGGTAAAAAATCCTCAACAGCCAATCAGCGTGCAGCATCCAAACATTCCGTTTTATAAATAAAGATTACAGCTGGAGATTCATAGCTCTGACTGTGCTGGTACCTCATGGGTGTATTGTAACTAATTCACATAAATATGTTTCTGCTGCAATGATCAATTTAAAAATAAAACAGTCCGTTTTTTTTCCCCTCGGTAAATTCGTGTTACTGAAAAGTATTTTTAAAGAACCCTTCTTTAAAACTCCAATCTTAAAATAACTTTGCTCACAGAAACAGGCCCACCCATCACATTAAAACAAAGAAAGGTAAGTATGGTTATTCTTTAGTATTATAGTGATTTTTTGTGTGTGCATATTTTTTGGTCAGCTATACTGTTTATTATACAGTATATACTGTACAGAATTTGATTCAAGTACAGTGCCACAAAACAATGTTATGCTATGTCAGCATAGTTATTGTCAACATGTGCAGTACTTAGGGTACATTATAGCCTTTCATCACACTCATGGCCTTACCTTGATATAAGAACAGAGAAGCACAGCTTTTTGCTGTAGTTTAGTCTTTGCACAAAGCTTCCATTGGGATGGGAGAAGTGAGTGTGTGACATTTACCCTGTCTTCAGAATGCAGTATAACTTAATTTGTGTTGAAACTGCATTCTCTATACTTAGGGCTCTTTGTTTTCATTTTTTATTTTTGGTCATGTGATGTCAACTCTGTTTCTTAATAAAACTCTTGGAAAAGCATTGATTGTGAAACAAGATCACTTGTTTTTTTCTCCCGTAACTTGAATGAGACTATGACTCTGTTTCATTGATAATGTTAAAAAAATATATTTTTTTAATTCAAACCGAACACAAAGCGAGTTCAGTTAAGTTGCTTTTCCTGATTTTAAAATCTTAATGACTCGTTGCAAAAATGTTAAACAGAATTTCCTCTGAATTACAATTTAATTAAATCCATTTAACTGGCTGTTTGCGTTCGGTTTGAATTAAAAATAAGGAGCTGCCTTTTATTTATTTTTTTACATTATCAATGAAACAGAATCACAGCCTCAATCAAGTTACGGGAGAAAAAAACAAAGTGATTTTGTTTCACAGTCAACACTTTTCCAAGAGTTGAATTGAACGGAGATGGTTAAAAAAAAAAGGGGGGGGGGGGGGCGGACGGACATCACATGATCAAAAATAAAAACTGAAAACGAAGAGCCCCACCTATACTGTGTAAAGGCACTCTCTATTAGGATGCAGGACAAAGAGACCTTAAACAAAATACAATAATCTGGTTAAAACACTCTGTGTGGTGGGAAAAAAAGACTTTGAATTTGAAACCAACAATGAATCTTTTTAAAATGGGTGTTACTGTACTGTATACTGTCTGCATTCAGTCATGGGAAATTGTGACTGTGGACAGTAAAATTTGTTGAAATATGCAAGAGCAAGAAAGGATGCATACCACAAAACCAAAAATTAACTTAATTAGAAATAAGAGTTTTAACATTTCTCTTTCAACAATAGGATTATTGAGTTGTAAATCAAATTTTATGACATATAGTAGTGTACTACTGAAGATACCAGCAAAAATGTTATTTTTGAATTTAACTTTTTTTATTTTATCACTTTAAATTACACCTCAGGCAAGCATTGCCTTTGGGACAATTATGCCAAGCTTGCTATTCTTCAGTCAAGTTAAGTTTTATCTGTTGTAGTGATGGCTTTCCTCAGAGGTATTCTGGGAAAGCTGATACAGTACAGTGCTAAGGATGTGTCATCAGCAGAGCTTATGATGACATTTAGACTCGTCGCTGAAGAACTCCTCTGTGTGTGGTAGCTGCAGAGACCCCCCCTCTATTCTACTGTATTAGGCTGTGTTGTGGTTTTGCTTTGGAGAAGTGTCTTTCAAGCTGGGTATAATAACTCATTGCCTTATCCTTTTTACTCCTGCACCTTACGAGCGGCTTTGACATGGAAAAGAGATGAGGTTAATTACCGTTAAATGAGTGTTACATTCACCATTCATCAGCCCTTTAACTTTTTATAGGAGTTGGAGCTCATTACTGCAAAAGGCCATGACCGATATGTTTTCCCAGCAGGAGATCGGCTCCCCTCCACACACACACACACACACACACACACAGAGTCCAACAATCCGAAGCAAGCGGCCCTGCCTGCAGCCCCCATCTCTAATGCTTGGGCAGAGTGACAGCTCCTAGACGTTGCGTGCGAGAGAGTTGAGCTGGTGCTGTGTGGTCTGGGTGTGTGGTCTCCAGACTGGCCGAGAGGCTGCTAACAGGGTGGATGAGAAAGACCAACTCTGTTTACTTTACTTTAGGCCTTTTTTGGACGCAGGAACTCTGCCCAAGCATTTCTACTGTGCCTCGTTCCACAAGGAAGTAGATGCCTGGCCTGCAGTATTACAGCCGCAGTGTCGCAGTGCTTCAGTATTAAGATTCTGTACTGTGCAGTACTGTACATTATATAATGTGTGTGGATACATGATTGGTTTGTATAATATTTATCTCCCCAAGAGGGGAAAATGCAACTTTCTTGTAAGTAAAAATACATTTAAAATTAACACACTGTTTTTGGTAAGTTTGTAATAATCTTTAAATAGGTTCTATGTTATAATTAATTAAAACTACAGTACAGCACGTGACCCCTATTCTTTCAAGACAATGTAGTACTAAATGCAATTTGTTAACCCAGTAGTTAAAATCAGTGTAGTATACAGTAGTAGTGTATACTAGCAGTAGTAGGGTATAATAGCAGTGTTTTCATAGGAACATCAGTATATTAAATGCTGTGCAAGACCTGTGTCACATTAATGGAACAAGGTTTAAAAAATTGTGCTATTGTGCACATGTTGTGTGCTATTGGCCAAAAGTATTGCATCACCTAGAATTGTCGGACTGAGCCAATAATAATAAAATAAAATTATAAATAATTTACTGTGTATATGTGTGTGTGTGTGTGTGTGTGTGTGTGTATATATATATATATATATATATATATATATATATATATATATATATATATATATATATATATATATATATGTATGTATATACAGTACTGTGCAAAAGTTTTAGGCAGGTGTGAAAAAATGCTGTAAAGTAAGAATGCTTTCAAAAATAAACATGTTAATACTTTATATTTATCAATTAACAAAATGCAAAGTGAGTGAACAGAAGAAAAATCTACATCAAATCAATATTTGGTGTGACCACCCTTTGCCTTCAAAACAGCATCAATTCTTCTAGGTACACTTGCACACAGTTTTTGAAGGAACTCGGCAGGTAGGTTGGCCCAAACATCTTGGAGAACTAACCACAGTTCTTCTGTGGATTTAGGCAGCCTCAGTTGCTTCTCTCTCTTCATGTAATCCCAGACAGACTCGGTGATGAGATCAGGGCTCTGTGGGGGCCATACCATCACTTCCAGGACTCCTTGTTCTTCTTTACGCTGAAGATAGTTCTTAATGACTTTCGCTGTATGTTTGGGGTCGTCATGCTGCAGAATAAATTTGTGGCCAATCAGATGCCTCCCTGATGGTATTGCATGATGGATAAGTATCTGCCTGTACTTCTCAGCATTGAGGAGACCATTAATTCTGACCAAATCCCCAACTCCATTTGCAGAAATGCAGCCCCAAACTTGCAAGGAACCTCCACCATGCTTCACTGTTGCCTGCAGACACTCATTCGTGTACCGCTCTCCAGCCCTTCGGAAAACAAACTGCCTTCTGCTACAGCCAAATATTTCAAATTTTGACTCATCAGTCCAGAGCACCTGCTGCCATTTTTCTGCACCCCAGTTCCTGTGTTTTCGTGCATAGTTGAGTCGCTTGGCCTTGTTTCCATGTCGGAGGTATGGCTTTTTGGCCGCAAGTCTTCCATGAAGGCCACTTCTGACCAGACTTCTCCGGACAGTAGATGGGTGTACCAGGGTCCCACTGTTTTCTGCTAATTCTGAGCTGATGGCACTGCTGGACATCTTCCGATTGTGAAGGGAAGTAAGCATGATGTGTCTTTCATCTGCTGCAGTAAGTTTCCTTGGCCGACCACTGCGTCTACGGTCCTCAACATTGCCCGTTTCTTTGTGCTTCTTCAAAAGAGCTTGGACAGCACATCTGGAAACCCCTGTCTGCCTTGAAATTTCTGCCTGGGAGAGGCCTTGTTGATGCAGTATAACTACCTTGTGTCTTGTTGCTGTGCTCAGTCTTGCCATGGTGTATGACTTTTGACAGTAAACTGTCTTCAGCAACCTCACCTTGTTAGCTGAGTTTGGCTGTTCCTCACCCAGTTTTATTCCTCCTACACAGCTGTTTCTGTTTCTGTTTCAGTTAATGATTGTGTTTCAACCTACACATTGAATTGATGATCATTAGCACCTGTTTGGTATAATTGTTTAATCATACACCTGACTATATGCCTACAAAATCCCTGACTTTGTGCAAGTGTATCCAGAAGAATTGATGCTGTTTTGAAGGCAAAGGGTGGTCACACCAAATATGGATTTGATTTAGATTTTTCTTCTGTTCACTCACTTTGCATTTAGTTAATTGATAAATATAATCTATTAACATGTCTATTTTTGAAAGCATTCTTACTTTACAGCATTTTTTCACACCTGCCTAAAACTTTTGCACAGTACTGTGTGTATGTGTGTGTATATATATATATATATATATATATATATATATATATATATATAGAGAGAGAGAGAGAGTACTTAAAAGAAATGTACAGATATACTCTCATGTTCACAGTTTTACATTAAAAATCAAAATCAATTTCCTAACGGGTAGCAGTGGTGAATAAGCATTCATAATGCTTACAAAACAAACAGGTTTCTCCCTCTGCATGGGATGCGAAGCTTATTGGGCGTTTGATTTTACTGAAACACATTGCATCTTTAAAGTGTAAAGGGGGGGGGGGGGGTATATGTAGCAGGGTAGAGGAGAGCCCTGCATGTATTGTAAATAGTGTATTATAATTTTAAAAAGAAATGTATTTGCTTGGGGTTAAAAACTCGATTTGTATTGGTATGATTTGAATGTATTTTGAGTTTTGTTTGGCAGCATAGATGGTGTTAAAGCCCCATCACACTAAACTTGTGTGGAATGTGAACACCTTCGAATTGATTAATTTGTTGCTAATCCGGAGATGGTCACATGTATAAAAACTTGCAGATTTTGTTGTTCAGGGTGGGTGTTCAAGAGGAGGAATGTGTGTATGTGAGAGACAGGAGACAGAAACGAAAGCAAAAGTAAAAATAAGAATTGCTGATTGTGCTGGAAGGAGCAGCACGGTACTTGTTTGGTGGAGGTATTTGTGTGTGTGTTCAAGATTTGTTTTTGTTAAACCTTTTGATTTATTTTCAATAAATACGAGCGCACCGGTGCTTTCAACCTGCAAGTACCTGCCCCTGTGTCAGCTTCCTCGTCTGGGGACGTCATCATTCAGCCGTCCTGTCACCTACCATAATGAATGTTAACGTAATATGTTGCTTAAAACATAATGCAAGTCACTTTACCTCCTTGTGCTCCTGCGGATGAGATGTTAAATCAGTGTCCTGACTCAGCATATAATGTACAGTTCACAGCCTACCTCTGTAAAGCGCTTTGTGATGGTGGTCCACTGTGAAAGGCGGCTATATAAAAAATTGTTATTATTATTATTATTATTATTATTATTATTATTATTATTATTATTGTATAAATGATCCAGAGCTTGACTGTGTGGTTATTCTCTTTTGTTTCACGTATACATTTATATTATGGAAATGGTGATAGTAGTTTATTGGATATTAAAAAAATAAAAGTAAAATAAAAAGTTGTTTTATACAGTGTAAGTTCCATAACTTATTGTATCATAAGTTTGAAAGAAAATAAAGTACAATACATGTTTAAACCAGATATTTGATTTGATTTAATAAGGCTGCATGTTTGTTTTTTTAGAAAACCTAAACCTTTGCCTGACTTTGTTGACAGGTTACTGGAATCTTGGATCACTGCAGCTCATCATGTCTCGTGGGCGACTACCCCCACTGGTAACCGGCATCTCTCCGAATGAAGGGGTAGGCTGGACCAAGGTTACGATCCGAGGGGAGAACCTGGGCACTGGGCCGGCTGATCTCATAGGTGAGACATTGTCTGCTGTACTCGGTTCGATTCAAGAACTCGCTTAAAAAAATGTGAATAGTTTAGGATTTAAACTTGAAAAAGCACAAGCATACTTCAGCAGGATAGGGCAATAGAATAGAAAGAAAAATGTTTTGAAGTAAGTAAATACCTGAAATGTTTAAATATTAAATCTGACAATGCAATATAAATATGCAAGATTCTGAATTGACATTGTTACAGTACATGGGAGTATTTCTGTGAATGTGTTTTATTTACATCAGCACATTATAATTCCTTTTAAACTTTAATTTATGTAATTGTACCTGTGTCTAACTTATCTGTTCAGTGATTGGGTGCTATTTAAAATGGCATACATTTTATTCTTGACAATTTTTTTTAATTTTTTAATTTTTTTATGTTTAAAATTGTAGATTTATTAAACATTGGCCGGGTTTCCATGCAGTTTAGAAAGTTGTCACTCAAAACATTGTACGCTAAAAAGCTATATAATTGACCACAAACTTTGTTTTGCATGGAATCATGTCCGGAAGTAGGGATGTAATAGGTTAAATGGTTAACCGATAAATAAATGCACGCCGTTTTACATAAGTTAACGTATAATACAAATTGATAAAATGTGTCTGGCATTTTGTGTTTTAAAAGGTAAATATCCAATAAAACATGTGCTCTTTATGCACTGCCTCTGAGTTCTGCAACTCCTCTCTCCTTTTTATTTGGCAAAACATGACGTGGGGTTACTAGTCTCAAGATGTCGATATCCGGTGTTCGTACGCGGAGCAGAGCAGCTGGCATCAAAATAGAAAAGGGAGGAGTGTAAAGATGGAGTGATCAAAACAAAGTCATGTGTCTATATGATGGGGTGCCAGCCTGCCTCTATAATTTGTGTTATTATTATCATTTTTACTGTTGTTTTCATTATGATTTTCATTATAATTCTTGTTTGTTTTGGATCGGCAGGGAGAGGGTTAAATTCCTCCCTGCCAAATACATGTGAGAATGTGGCTGGAGCCTTAATTGGTTAATTGTTAATTAATGATTAATCAGGCTCCAGCCACAGACCATAAAAGCCAGGAGGAATCCTTTGTCTGGGTGGAGTATTTTGGTTTGGAGAGACAGTGTTACCTGTAAAAGTGTGTATGTGTGGTATGTGTCTGTGTCTGTGTCTCTGTGTGTGTGTGTGTGTGTGTGTGTGTGTGTGTATATATATATATATATATATATATATATATATATATATATATTATATAATATATATATATATATACACACACACAGTGCCTTGCAAAAGTATTCAGACCCCTGACCAATTCTCTCATATTACTGAATTACAAATGGTACATTGAAATTTCGTTCTGTTTGATGTTGGGAAATATTTTTAAGAAAAATAAAAACTGAAATATCTTGCTTGCATAAGTATTCAACCCCTGTGCTGTGGAAGCTCCCAGTTTACACCAATGAAAGAAAATGCCCTAACGAGGACACAATTACCTTACCATTGGCCTCCCCCTGTGAACCATTAAAGTTGCTGTCACATTTTCTAGATAAAAACCCCACTGTTGAAGGATCATTGGTCAGGCTGTGAATCTGAAGGAAAATGAAGACCAAAGAGCATTCTACTGAAGTTAGAGATAAAGTAATACAAATGCATAGATTAGGGAAAGGGTACAAAATAATATCCAAGTGTTTGGATATCCCAGTGAGCACAGTTGGATCAATAATCAGGAAGTGGAAGCTTCATCACACCACCCAGGCACTGGCAAGAAAAGACCGTCCCTCAAAACTCAAACAAGAAGGAGACTTGTGAGAGAAGCCACAGAGAGGCCAACAATCACTTTGAAAGAGCTACAGAGTTCAGTGGCTGGGAGTGGAGTAATGGTGCACCAGTCAACCATATCAAGAGCTCTGCATAACACTGGCCTGTATGGGAGGGTGGCAAGAAAGAAGCCGTTACTCAAAAAGTACCATCTGAAAGCACGTCTGGAGTTTGCCAGAAAGCATGAGAGTGACCCAGCTGCGATGTGGGAAAAGGTTTTGTGGTCAGATGGGACCAAGATAGAGGTTTTTGGCCAAAACTCAAAGCGCTATGTGTGGCGCAAACCTAACACTGCCCATGCCTCAAGACACACCATCCCTACAGTGAAGTATGGTGGTGGCAGCATCATGCTGTGGGGATGCTTCTCATCAGCAGGGACTGGGCATCTTGTTAAAACTGAAGGAAGAATGGATGGAGCAAAATACAGGGAAATACTGCAAGAGAACCTGCTTCAGTCCTCTAAAAAACTGAAGCTTGGGAGGAAATTCACCTTTCAGCAGAACAATGATCACAAGCACAAGGCCAAAGCCACATTGGAGTGGCTCAAGAACAAAAAGGTGAATGTCCTACAGTGACCCAGTCAAAGTCCTGATCTTAATCCCATTGAGAACACTATGTAACACAATTTTTGTTCCTGGGTAGTAAGTTTTATTTCCTAATTGCTTATGCCTCAAAAGTATAGAAAATGGCTATTATTCCCCACAAACTTTGCTTTTGTGACCAGGACAGTGATATTTTGAAATTTACCTATTTCCAATGAGAAAACAGGCGAATTTGTGTCTTTTCGTTCACATAACGTCAGAAAAAAACAACATATGAATCCAAATTAACATGTATTTATACTAAAGTAATACAAAAATGACTACAAAAGATTTAGAAGTGAGTAGTTTTTCGAGATTTACAATTATACTGTAAATCACTTTCACGAATCAGCCCCCAAATGTTGTATCCCATCATGTTCTCGTTATACTGTCCTTAGTAGCGGCGTTCAAAGTCCAGTATATCCTGGTGGAAGAACTCGCCTTGCTCCTCCGAGTATGCTCCCATGTTCTCCTTGAATTTATTAAGATGAGCATCAAGAATATGGACTTTGAGGGACATCCTACAGCCCATTGTGCCGTAGTTCTTCACGAGAGTCTCAACCAGCTCCACATAGTTTTCGGCCTTGTGATTGCCCAGGAAGCCCCGAACCACTGCGACAAAGCTGTTCCAAGCCGCTTTCTCCTTACTAGTGAGCTTCTTGGGGAATTCATTGCACTCCAGGATCTTCTTTATCTGTGGTCCGACGAAAACACCGGCTTTGACCTTTGCCTCAGACAGCTTAGGGAAGAAGTGTTGAAGGTACTTGAAGGCTGCCGACTCCTTATCTAGAGCTCTTACAAATTGTTTCATAAGGCCCAATTTGATGTGCAGTGGTGGCATCAGCACCTTCCGGGGGTCCACCAGTGGCTCCCACTTGACGTTGTTCCTCCCCACAGAGAACTCGTCCGCTTGGAAGGGTCCACCATGCAGAAGTAGCAGTTGCTTGAGTGGTCAGTGGGTTCACGCCAAATTCTTGGGATAGTGAACTTCATCTCTCTTTTCCCCTCTGTACCATCCTACAAAAATACATTTATTTCACCCATGACTAATGTGTAAGAGATTCTCGCAACATTTTTCATATATGATATATTTTTTCAATAACATTGAAAATTGTAAAACATTTTAAAATTAAAAACTTTTAAAAATTAACACATTTTATAACATAAAATTCCGAGCAACAATTGTCCATCTTACCTTCCAGAGTTTTTTTGCAGTGCTCGCAGGTGAAATGAGGTGCCCAGGGTTTGTCTTGATCCCCGACAGGCATGCCGAAATATGCCTTGTAGGCCTCACACATCTTAGCAGATGCTTCCACGGAGTACTTTTTCGCTCTTGTCTTGATAAATTGGCCGCAGACATAGCAAAATGCGTCTGCCGGATGCTTGCAGCCTCTTGATGCCATCTCAGAAAAATGCAGATATGTATCCACTTAGGCAGCTGGAACTAAACTGAACTGGTGGGCTTAAGGCCCCTGTATTTATACTACTATTTATATTACTGGAAAGTTCTAGAAAGTTCTAGAAGTTACTCCAAGTTTACTCAGCACTGAATCTATCTGGAATGTTCTGCAAAATAGGTAAATTTCAAAATATCACTGTCCTGGTCACAAAAGCAAAGTTTGTGGGGAATAATAGCCATTTTCTATACTTTTGAGGCATAAGCAATTAGGAAATAACACTACCCAGGAACCAAAAAAAAAAAAAATGGTGGAATCTGTGGCACTATTTGAAAATTGCGGTCCACAAGCGTCGTCCAACCAACCTGAACAACCTGGAGCAAATCTGCCAAGAAGAATGGGCCAAAATCACTCCGACACTGTGTGCAAAGCTGGTACATACTTACCCCAAAAGACTTAAAGCTGTTATTGCAGCGAAAGGTGGCTCTACCAAATATTAATGTGTGGGGGTTGAATACTTATGCAAGCAAGATATTTCAGTTTTTTATTTTTCTTAAAAATATTTCCCAACATAAAACTAATGTCACCTTACAATAATTGATTTTGAGTTTCAGTGTTTTAAAATAAAATATCAAAAACGAAATTTCAATGTACCATTTGTAATTCAGTAATATGAGAGAATTGGACAGGGGTCTGAATACTTTTGCAAGGCACTGTGTGTATATGTGTGTGTGTGTATGTGTGTGTGCATGTATGTATGTATGTATGTATGTGTGTATGTGTGTGTATATATATATATATATATATATATATATATATATATATATATATATATATATATATATATATATATATATATGCTTACTGTATGACGAATATTGTAAGATTTCATACAATGAAGAGATTTTGGTCTTTTTTTCGGCAGGTAGTATGGGCATTGCTTTAAACCTACAACACCTAATTTTAGTTTGTATCTAGGGTCACGTAGGTTGTCAACATAATTAACCATGTCCACCGGTCGGATGTTACACAGCTTGACAATGGTTTGTTTTCAGCGGCTACCCGTTGCTTTGCGGAAGTTAATTGACTCCTCGCAAACCACGCATGGAATATTGAGGTAAACGTTTGTATTCATTAACAACAAAACTAGTGCTTCATAAAATCAGGGAGGAAAAAAAACTATCAGCGAAACCATTATTTTGTACCTGACCTGCCCTCTCCCACAGTCGCCGATGGCGAATGCATATTAAAAAATGATCGCAGAGAATAATTTTAATGTAAGCCCTGTGTTTGCTAAAGGGCGATAATCGTAGTGTGCGCCTTGAATTGAGTGATAATTGAGTGATAATTGAGTTTGGACATCAGGCTTTAACCACTGATAGGCGCTCTTATTTAAACCTATTTTTCTGGGCTGAAATCTATCTGGCATCATTGAGGCACCACTTGCATTAAAGTTTTCATATAGAGCAGTGAAAATTACCTGTAAATAACAGATTTAAATAACAGACTTAGATTTTATTTTATGGTTCATTACATTGGTACAAATAATAGAGTGGTCTGGCTCCCGAGTGGCGCATCCAGTAAAAACACTCGCTAGAGTGCAGGATGCGCTCTATAGCCTGGACGTCGCGAGTTCGAGTCCAGGCTATTCCACAGCTGACCATGGACAGGAGCTCCCAGAGGGCGGCGCTCAATTGGCCGAGCGTCGCCTGGGGGGAGGGAGGGTTTGGTCAGCCAGGGTGTCCTCGACTCACCGCGCACCAGCGACCCCTGTAGTCTGGCCGGGCGCCTGCGGGCTTGCCTGTAAGCTGCCCAGAGCTGCGTTGTCCTCCGACACTGTAGCTCTGAGGCGGCTGCACGGTGAGTCTGCAGAGTGTAAAGAAGCGGGCGGCTGACGGCACACGCTTCGGAGGACAACATGTGTTCATCTTCGCCCCTTCCGAGTCAGCGCAGGGGTTGATGTGGTGAGCTGAGCCAAAAAATAATTGGGCATTTCAAATTGGGGAGAAAATAATAAAAAACTAATTGGCAACGACTAAATTTATAAAAAAAAATAAAAAAAATTAAGAGAGTGGTTAAATAAAACACTGGACCAAAAAGTATTATAATTCAAAATCACCTCCTCCACTCGAATTTCAAACTTTTCCTTTGCGTTGCCCTGTGGAGGGCTGAGTCTGTTGATCGCTCATTTTTGGTCAATGAAAGCAACCTTTCACAATAAGCAACTGACCAAAAGATACGCCTGGACTGCTGGGGCTTTTTTATCACGGTGGTCACAGGTAGGTCTTGGACATTATCGTGCACATTAAATTATCACAATACATGTACTGTGCACGCTATAGTATGTAAATTAGCCAAATAGTGTGCACGTAAATTAATACATTCTCAGTTAGTAAATGGGACAGTAAATTTAGATTTATGATGCATGTTAGGCTCACTACTTAATGTGCACATTACAGCTATATTTAGTGCCTTTTCGTAAATGAGGCCCAAAGTCTGTTCCCACTTTCACTGACATGCAGCTTAAAGGTACACTGAAAGGAGATTGTCTTCTGCATCAGTACATCACGTGTGTTAAAACATTGCCTAGCCACTAATAATTTATGCTAAGCATTTTTTTAAACGCCTTAAAAGAAAGTTTTTACTAATTTAAACTAAAGGACTGTTTATAAAACACCTGGAAGGTAAGTGTTTAAGAGGTCATCCAGGGCTAAGTATTTGCACTGATAGATATTATATTTGGTGCATGGTTTCTTTAGCCCACAAAATATTAATGAAAAAGCCTTCTGATTAGACTTGGAGAGTTTGCTAATCTACTCTACCCCTCGCACATAATATCACTTTTATTGAAAATATTGTTTCACATGTAACCAAAAGTGCATTAAAGAAGGGGCAGGTGATAGCAGCAAGTCTGCTGTCTATTGGGAAATCTGAAAAACCTGGAGTTCTTTCATATGTTGGAAACATATCACAGAATGTGTGTGTTTTTCAAATTCTTGGGGTGGGGCGGGGGGGTATACAAAAAAAAGACTTTTAATGAATTGAATAAAACAATACAGTAATTTTAAACAATTGGAATATGCATTTTTCTGTACTTTTAAGAACTAAATTCAACAGCCTCTGAGCTGTGATAATTTGCTTTCTTTTTTCAATTGATAATTCTGTGCCTGAGAAATCAAGATCATCCGGTTCTGAGTCTTCCCCTCTAATCACTTGGCTTCACTTATTTTTAGTTGATCTACTTGTGAAGGTAAAAGACTAGAAGTCCCAGTCTGTAGTCTGCTGTCAGCGCAGGAGTCAGGCTGCTTTACTACAAGGCTCCCTCTCTGTATTAAACACAGATATGCTGACTGTGCTGCGAACAAAGGGTGATAAGGTCTCCGTGCCAGAGTAATCTGCAGTCTCTAGTGGGTATCACTTCATTCTGAGTTTAGTTGCTGAAACTGAGTGTGCTTTTTTTTACATGAGCAGAATGCTATGCAGAATAAAATTGCCTGGGGTAGGAAGTAAAAGCCAGGAGCATTTTAACTAATTCAACTCTCAAGCTAGTTACTCAAGGTATTTTGGGCAAGATGTTAAAATCTGTATTTCTTTAATCATTGTTCCTGTTTCTCTTATCAGGTTTGTCAATTTGTGGACACAACTGCCTGCTGACTGCAGAATGGATGTCTGCCAGCAAGATAGTGTGTCGAGTGGGGCCGGCTAAAAATGACAAGGGAGAAATTATTGTCACCACCAAGTCAGGGGGAGATGGCACTTCGACTGTCTCCTTTAAACTACTGAAGCCTGAGAAGATAGGTAAAATGATCTCTTCATTTATTATACTTCTGAACTTAACAGTTTCAACTGCTCAGTTCTTAAGAGAGTCTCTGCCAAGAGCATTGATGCTTCCACCCCTGCGTTAGAATATTAGAGATACAAATGCTTGTGGAAACCACTATACATAAAGTATTACAGATCTTTTCAGTTTAATATGCTTTTCATTGTATACAGTAGGGAAGTAGTCACATAAACACAGATATATTGTGTTGAGCTGGAGTTCCTGTTCCTCTTGCCTCACCTGAGTTTGAGCCCTGCCAGTTGACTGGAGAGGTGCGGTGTGTTTTCTGGCTCTTGAGAGTACAAAGCAGTGGGCTACACTGTTGTGGTGAGTGACTGTCTGCTGAGGGAGAGTGAAAAGCGTGCCTTTCAGGGACTCTGCAGGGGGCCATGCAGGTGTGGCAGTGCCAGTCTCATAATGAACATTTCAGGTGGAGCACAATAAGCAAGCACTGAAGAATAGACATTTTGTTTGAGTTAATAAAGTTCAAATTATTAAGTAACACATGTGTTGGGATTTAAGGGCTTGCCAAATATGCATTATCTTTTTTTTTTTTACTTGAAATATAATTAGAGCTTCTGATTTTTTGTTTTAACTGATAAAAACTGATAAAACACCCCCAATACAACCAAAAAAATGAAATTGGTGCATATCCAATAAACACCGGAAAAACACTGGAAATGGTTACTCAATTCATTGACTTGACCCCTTTCCCCGGTGAAAAATTAAAATAAAATACAAAACAGATGGCAATGTCCCACCTTCCTGACTTGTATCTCGCATTGATTCGTTCTGAATACTTTAAACCCACCCCAACTGCTGAGTAGCAGCACATTCCTACATTTCTATTGAAGGATTATAACACTCGTGCAAGATTTAAAACGAGATTACAATTACTAGAAGCAGAGGATTGTTCTTGCTTGCAAGATTTAAAGCTATATTACAGTTCCATAGGGAGTATTTACAAGCTTGTGAAATTTAAAACAGAATTGCAATTTGTGGCGCAACAAAATGCCTAAACACACAGAAACCCCAGAAGAATATGGATTTCGTTGTGGAAGACAGCAAAGTAAAGAAGGTAAATGTGCAAGTACTGTCAAGTTCATACATATTGTGACTGAAAAGAATTTTGGAAGGTAACCGAAAACAATAATTTCATACAGTATATAAAAAAGTGAAAGCCCCGAAAAAATAAAATAAAATAAAATAAAATAATATTTACATAAAACTCGAAAACAGCTAAAAATAAGCACCGAAAAATGAAATTTATAAAAACCAAAAAACAGAAAATAGAGAGTTAACTACATTTCTTATTAACCATCCCTTTAAAAAACGTGCATAATGATAGTGTGCTTATATGCAAGCCAATTTAGAAAATGGAACAAAAATAATGAAAAATTAAGAAAAAATCAATTTACAATGCCTCAATGTGGTCATATTAGAGGCGCATATACTCGGAGACAGGCACATGGGCTTACTGCATGTTCTCTAAAAACAGTGTGCACACAGGTTTTATTATACTATAATAACTATATTAAAAAAATCCTGTTTCCTGTTTCTATATTCATTTTTTTGTAGGCATTCTTGACCAGTCTGCAGTATGGGTTGATGAGATGAACTACTATGACATGCGTACCGACAGAAACAAGGGGATTTCTCCCTTGTCCCTGAGGCCGACCAACCCCCTCGGAATTGACATTGACAAGTGGGTACCCGATTAATCTGCAGTTCGTACTGCAACATACCACAGTGTGATTGCTTCCAGCAGGTCAGGATTAGGTAAAATTAAAGGCAAGTAGAGAGTGCTGGGATATAATGACGAGATGGCACCAAATTGGCTGCTCAGTATTAGGGTCCTTCTCTGTCCAAAGAGCCTGAAGGGAAACTAAAGCCAGCAGAGCCCATGTGCAGTGGATTAATTGGGATCATTTTTTTCTGCATAGTGTCATGACTGTCAGTTAGCTGTGTAAACAAGAGCAAATTACGTTGTGTTCTGAAATGTGTTAGACTTAGAGATTGGGTTGAAATGTTTTATTTCTTACCTACAGTATGAATGTTTAAAAAAGAAAAAACAAGAGCAAAGAAAACACACAAATGAAATATTCCTTGCTGACCTTCTGTGTGATATTGTTCTTGCTTTTAAAAGTAGGAACATCTACAGGCACAGTGGGTTATTAATGCATTATTCTTGCAACTCTGTTGGCCTGTGTTGAAATCACAAGTGACATGTGTTTGGTGAGCATTCAGTGGACAAAAGTCCACATCACAAAACACTGGGCACATTAATCAGTACTGAGCTGTGAAGGAGAGGCCAGTGAATGGTTGAGTATGGAGAGTATACTCTTTCCTAATATTAAGAGAGGCATGCTAACTGGAAAACTTCACGACTTTTATATTGTCAAACTTTCACAAATACCAAATGTAAAGTCTAAAATATTCTAAGAAGTAAAAAAAAATATATATATATATATATATATATATATATATATATATATATATATATATATATATATATATATATCTATCTCAATATACACATCTGTGAATATCCCTTAATTTGTTGATAGCAATGTTTATAAACGTTCATTTCCTTTATTTCTGTTTGCCTATAGTAGTTTGTGGATTTGGCTGGGCAGTTTCTACTTCCTCCAGCATATCTACTCAGCCAATGAATTTAACAGAGGTGGAAAAAAAGGTGAAAGAAAAGTGTCTACTTGGTGTTAGATTGTAAAAATTCACAGAGATACACCCGCCCCCCACCCCCCACCCCCAAACTGGCCTACCACATAACAGCAGAGTGGTCTGTTGCCTAATTAGCCATTTGAAACTGATTTATTGAAATAGTTTTGGAGTTACAGTAACCTATCCAATGAGTGTTTGTAATAGGATACTTAGGATTTCTTATGAATTACTTAATTCAGGTGGTAGAAACACCCGCAAAATGAGATGAGTCCGCAGCAGTAATTGCAATACAGATGTTTATGGAAATTTTCTCTACAATTGACACATATAGGTTCTTAAATTATATGGAGTGGAGCCCAGTTTCCAAACAACTGCAAGGAACAATCCAATATGATACTCCTGTTTTATACCGAGTACAAATGGTCAGTACTACACCGTTGGTTGTAACTACAGATTTTGGTTAATGTCTAATATTTAAATCCCAATTTGTTTGTTCCATTTAAAGGGGTATATTGCACACAGTATGTTTGAATACAGATCAACAAGCACTTTGTTGATAAGAAAGCAATTAGGGAATTCCAAATTATATGCTAAAATGAGGGACTGGAGTTCCACAGATGTTATGCCTTTGAGGATATCATAAAAAAAGACAAAGCAGTATTAAAGAGACTTTTTTTTTTTTCCAAATAGTGTGTGTAAAGTGGTGTAATTCGATTTGTAGTAGTTAGAATGGATAATTTGCTGAAATAAAGTATATATTTTCTGTCAGTTATGTACATTAATAAATTGAATTGTAGGGAACAATTCCTAAAAATACAAAGCTTGATTTTCTTTCAAAAGGGTTTCTTTCCAAAAGGTAAATATTAAGAACTCTTAAGTGTCAATGGAAAAGTAGAGGTTCACCACACTCGGTTTCGGCAGCATTCAGAGGATACATTAGTACAAGTATCCCTTGACAGAATAACTTCCTGATTTCTCGGCTGCTCTGAACTGATGTGGAGCAATACCGAGTGTGGCGCTCTTTAAGTAAAAAAAATATAGCAGACCCTTAAAAAGCACTGAAAATTTATTGTTAAAACACCCATAACTTCAAAAAGACTTGTTAAAAAATGATAAATTAAAACACTGATAAGAAACTATGGACAAATGTTTTTACTAGTGCCTTTATCAGTGTCCTCTTGTAAGTTTTACCTTATTCTCTACTTTATAAATGTGCTTTTTTACTATCCTAGCACGACTGAAGACAAGACTGAATTAATTGTGTATTATAGTTCCTGCTCTTTTTTGAATAGATGAACTCTCTTTTTGGTTAGGCTGTAATAAAAGGGATACAGCCACATTTATTTTTTTATATATATATATATATATATATATATATATATATATATAAAAGGGCCCAAGCATGTTAGTCACTTTATCAGTTTGTTTGTAAAAATATGAAAAGGTTCTTACTTTTAATGATGATTTAAATTTATGATTTTACATTTAAACCTGCCAGTGTTCACAGCATTTTCTTTAAAGAAAATATATTTAAAAGTAAAACCTAACCCTAAACTTTAACGGCATTTGTTAATAATAGTGGATATCATACTGTCAGATTCGTTTACAGGCAACTATTTTTATCATTGCTAAAAAGAGTATAATTTTGGTGATGAACTAAATAATATATAATGGTTTGTCTTATGATTCATTTCTTCTATTTTTTTAACATAGGTAATCCAGAGTATATGTATAATTGTGAAAAGAAGATTAAATGTCAGCAGTGGCCAAATACAGCCAGTGTGTGAGGCTCAGTTCGGGTCTTGTATGTATGTATGTATTTATTTATTTATTTATTTATTTATTTATACATACATACATGCAAGGGGATAGGGAAAAGAGAACTTTACTTAAGAAATAATCCATTCATTCGTTTACATAAACTACTTACCAACGGTTGTAAATAATACTATCACTCATATATAATTTCTGACTATGACAAAAATTGGAAAAAGCCCAAACAATGGTTTGAAAAATAAACGTATTTTAGATTGCAGTGTTCCCCCATGATAATTAATATAAAATGTCTAGCGTTCTACAGCCTGCAGTCTTAATTCCACAGAATGAGTCAGGTTTAATGTAAACTGTTTTACAAGTCTCTCTAGTTCAGTCACATCTTTTTTAACATAGTGACATAAGCAACTGATGTTTCATTGGCTCTCTGACTTCGAATGCTTCTATTAACTTAAATATTTTGCTGTTAATAAAATGGGATAACAATACATCTCCCAACAATGTCATGTTTACGTCCAATGGCCACCTTCTGTCTGCAACTATTTGCACCCACCTCACAATGCAGCAAAATCATAATGGTAAAAAACATGGGAGTTGTATCCGAATACAGATTGCAAAAGAATGTTTTTGTTTTCAATTTTATTTATTTAACCTTTATTTAACCAGGAAGTCGCATTGAGTTTCAAAATCTCTTTTTTCAAGAGACCTGGCCAAGAAAGCAGCAATAAAGAAACAATCACACACATAGAACTACATAGATTAACATGAACATTTAAAAAATAATAATACCATTAAAAAGTAATTAATCAATACATTTCATTGGATCATTTGCAACTTTAAAATTAATTAAAACAAGTACATTTATCAGAAATAAAATTTCCAACCTGATTTTTTAAATCGCTTAATGATATATAATCAGATAGTTTTAAGTGTTTTTGAAGGTTGTTCCATGATCAAGGGGCAGAATAACTGAAAGCCTTTTTTTCCCAAACACAGCACATATCTTTGGAATTGAAAAATCTATTATTATTATTATTATTATTATTATTATTATTTATTATTATTATTATTATTATTATTATTATTTATTTCTTAGCAGACGCCCTTATCCAGGGCGACTTACAGTCGTAAACAAATACATTTCAAGAATCACAGTACAAGTAATAATACAATTAAGAGCAAGATAAATACAATGACTTTGGTTCTAGCAAGTACAAGTATGACAAAATACGATTCAGTAATAGAGCAGATAACAGTGTCAGTGATAGTTGCATCAGGATATAATTAATTACAAAATACTACAGATTAAATAACACTTGACAGATTACAGTACTCTAAAGTACAGGATTAAATACAGTAAAATAGGGGGCAGATAAGAGCAGGTAAAGGAGTTCTACAGGTATAATATTGACTGGGATCTAGGTTGGACAATATTAGTACTGGTGGTTACCAGAGCACTAATTTAAGATGGAAGTTTTCCCAGAAAATGTATTGAAATTATCATAATGATCCTAGATTTGTTTGTTCTAGTACTGTTATTATTATGTATTTCTTAGCAGATATATGTTCTTTACATGGTAGTCTAGAAAATTCATTTCCTATAAAGTGTTAGATATGAAAATATATAAAACATGTGTTTTTTAAAACAAATACTGCCAAATAGATGCATTTATTTTAATTAAACTGAGGTTGTTGCTAGTATCTTGAAATATACAATTGTATTGTACACTGTTTATATATTTGTGATCCTGGGAGTACACTAGTCTGATATTTAAACAGTTTGTTCACATGTATTTCTAGGCTATGAGTGTAATGTAGTTTATTGTATTATGCATTTAGTCACTTGTAAAAAATTAAATATAATTATAAAAACTGATGCATGTTCCAAATTGCAGCCTGGTACAAATATTGAAAGATGGCTTGGGGGCAAATTCAATGTGTGGATTATGTACTGCACAGATTACACAAAAAAGAGAGAGTAAGACAAACTTAATATGAAAATATGGATCGGCCGTCTTCTACTGAACAGTGTCTGGCCACCTTTCTCACACTGCAGATCTTCCCACAAATGCTGCAGTGCTTCACTTGCTCATGTGCAGGCAGGCTTGTCATACACTGCCCCCCAGTGGCTCAAAAATAAATTCAATATTTGGTGGATCTGTTTTAAAAAAAATCCTAAGTCTGTTTAGATCTATTACAGCTATTTTTAGCTTGATATGCACTATGTGGCCTTATTCACACATTCCATGAGCTTTTAAATGAATTGTTTAAAATCTCAAATGCACATAGTCATTGTTGGTTCCTAAACAGATACTAGAAATCTCTATTTTTTTATTTATTTATTTTTACATACCTGAAATAGTGCCATAACATTCTGAATCTTCTGAAGTACCATGCAGCAATTGGAGGTCTTTCCTCTAACCGTACAAATTAGAGTTAATGCATAGGGTTCCTGAAAATTGTAGTAATGCTTATGCCATGAATCATCCAATTTAGTTGCAGCAATAAACCATGAAGGGCAGGACTAAGTAATGTTGCTTGGCACTTTTAAACTTGTGCCATCTTGCATTTGTTACACTGTTTCCATATTTTTTATGTTTTCTTTGTTGACAAGATGTAATCTATCATCATTTTATTGGAGGCAGTGATTTATTGGCTCCTAGTAGAATTATCCCAATTTGTGTAATACAGCCGTGCTGGGATACAGCCCTGAGCCAGTAATTGGTCAGAGGCAGGTCATAAAAGTCTACACACATGGCTGGGCAGACTCACACTGGTTAGGTGAAACAGATTTACAAAGAAAAGAATAGCTTGCAACATTCTATACATTCTATACGTTACTACTTGTTACAGTATGTGGGTTGATTGTTTACTTGATCATTTCCCTGTTGTTTTCAGCAACAATATATGTTTTGAGTCATAAACTGTTTTGTTTTTCCTTTTGAATGGCTAGACTGGCCTGTACATAACCTGTGAATTTTCTCTATTACCAGTCAATCAAAATTTCTAAAGCAAGCCAAGAAAGCAAAAAGCTTTTTAAGACTGTGCCTGTACGGAGTTGTACTTTAGCATTAAATTGGCTAGTGTCTAAAGACAGTGTCAGAGCCCTGGAGTGTCTGTAGGATTTTCTACAGTCACTGCTTGTAGTGTATCTGCATTTACCAGAACATGCTTAGTCAGTCAGAGACGAGTGCTCATGCTTTTTTTGGTTTGTTTATGTGTAGGTTTTGGTTTGAGAGATCACTGGGATAATAAATGGTCACTTGTTTGTACACTGAGGCGTCTCCAGGGCTACATAGATTAAAACAAATATATATATATATATGAATCACAAAAAAAGGTCTCAATGTGAAACTCTTTATACGTCTTTTGTAATATCTAGGCACAGTATTAAAATAAAACATAGCGTATTGAGTGGTTTATTGCATGTTGTGTCTTGGGATTGTCTGCAGGAGCAGTCATTTTTAAAGTAAAATGGATTGATCCCCTTACAGACCAAAAAAGTGTTTGGTGGCATATACCCCCCCCCCAAAAAAAAAAAAAATATATATATATTCTAACCATCTTCGAGGCTCAAGTTAATGTAGGCAGATCTAAAACTATTTTCAGCTTAGCGCATGACTGTGGAACAATTTACCTCTACACATAACTTAACTGTTCCCTTCTTGCTCTTTAGCAGACATAAAGTTATTAACTCAATAGTCTATTTTTACATGAACATCTTCCTGTATTTATTTATGGTAATAACAGGTCTACTAAGTCACCACTGGGGAAAACACTAACAGGATTAATATAGGGTTACATGACAGCTGTATTTAGGTCAGCTACTGTCTTGATAATTAATCTAGACTCCAATGAATCATTAAATTGGTGTTCTTATCTCTTCCAAGTATTGAAATGTTTTATGACACAGGGGTCTCGCTGTAAACTGTCAAATCTGTTAATGTTAAGGTTGTGCATTTTTGTGCAAATACCTTTTTTTAACAATATTTAACTGTTGTTTTACAGAGGCAAAGTCCCCCAAAAGGATCTTGAAGGGCTGTTTAAAAGCATGAGCGGAGACTTTACCAGTGAAAACTTCTCAGCCACGTGGTACCTTATTGAGAATCATTCTGCTACAAGGTTAGTATGGATTTGTGAATGGATTGCTGAATATTATTATGAGTCCTGGAGACATATTCAGAATAAACACTTAAGTGTGCAAAGTTAATGGTTTTTCACACTGAAAAAGCACACTTGAGTGAGCACTTATGCTGAAGTCTTTTTTATTTAAGGACTTCCCCGTTTACAGATTATGGAGCATTGGGTAAGAAGTAAAGTAGTATTGGGGTACTTTTAATGCCTGATCCTATACAAACCATCTCATTCATAAGCTAGTTGCTTAACCTTATCCATTCATTAATCATGTATACTATAATGCCAAAATGCATTTCCTCTTCTCCAAATCTCTTGTGCTATGCTCTCAAAGTTAATTAGAATAAAGCTAGGTGAAAGCAACTGCATTAATATCAACCTCATAACTGATATAACAAATAACTTTTTTTATTGTTTTTTTTCTTGACTGTTGGTCTAGCTCTAAAGTAACTGGGCCGCTTAGATTTTAAACAGAAGCAAACAGGGCTTCGGCCAGGTCTACTGAACTCTGTAACATTAATACCACCCGTCTTGTTTTTGTGAGGGCAGAGCACTTCTTTCAGTTTCCTACACTTTATTTAACCCAGATAACAGGAACCATGTATATTTGTAGTTTGAATGTTTTGGTTATCGTATCTATGTTTTTTCCTTGGAGGAAACTCTGAGTTGGGCCCAAAATTACTTTCTTGACAGAACATCATGACAAGTATAAATAAATAATAATGACTTTGGATTTGTCCACCAGGTAACAGGAAATAGCAGTTACAATTATTGCCTGACTACAAAACAAAAACATTTCATTGGCAGTTGACAGACATTGAATGAAGGGTTGCTTTAAAAGCGATCGAAATGGGCTAAACGGCCCATGTTTTTGGAAGACTTCTTTGCTTTCTGTTAATTTACTTTGGAGGCATGATGTACACCATTGTAATTAATTTACTGTTTTTTGGTACCTGCCCTTTTGGATTTTTATCTTTACATTTAAATAGCTATAATCAGATTTGCTGCACATTAGTTACCCTTTAAAGCAATCATATGTGATTTGTTTATATATACTGATGCACAAAAGAAACGCAACACTCGGGTCTAATGGAGTTAATCAAATATTTTAAACATAGGTATCAAGCATAATCAAAGAAAATGTGAACAAAAATACAGATCAAAGAATCATATGTTTTCAGTATGAAACGTGACACACTGTAAAAATGAAAACATTACAAAGTTAGTATCAGGGAGTATTAACACAATCCTGGCAGCGTTGACACATAGACCTGATCAGCCTCTGGATAGACTGCTGTGGGATGTTCCACCACTCTTCCTGTGCAGCTGCAGCTAGCTGGCGAAGGTTGGCTGGTCGCGGTTGTCTTATGTGGATAGTCGTGCAATTGTAATCCTAGCACTGTGTGGTCTTGCACTTCTGGATTGGCTTGCAGGAATGGAAAAACTGTTGCCTGAAGGACTTCATCGATGTATCACAGGGTAGTAAGGTTGCCCTCAATTTGCACCAAAGGCGTTCTTGTGTTGAAGGAGATTCCTCCCCACATCATCACACTTCCACCGCCCCAACGGTTGGGTTGAACAATGCAACAGTCAGCATAATGCTCACCATGACGTCTCCACATGTTGTCTTCCGTCAGGTCTATCAAGGGCAAAATGGCATTTATCAGTGAGTAAAACACTGCACCACTCTCTCTGCTGACACCTCAGATATTCTCTGGCCCACAGAAGACGGTGATTTCATCTCTTAGCTGTCAACATGTTACCCCGAACGGCCTCCGAGTATGCAAATCATTTTCATAGACGAACTACAGTCATTCTGCTGATGTGTAGGTTATTTCTTCCTAGAATTTCTCCTGCTGTAGCCACTGGAGAAGGATCAGTCAGATGTGACGGTCCTGAGCTGGTGTGGCCTGTCCCTCACAGAGCCGGTTTCCTGGTTTCTCTGGACAAGTCTGCTGATTGTTGAAGCAGAACATCTCATTCTTCGGGTAACTTCTCTCACAGACAGGCCGACTTCAATCATACCGATAGCAACCAGGCGATCTTCATTACTCAAGTAGGGCATGGTCGTATCTTTCACTGTTCTTGCATTAATTAAAATCATGTTTTTTTCCAAATGTCTATTTATACAGATCCTTAATCAACTCATTTTGGCAATTTTAATTCAACTCAAATACCAAACACTGAGCACCTGGCGTTTTTATGAAATCACATGACTTGAGCTCAGTATTTTGTTATCCCGTGGAACAATACTACTCAAACAATCAACAAACCTATGCTCACTATTTAAAATGTATATAACATTATGTATGTGCCCAATGATGATGATGTAAAACTTAGACTGTTGCGTTTTCATTGTGCATCAGTATATGTTTATAAATGTAAACAAATTCATACTTGTTTCTTTTTATAGCATTTGTCATTCAAGCCTAAGTGGACCAAGGAGTATTGATCGACTCGTCAATTTATTTATTTTTTTTCATCAAAGCCCTTGAAACAAGCTTTTAAACTATACTAACATTATTTGTCTAGGTCTTCCCTAAAAGAGGAAAATGAGGTCAAATGTCATCTTGAGACAAATTCTCATCACATGGGTTACACAGTCTTCTTTTTCATCAGCTGAAACCAACCCTGGAACCCTGGAACCCTTTTCTCCATCACATGTGCTTAAACTTTCTTGAACCACAAATTGGGCTGGATGTGACCAATTTAAAAAAACAGGCATCAGAGCAATCACATGTCATATTGAAATTTGTTTTATGGTATCAAACTCATCTAAGCAGTACTTATGGTACATAATAAGTGCAGGAACCTGTTGATTGTTATTTCAATTTCAGCCCACCAAAAACTTCAGAGTAGAGGCACGGGTACCCTTTAACCCGCTCACCTGTCACGTCCTACACTAGGTCAATCTCTCTAACCGCATACATATGATTTTTGTGTGCCATAATATTTTGGGCCCAACTGCAGCATACGGAATTTTCATTTGATACGTCCCACGGGGATTAAGTCAGTTTGATCCACTTGATTGGACAAACATTTGTACCGCTGACCAATTATTATTATTATTATTATTATTATTATTATTATTATTATTATTATTATTATTATTTATTTCATAGCAGACGTCCTTATCCAGGGCGACTTACAATTGTAAGCAAATACATTTCAAGTATCACAGTACAAGTAATAATACAATTAAGAGCAAGATAAATACAATGACTTTGGTTCAAGCAAGTACAAGTGTGACAAAATACGATTCAATAATACGGCAGATAAGTGTCAGTGATAGTTACATCAGGATATGATTAAATACAAAATACTACAGATTAAACACTTGGCAGATTACAGTACTCTGAAGTACAGGATTAAATGCAGTAAAATAGGGGGCAGATAAGAGCAAGTAAAGTACATTTAAGGAAGGTTGATTAGTGTCCCAGGGGAAAACCAGAGGAGTTCTACAGGTGCTATCTGAAGAGGTGAGTCTTGAGGAGGCGCCGGAATGTGGTCGGGGACTGGGCAGTCCTGACATCTGTAGGAAGGTCATTCCACCACTGCAGGGCGAGGGTGGAGAAGGAGCGGGCTCTGGAGGCAGGAGAGCGTAGAGGAGGTAGAGCCAGTCTTCTAGTGCAGGCTGAGCGGAGAGGTCGGGGTGGGGGTGTAGGGAGAGATGAGGGTCAGGAGGTAGCTGGGTGCAGTCTGGTCAAGGCATCTGTAGGCTAGTCTTGAACTGGATGCGAGTGGTGATCGGGAGCCAGTGGAGTGAGCGTAGTGGAGTTGCGTGGGAGAAGCAAGGCAGGGAGAACACCAGGCAATTACAATTACAAAGTATCAAAAGATTAACTCATTTGAATCGGTAGTTTTCCTAGTTCAAGTTTTGTAATGATTTCAGAGTACTAAACCAGACCCTTGCTGTCACAAAAAAATTCCACATTCCACATTAATTTACAGTATAGCAAGTTGTACAGGACAGTCCATTTATTTTAGACATTTTTGAGACACAGATGGTACATCTTTTATACCTGCAACTTTTTTTTCTTAGTCTAAAGGTGTTTCATACATTTGGTAGCAATCATACACATATGCTGTTTGCAATGGGAGAAGGATGACAAGTTGACTAGCCCCATTCAGGTTTGATTAATGATCTTTGATATACAGCCTTTCTGTGATACTGGACTGAATTCAGTTGCTGAGCTTGCCGGCAAATGGTCAGTTTCCTGCTATTAGGTATCAAAATGGCAGATGCAATTCATCACCTTGAACCAACATATCTGTTCATGTCTTTCATCTCACATTGAAGAAAATGTTCTAAATAGTCTCTTTTTTTCAACCCTAGCTTTGATCAGCTTAAAACCGCAGCTAATAACCTGAGGAAGCAAGCCAACAAGAAAAACGAAGGGAGCCTGGCATACGTGAAAGGAGGGCTCAGTACATTCTTTGAGGCACAAGATGCTTTATCAGGTGATTTCATAACTTTGATATGCAATTTTGGTTAGCTCTGTTGGACCCTAAGTACTTGAACGTTACTCAAACTAGTCGGCCAATAAAAAATAAACCAGCACTGACAAAGGGCAACAGTCACATTATATTTCTGGGAAACATATGACTTGTATTAAGGTGCTGACAAAGCTAGCCTTATAAATGGAGACCTGGATGTGAATCCTCTTTAAGCAAAAAGTTAAATGATTTTGGTGGTATTATGTTAGTCTTCAGTGGGCCACAGCAAGTACTGTACCAATAAACCCCCATCCCAAGAGTTGTCAGTCTCTACTTGGGTGATCTCACAGAATGGAATGGAGAGGCTTACATTGCCCCTATCTCACACCATGCCTGACTAACAATTTGTCCCTCATCTTTCAAACAAAAAGTGGCCTGGAAACCTTATTAATTTAATGTGGTTTCAATTTATTTTATGTATTAAGAGCCATAACAGAAAAAACTTCCCTACAGTTTAATTCAATATTAAGTTCACCATATTGTATAAATAGAGGATACTGAACGATCATTTGTGGTGTATGGTTTTTATTCACTGCAGGAGGATGTTTCCAGTAAATCACAAGCCCCGACAGGACACTCCTAAGGGGAATAAAAACTGGATATCACAAACTGTCATTCAGTTTTCTGTTTATACCACAAGTACATATGTAAAATAAATAGCAATAAAACGTGTACATTATTTTATTTTACTTGGCAGATCTTTACTTTCTGTCAACAGACTATGGTTCGACTGGGATTAATTTCAATCCTGTTTATGGCCTCTTTGCAACCATCTTTAGATAGAACCTCAAGCTCAGTCTGTCAATTTACATCCTCTCTGTTGTTTCCTAACTTTACCAGTTTTAATGAAGGGGCTACAGGCTTCTCAGATAGGTCAGATGCAATCCGATCAGTAAATGGCATTTCTTGACTAAACTCTGTTGTTTCCTACCGTTACAGGTATTAATGAAACTGCTACATACAAGCTGTTTGGATAAGTCAGACGCAGCAGATAGTTAACTGTCATTTCTTGACTAATCTCGTTCACAAGGAAATCGGAGTACAAATCAAAACAACAATAGACATTTTAAATTATTTCAGACATTTTAAAGTTGTTATAAAACATGTATCAGTGGCAGTATTGTTTGAGCTACCCAAGTGCAGCTCTGTCATGAATTTCAGCAGCACACCACTGGATTGGAATGTAAACAAAGACACATTCAAAACAAGTGAGATAACAAAAATATATCCAATGCTAGATAAACCCACTGTTGTGGTATAAAACTTATTATTAATCTGGGGATATTTAACTGTACCAAGCACCCTTACCTGACAGTAGAGCCTATTTCTTACTTCAAAGAATTTTAGGATTTTGCACAAAGTTCCCAGCCAAATCTGAGCAAAGAACAAAAGCTTGATCCAAGCCAGGGGAAATTCAGAAGCTCAATTATAAGCCTAACCTATTCCAAAGCACAATCCTCTTTTAATATTAAAATAAGATATTTAACTGCATAATTTTTAGAAATGTAATTTCAGAATCCATTTCAATACAAAAATGGCACAGATGAAAATACCAGTAGGAAAGTTAATTAAGCCGCTATATAATATTGGAAGCAAATGCACAGTTGAAAAAATATTTATAATCATGTATATGTCTTTCAGGAGAACAATGATACTATTTTAAGCACTCCCCGAGGTACACATTAAAATTTAGTTAGGTTGTGATGGCAAAATAGGCTTATTATCATTATTGATTATTTTATAAATAGTATTTAAATAAGAAAAATCACCATCTGTCAAAACCTAGAGTTCCCTGAATGTTTCCTCAATTAGCTTATTTACATTAGTGAAAGAATTATTTATTATGATGAAGAAAAAGCAAACCTTTTTAGTCAATGTGGCAACTGCAAGGTGAACTATGTAGGTCATTGGTCTGTGTTTATTCAAACCCTACTAATAGGGATAAGAAAAACAGTTATTAGGAATGCTGTTCTAATTAATGACGTTATCACTGTTATAAGGTGGTGCAGTTTCCCCCTTACCAAAAAATAAACGCCCTCAAAGTAAATCGTTCTCATTTCAACTTGTTCACATTTAAATACGTTCATAAATTAACAGATTAATATTATGCATGGGATAACCCATAGCCCATATGGTAGGGTTTTAGCCAAGAAAAACATGCATTATTTTTTCCTAGTGAGCAAGAAATGTACTTGTTGTTGTGAATGCATTGGTATTGGAGATTGTAAATATATTTGTAACACAAGTTTATGCTACATATATAGCTGGTTGAAGGATTACTTGTAGGCAATTTATGTTGCGAGATCTTTCCCAATGCTTTAGATCAGGGGTACTCAATTACTTTCTCTGGCGAGCCAGATAAGGCAATGTCCAAACCTTGGGGGGCCACATGGTGGTGGGGGATTGTTTTAAATGGCCATGAAAAGCTGACTATCAAACTTTACATACAGTAACAGAACTTTGCAACACTACACTTGCACCAATCAACTAATACATGTCAGAAATAACTACTTATAATGATACACTGTCTGATTGCCATTTAATAATAAAAATAGAAAGCAAGTATAGTTTTCCTGATATTTTTCTGACAATATTCAAACGACATCTTGCAAACAAATAATTATACAAATCCCACTGTAATGCTATTAACACTAGAACCGCCATGCGGGTCAGTTTGGCCCATTTTGCATTTAAAATGTAAATTACTCTTCCATTGTAAATCGTATGTGTATGTACCGTTTGATAGCCAGAATCGCAAAAATTATAAAGTTTTATAAATTATAAACTGCCACGTGGGTCAGTGTGACCCGTGCATTACAATACATGTCTTTTTTTTTAAATATAACGGAAGATATTCTATTTTTTTTTTGTAAATGCAGCAAAGCAGACACACACCCTTCTCCTAGCACACGTGGGTTTTTTCCCCAAGCTTTTCTTTGTTTGTAGACTGACTACGAGACAGAGATTGCAATGATTGTGGATTTGTCAAGAATCAAACTCAGTGAAAGCCTAGTTGCTTAGTACCTGGAGACAACAACCCTTCATTTTGTTCTACAAATGCAACTGGGAATATATCAGAAGGAAATATTTAATCTTGAAAGTAGTCATTTTGATTGGAATACGGCAAGCTGCACTCAGATGCATACAGCAAACTGAAATGACAGGGAGGATAACAACTTATGTGCCTAATATGAAACGTATGTTAGATATTATTTTTTTATATTGCTATTAGAAAGAAAAAAAAAACACATTTTGGTTTTACAGGTTTGTATGTACCAGTTTACACGTGTTTACACAATAGTGTTCAATGGAACTGTGTCTGTGTTTACAACACAGCTCCTGGATGCAGGCACAGTCAGCTGGCAGACGCGTACGCTCCTCCATAGAGTACAATGCAGCCGTCATAGCAGAAGTAGTGTTATATTTTATTTTATGTAGTATTAGAAACAATGATTTCAGTTTTATAGTTTTGTGTGTACATATACACAGGTATATGTACATACCCTTTTCTTCTGAAATGTATATTTTATTATATTTTTTCACTTTTTGTAGTCTTGCTGTATATGCACTCATTTTAAAAATAAAGCTTTTATGTTTAATTTTCCATTTAAATAGTGTTTCTGCAATGCAAATGTTAGATATGATGTTCATGAATAAAACTTTTCAGTTGTTTCCGATAGTATGTCTTTAATTTTCATAACTAAGCAGTTTAAAAATGTATGCGTCACAGTGACCCACGTGGCGATTCTAGTGTTAAAACAGCATGCTATTCATTTTAATTTTATTAAAACTAGAAAATGTTCTGAAAATTAACTGCACAGCAAGTATTCAAGTTAACTAATGAAAGCACATCAATTAGTGATCGCTTTATTTATGTTGTATAAGCATCTTATGAAGCGCCTGATTAAAAGTGTAGCACAGTGTCTAAATATGCATGTTATATCTCCAATGTATTTAAATGTAAATGAAATGTTTCTAAATTAAATACATAGCATGACAGTAAACAGAGGGAAAATAAACTTAAGTGCATATCCAACGTGCCATCTTTGAGAGGTATGTCGTAAGTACATTTCTTACTGTTGCCAGTCAGGTTTTTATAAGGCCAAATAAAAGATCTTTGCCAGGCTCGGTTTCTTCAGCCAATTTCCTGTGCTTGAATACTTACTGGTGGCCACATTGCTATTTTTTCCTAAAAATACTTAGTTTATCATATAAAAAATAAAGAAAATATAGATATATGCACTTAAGTTTTTCATGTATTTCTATAATAAAGCCAAACTGTTTCTCATTTTAAAACATGCACAACCCCTCTCAACTTCCCAAGCCTTTCTATAATAATCTTGAGACAAAAATCTGGTGTTTAGCTCTGACACCCGGTCAAACGTAATAGGTTAATAAATCATATAACTTAATACAATACTAAGCTAAAGTACATTGCTAACGTATTTAAATTAAAATGAATGCAAAAACTACTTTCGTGATTTTCCTTTTGTTAAGTGGTAGTAAACAAGCCGGTTCCCTTGATTTAGCTCCACGCAATCCCTGGACTTTCTGTTTTAGCTCAACAGGTCTTGTACACCTGAAAATTTCTCCCTAAAGAGGGTGGCAATGCCAGCTCCCATCCTGCAGTCTTCAATGATCTAATGCCTCACTCTTGGGGCAAGTGAAGAGGTCTCCTCTCACCTGTTGTAACTGGAATCCATGTGTCTCAACTCTCTTTCGCATCATCGTGGGTTGTCCCTGTGTCTCTTAGGTCAGGGTCTTTGGAGGTTGATTTAGTCTCTTTGGTCTTTGGCTGGCAAGGTTGTCTGGACTGTCTTGTTCTCTAGTCTGACTCAACTGCAAAGCTTCCAGCATCAACATGAAGTTCCAGTTCACTCTCACTGGAGTCCTGTTTTTCCAGGTCCCCCGCTCCTAAGAGTGATGCTCCTGATAGTGATGCTCCTTCCATGACAGTGGAGAGTGGAATCTGTCGGTTTTCCTCTGGCTCCTGGGGATAGAACACTTGGGCATCTGGGTTCAGAGAAGAAACAACTCGTTGCTTTGTGGTCCTCAAGATGTAATCTCCATTGTGGAGCTCTTCAGCAGAGTCAGTCGCACTGTCATTCACATCCCTCTCCCATTGACTCTGTCCCTTGTTTTTTCTGCCCTGCACAAAATGGCTTTTTCTTCTGCTGCTGTGAAGGGTGTTCGAGAGGTAGTCACATGACAATAGCTAATTCCTGTGAAGAATCCTGGTTTTTTATCCTCCTGCTTCTGGCTTGACCTCAAATACTGGGCTGCTGTCACTTTTCCGTACCACGACAACATATACTCTGTCTTCCCAGTAGGAGCAGATTTTGCCAGGACCCCCCTTCTTACTCACATCCCTTACTAGCACTTTACTACCCGGTTGTAATTCTGGTCCGTGGATCTTCTGGTCGTAATGTTCTTTTCCTCTGGTGGCCTCCTTACGAGCAGATTTGCTGGCCAACTTGTAAGCCTCTGTCATACGTCCTCCATTTTTCCACGTAATCCCCTTACGAGCCTGCCTCAACATTATTATTTATTTTGTTTCTTAGCAGATGCCTTTATCCAGGACGACTTACAATTGTTACAGAATATCACATTGAAAAATATCACATTACAGAATATCACATTACATAGTATCATATTACAGATAAGAGGAGTTGTAAAGTACAATAAAATCAATAGCAAAAAAGATCAAATTCAAATAAGAGCAAAATAAAGAATACAGTAAATAATGACAATTAATAGTAAAAATATTTGCTTGTACAAGTAAAGTCCAGTAAGAGCACGTAGTAAGTATGATAAATGGATGAGACTGATTTCAAATAAGAGCAATTACCAAAAACATGAATACGGATACCTATAAGAGTAAAATCATGTACAAGATACAGGAAGTAGTTATAATTAAGACCATTAGTAGAATACAGCAAAGTATGGAGCAGTTCAGTGCAAGTACAAGCTGATGCAAGTACTGGTACAATTGGGTGCCATATAGTCCAGTGTAGTTGAGAGTTGTGAGGTTTACAGATGTTGTCTCAATCAATCAATCTTTATTTTATATAGCGCCTTTCATAGTGGACCACCATCACAAAGCGCTTTACAAGATGCAGTAACAACAAGAAAATCCATAATACTTTAAATACAGAGAAATGCATAATACATAATATACAGTATAAAAAAAGCATAATACATTAAATACAGTGGAACATGCATAATACATGATAGTAGCATAATACATGAAATAGTACATTAAATACAGTGCAAGTTAAAAACAGGTGTGTCTTGAGGAGGTGCCGGAAGGTGGTCAGGGACTGAGCAGTCCTGATATCCATGGGTAGGTCATTCCACCACTGAGGGGCAAGGGTGGAGAAGGAGCCGGCTCTGGGAGCAGAGGGGGGGGTGTACAGCTAATCTGCCTGTGGTGGAGGAGTGGAGGGGGCGAGAGGGTTTGTAGGGAGAAATGATAGTCTGGTGATAGGAGGGAGCAGAAAGGTCAAGACAGCGATAGGCGAGTACAAGAGTTTTGAATTGGATGCAAGCAGCGATAGGGAGCCAGTGCAGAGAGCAGAGCAGCGGTGTAGCATGGGAGAAACGAGGAAGGGAAAAGACAAGGCGAGCAGCAGAGTTTTGGATGAGCTGGAGTGGATGGATAGCAGACGCAGGGAGGCCGGCTAGGAGCTGGATGGAGTAGATGGTGAGGAAGAAAATTGTGGATTCAAGAGGAATATAGATAGAGAGATTAGTAGTGGGGGAGAAAGTGGGGGAAGAAAAGAAGGTCTGATTTGGAGAGGTTAAGTTTGAGATGATGCGATTGCATCCAGGAGGAGATGGCCGAGAGGCAGGTAGAGATACAGGAGGAACCAGGGTCAGAGGGGGGGAAAGGAGAGGAAGATCTGGGCATTATCAACATAGAAATTATACGAGAAGCCATGGGAGGAGATGAGGGGACTCAGGGAGAAAACTGGAGTGGTCCCAGGACTGAGCCTTGGGGGGGGGGGGGGGGACACCTGTCGAAAGAGAACAAGCGGGTGAGCCATGCCAGGACACCCGAAGTTGGTGACGGAGAGAAGAGCAGTTTCAGTGGAGTGTGCCGGGCGAAAACCAGATTGGAGGGGGTCGAGCAAAGAATGTGTTGACAGGAAAGCAGAGAGCTGGTGATGAACTGCTCGCTCAAGGGTTTTAGAGAGGAACGGGAGAAGGAAGACAGGACAGTAGTTCTGGAGGGATGGAGGATCAAGGGGGGGCGTGAGTGAGCAGAGGAAAGGGGGAGAGGCAGGGAGATCAGGTTAGAGGAGTTAGGTTTGTAGCAGGGAGACGCCAGAGGAAAAGAATGAGAGGTGAGGATTATGGGAATATTAAAGTTATTCATTTTAGGGAGCAGTAGAGGAAAGGAAGTAGAAATGGTAATGGGAGAGGGTGGTGCCAAGAGGCAGGCGGAAACAGACAGGTACAGGAAGAGCAAGAGCATTAATTAATAAAAAGAAAATAAATATATGCAGACCTGGTCTAGAGTTGGGGCCTTCAGTTCGATGTTTGGATAGAAGATTTTGCAGCCGGTCCATGTTGGCCTGTCCTTGTGTGGACCACCACAGTTTAGACCCTTTGGTGAGTTGGCGCTGAGTGCTGGCGCACTTAATTAGCGTCAGTGCATATAAAATACTTTGGAAATCGACAGCTGTATGCTGCAGACAGTTGCTTGCAAATTAGCCTAAATCGAGTCAGCCGCAGCCTGGTGCAAGTTGGCAAGTTGTTTTATTTAACACAACTCGCTCACATTACAGCATCAGACTGGCAATAACTCATTTTACAATTAAGACAAACCAATACTTACAAATGTACTTACAAGAGCGATCTGATCCGTCAATTGCAAGCCTGCTCGCAGCGTTAC